>NC_044032.1:445228711-445530162 GCF_901765095.1 Microcaecilia unicolor
ACTTCTGCAACCAGCAATGAAACATTTCAACTCTTCATATACACAGTTCTGTACAAGACTCTTCAGGGTAATCTTGATCCCTTCAGTTCTCCCACTCATGATAGTCCACAACTGTACATATTTACATCCCTCCTGTTCTTTACCCATCCTTTTAGGAGTAGGAGTAAATCCAAGGCTGTTTCCACTCTTCCTGATATCGACCCAAATTCTTGCAGGCACAGACCCTTTAGGCTGTCCTCCTTCCAGTAGTATACTTCTCAGGGCTACACTCTGGCCTTAGACAGGCTTCCCCTGTCCTAGTCCTGCTTCCAGGCTGAATTCCCCTTGTCCACCTGAAGCTCAAATTCTCTTTCCCGTTGCCACTTAGAGGGGTAGCAACGCCTCCTAAATCCAGCCAGTATTTACTTCTTTCACTCCAGGATCCCCCAATAATCCCAAGGGTCCTGGTGGGGGTACAGGCAACCAAACTCCTCGTGTACCTCACTCCAACCCCTTTTATTAAATTCAAACTCCACCCTGCTATCACTCTTTACAGGGAAACCACTTCATTTCTGTATCTTCTAGGCCAATCCCTGGGCAGACCTCAACATTTCACTCTCCTGCCCACTGGCAGGGGACCTCCCTCCTCCCAGGGCCTTTGAAAAAACTCTAACACTATAAACTCTAGTAATACCCATATCATGGGATGTTGCACATGCTTGTGACCTGGGATGAGGTGATAGTCCTGCTCTTTTCCTATCTATCCCTCAACCCCCAACCTTTTCCAGTGTAAGGTTAGGCTCTGAGTAAGTTGCATGCCAGAACAGCATTTTGGGGAGGAGCCTAAGATGACCATGGGTGGAAACTAGGCAACCACCCCTCTGTGGCCCCTGTCTTCATTCCATCCCCCTTCAAATTAAAATGACTTTAGCCACTGACAGCTGTATTTTAGGTGATCTAGACAAACTCCAAGTTTCTATAGCTGACAGGGCTTGGGGATCCCTGCCAGCTACAGAAAAGTGACTGCTGGATAGGCCTGAGGCAAAAATGGATGAGCCCTAGCTTGCCCAGGCCCACCAGTCGCTACACCCCTGTCAGTTTTTATATATGTGTATATGTATTTATTTATTTATTTATTTATTTATTTATTGGGATTTATTAACTGCCTTTATGAAGAGTGGAGTGGAGGAGTACCCTAGTGGTTAGTGCAGTGGACTTTGATCCTGGGGAACTGAGTTCAATCCACTACAGCTCCTTGTGACTCTGGGCAAGTCACTTAACCTTCCATTGCCCCTGGTACAAAATAAGTACCTGAATATACGTAAACCACTTTGAATGTAGTTGCAAAACCTCAGAAAGGCAGTATATCAAGTCCCAATTCCCTTTCCCTACCTTTATGTAGAGATTCACCCAACAAAGTGTAGAAGTATAGCTTGACATACAACTTACATTATGTTAAAAAAAAAACAAACAAACAGCATAACTATAGTAAAATGACCAAATGTAAGCATAGAGTATGATCAATGAGGTAAACCTAGAGATACGCAGATAAAGTCTAGGAATGGCAATGACATGATACAGTATCAGAATGAAACAGCTTAGTAGAAGTATTTTATAAATTTGATCATGTTCTGTTGGATCATCTAGAATCGATTGGGATTAAGGGTTTAGTTTGCAGCTGGATTTGTGCTTTTCTCTCAGATAGGACCCAGTTAATTTGGTGAAAGAATATGTAATCATTATTTAGGGAGGTAAAATATGGGGTCCTTCATGGATCATTAGCATATGCTACCAGTGACTCACTTGTTTAGGGAGGATGACATGAGGAGGGGGTGGAGGAGAGGGACATTGGTGACCAACTCAAGAGTATGCCAAAAAAAGGACAATAATTAGCATCAAATTTGCATATACATTTATATATGCAAAATATTTACACAAATGCAGCATTACATATCAATCAAACTTAAGTTCTCTGTGTAGATTATTGGGCTAGACTAGACTAGATCAGCTTGGGCTCCCTTTTTGCATAGAATTCTGCATGATGTAAACACCCTGACTATACAGTAATTGTAAAAGGAGACAGGAATATTTTATAATATATTGATTGATTGGATTTCTAACATCCTCATTCTGATGTATTATGAGACCCAGCAGCACTGATTTCAGTGGGTAGAATAAGGGACTACAACTACCACACTGCTTTGAGATATAATTTCAAAACCA
Source organism: Microcaecilia unicolor (assembly GCF_901765095.1). Classification (NCBI taxonomy): domain Eukaryota; kingdom Metazoa; phylum Chordata; class Amphibia; order Gymnophiona; family Siphonopidae; genus Microcaecilia; species Microcaecilia unicolor. The sequence continues at coordinate 445,230,914 of NC_044032.1, forward strand.
AGACCTACCTAAAAGTCTCCTTACTGGAACTAGGTAACTTTACAGCTCCTCTTGAGGGTGCAGATGGGCAGGGCCATCTCAAGGGACTGTAGCACCGTGAGTCAACTTTTGCTTTGGTGCACTCTCCCACATTAGCACACTCCCCCTCCCCACCTGCCTCAATGTTTCCCCACATCAGCTCCATTTTAGACAGCCTGCCTGCCTGCATAACCCCAACTTGCCCCAGCGGTCCCGAGGGTGACAGGGGCAGGATAAGTCCCCACTCGTGCCCTGGTGGCTGCCTTCTTCAAAAATGGTGCTACAAAGACATTCAAACTGCCATATAAGTGAAAAAAGCCTTTATATGGCAGCGTGAACCTGCTGCTAGGGATCAGCCAAAAAAGAGAAAAGGAGTCAATCCCTAACAAAAAATAATGTCCAACCAAAATATAAAACATCAGATGCCTAGAGAATACACTTCTACAGTAGAAAATAATAATTTAAAAGGGGCAAAGAGTTCAGTATAGGCCGACCTTTCAGCCGAGCTAAATTTAAGTGAGACTAGCCGCAAAGGTGGCTCACTTGTAAAGCTCTATACATCATGGGTACTCTCTACCATTGCCTCCGCCTTTTATTTAATAATTAAAATTGTATTGAGTTTCTTTATTTATTTAAACCTTTTTTTAAAGGAAGTCAATCAAGTACAAAAATTCAATAGGCATCTGTGATAAAGGAGGATACAACGAAAAAGACAAACAGCATCTATAACATCAAGGGCTGATGCCAATTGAACAAAGTAGAAGTTCAATTATATGTTCAAAGCACAAGAATATGGAGCAAAACAAGGTGAACTTATCTGACTTGAAGCTGATGAGTTGCTATATCATTGAATGCTCTCAACATCCAGCAAGGATCCCTGTTTCAAAATCTTCCTCAGGGATGCCAGTGCCAACTTGTGAACAAGTATCCTTATTTCCAAATTTTTTTTTTAAGGACGCCAAGTTAAACTCATGAATGGATTCTCCATTTTGAAAATGTCCTGCATGGTCCAGGCCTTTTTAAAGGAAAACTTTACTTTGAAAAACGAGTTGACGTTACTCAGGAATTAATTGGATTGAAGAAAACTAGATGGTGTCATTCCAATCTATAAAATCATTTAATCCTTTAGGTATTACTGAATCCAACTCGAAAATCCAGTATTGCTCTTGCACAGCCAAAAAAGGCTTCCCAATCACTTTGAAAATACGGAGAAACATTTTCAATATTCAACCACTGCATTTCAAAAAGTCATGACTGTACTCCATGCAGTGGCTGACTAATGGAGCTGTTACAACTCTGTTCTTGAGTCTGCTGCGATGTTCACTCAATCTTGATCTAATAGGTCTGCTTGTATGACCCACATATATTTTAGAGCAGGGGCAAATAATGATGTAAACAACATTTACCAAGGAACAATCTGTATTAGCTCTTAATCTGTGACTTTTCTTGGTACCAGAATGTTGCCAAACAGTGCAATTTATAGACATGAGGCAAGCCTTACAGTGTCCACAAAGCTTGTGTCCCCTAAGAGAAGGAACACCACATGGAATTTGAGAGTCAAAATTAGGAGAGACTAAATAATTGGACAAATGTTTGCTTCTAGAGAAGGCTATACACGGACCGGCATTAAACACTTGATGTAACTGTAAAACTTGCCAATGTTTACATATAGTGCATGCTATAGTAGCTGCTTTGTCCAAGTGAGAAAGTACACAAATTTGTTTTTCCTGGGGTTCTTTTTGTGTATATTTTCAGAGTAGTTGTGGGTTCACATATTTAGCTCTTTTATAAGCTTGTTTAACTATTTTAGGGGGATGCCCTTTGGCCAAAAAACATTGACTTAAAATATTAGCTTGTTGTTGAAAGTCTTGTAAGGAACTACAGATCCTTCTGATTCACATCTCCTTACTGTAATTGTACTTCCTACCTTTGTTGTCAGGCTGTTTTATTTTTCTAATCATGTTGGTCTCAATCTCTGGTTTTTACTTTCCTATCTCTTCTCTTAAGACTCCTTTCAGGGTCTCCAATTAATCTGATCCTTCTTCTCTCCTCTCATGTCTTCATCACGTTCTCTTCTATGTTTATCTCAGACATTGATCTCTACTTAACTTGCTTCCCTTTATTTTTTCTCTCTTTCTCTATCCACTTAGATTTCACTCTTCCTTACCATCCACTCTTCATTCTTCTTTTTAGTGCATTAACCTACAGCTTTCCATCTCTTTTCCTCATCCTAGCCAGCATTTCCCATCTCTCTTCTTCCTCATCTTTTCAGTAACTTCCTCCTGTGTCCAGCATCTTCCCCTCACTTTCCTCCATTTAGTGTCTTCCTTCTTTTGTTTTCTCTATCCCTCCAAGCCCAGCATTCCTGTTTCTCTTTCTTCAGCATCTGCCCTCCCCTCATGCCCAACATCTCTCTTTAGTCTCCTTATACTCCCCCTATGTCCAGCAACTTCCCTCCTTCCTCTCCACCTCCAGGCTCAACATCTTTCCCTCTCTCCCCACCCCCTCCATCCCATGATGTAATATCTCTCCATCTTCCCTCCAATTTTCCAGCATCTCTCCCTCCCTCCTTTCCATCCACCTCTGGGTCTTGTTCTATCATCAATCCCTCCCCTCCACCCTGAGGTCCAGCATCCCTCCATATCTACTTTGTCCATCTCATTGTCCAGCATATGTCCCTCCCTCCCCTCCATCTCTAGGTCTGGGTCCAACATCTTTCCTTTCTCACTTCCCCTCTTCCCTTCTCCCTCCCTTCCCTGTACCTCCAGGTCCAACATCTCTCCCTATCTTCCTCCCCCCCCCCCCCAAGACTAGCATGTATCTCTTCCATGCCCAGGTTGAGTATCTTTCCTCCTCTCTATCTCTCTCAACACCCCCCACTCACCCATGGTCCAGCAGCTCTCGTGGTCTACCTATAAATGAATGTGTTTCTTCCTGAGTACCAGCAATGTAAGTGTTTCATGTAATGCTACAGGAAGTTACACCAAAGGAGGTGAAGCACGGCAGAGGGAAGATGCTGGAGCTTGCACAGGCACTTCTACACACTTCCCCTGCAAGTGCTCAGGAGTGGAAAACCCCATTTAAAAGCAGACTGGAGAGAAAGGGTGGCTTGAGAGAGGGAGGGATTGCTGAACCTGAGAATGGAGGGGAAAGAAATGAGAGGTGCTGGAGGAGTGAGAGATGTTGCTGCTAGCCAGGGAGTTGGGCACTGCAGAGGAGCTGGAGAGGCAGGCTTTCAGTGCCCTTGAGACTTGATGTCCTGAGCCAGTTCTCACCTGGTCCATACTTTGAGCCAGCCCTGCAGATGGGCTCCCTCCAGGCATTTTTTTTTGTTTTGCTCATGTGAATAGAAAGGAAGATAAAGACATCATCAGTTGCTGGGTTTTAGGTCCAGGAAGCTATCACCTCTATGCTCCACCTTTTTCAAATAAAGTGAAGATGAGCTGGTTGTAAAGGAGAGGGCCTATAAGGAAGCTTGGTGGTGGGAAGGGGTTGGTACTTTTGCCTTAATTTTTTGGCACAGTCATCAACGATAACTTGCAAATAGAAAAATATTTGTAAATAGACTGACCTTTATTTAACACGCCTTGTTTGCCATTTACTAAGAGCCAGGAAGGATAGCAATGGGCTCTGAGCAATGGAGTAGCCCGCATTGAGTTTTTAGGGGGTCTGACGGTTAGTATGGGTGGACACTAGGCAGCCTGTTTCCTCTACCTCCTCCTCCCCCCCCATAGGTGTAGACTGGGGGGGCGAGGGGGGGCAATGCCCCCCCAAACGACGACGAGGCGCTGCCACGCCATTAGTTAAAAAAAATAAACCATATGCAGGCACGCGCTCCTCTCCATCCGCTTGGCTTCCCTGCCTTCTCTGTCTGCGTCCCGCCTTCCTCTGACGTCAGAGGAAGGCGGGACGCAGACAGAGAGGGCAGGGAAGCCAAGCAGACGGAGAGGAGCGTGTCCGTCTACCCCTCTCTCTTCCTCCCTCCCTCCGGCGCAGGCAGCAGTCTTTTTCAGCGTTCCTGGCAGCGGTAGCGATGTACACACTGCCTTCGGCTCTGCCCCAAAGCCTTCTCTTCAAGTTCCTGTTCCCGCATAGGTGGGAACAGGAACTTAAAGAGAAGGCTTTGGGGCAGAGCCGAAGGCAGCGTGTACATCGCTACCGCTGCCAGGAACGCTGAAAAAGCTGAAGACTGTTGCCTGCGCCGGAGGGAAGGAGGAAGAGAGGGGGTAAACGGAGTCATGATCTTGGACCTCGCGGGGGGGGCAGTAGAAGGAAGATGGATGGGACGGAGGGATGGTGAGCAGAGGGAAGGAACAGAAGATGGATGGGACTGGAGGGGTGGGGAGCAGAGGGAAGGAGCAAGAGATGGTTGGGACTGGGAGGGGTGGGGAGCAGAGGGAAGGAGCAAGAGATGGATGGGACTGGGAGGGGTGGGGAGCAGAGGGATGGACCAGGAGATGGATGGGATTGGGAGAGGTCAGGCACAGCAGAGGGAAGGAGCAGAAGATGGATTGGACGGAGGGATGGGGAGCAGAGGGAAGGAGCAAGAGATGGTTGGGACTGGGAAGGGTGGGGAGCAGAGGGAAGGAGCAAGAGATGGTTGGGACTGGGAGGGGTGGGGAGCAGAGGGAAGGAGCAAGAGATGGATGGGACTGGGAGGGGTGGGGAGCAGAGGGATGGACCAGGAGATGGATGGGATTGGGAGAGGTCAGGCACAGCAGAGGGAAGGAGCAGAAGATGGATGGGATGGAGGGATGGTGAGCAGAGGGAAGGAACAGAAGATGGATGGGACTGGGAGGGGTGGGGAGCAGAGGGAAGGAGCAAGAGATGGATGGGACTGGGAGAGTGGGGAGCAGAGGGAAGGAGCAAGAGATGGATGGGACTGGGAGGGGTGGGGAGCAGAGGGAAGGAGCAAGAGATGGATGGGACTGGGAGGGTGGGGAGCAGAGGGAATCCTACTGGAAAGAAGACACTGCATAAAACAGAAGACACTGGGACCAAAGCGAATAGAAAAACTAAATGATCAGACAACAAAGGTAGATAAAAGTATTTTATTCATAATTTATAAATTGAAATGTGTCAGCTTTTTGAAATGTGCATCTGTGATATTTTGCCTGTAAATTTCAATTCCTTCCTCCATATTAGCATATTCATTTGCATATGTATATATGCAAATGATATGCTAATATGCTCCGCCCATTCTTTGCCCCCCCCCCCCCCCAAATGAAACAGTCAAACTACGCCTATGCCCCCCCCACACCTTCATAACTAAATTTAAAATACATTAGCTGTTGGCGATTCCCCAAGCCCAGCCAGCTGAAGAAATCTGGAGTTCTGCTCAGTCACTAAACTATGGCACTCAGCAGCAGCAGCACATTGAGTCACTGAAACTGGTATCCTATGCATGAGAACCAAGCATGCTTGTGATTCCAACATCAGCAGTTCAGCTGAGTGCCACAGCTTTGTGATTAAGCACAGCTCCAGATTTCTTCAACTGGTGGGGCTTAAGGATTCCTGCCAGCAGGCCAAGGATTAGACATGCAGGAGCCCAGGACAGAAACTGGGAAGGGGCCCCCAAAGCCTGCCTGCAAGCTATGTTTTCTTCAGCTTAAGGAAGATTGGGGCCCCTGTGGCATGGGGACCCAAGGCAACTCCCCTGTTTGCCATCCTCTAGCTGCCGGCCCTGCCCACCAGCTAGATGATAGGTGTGTCTGGTTGCTGGGTGGGCCTGAAGGTGAAGTAAATGGACCCAGGCCCACCATGGTTACACCTCTAGTTTTGAGAGCTGTGGGGCAAGTCTGAGCATCTGTACAGAACCGTCCTTGGCCCAGTCTCAGCTGAAAGACAGAGATGGCAGCACTGTGGCACATGGTATGCAGACTGTATGGCAGCACATACAGTACACACCATCCCATAGTGGTGCATCCTGTCAGACAGACTTCCTGTCTATAGAGGATATAGAGGAGACCCTGATGCTGCAGCAGAGAAGAAGTGGCTGCTGTGTGGAAGCAGACAGACAACTTAAGCACAAACATTTATGTTGCCATCAGCCTCACTGGGCTTCACTATTGCATCAGTGCTTATTCCAGTGCTTTACGGTTTGACACAACGGTCTTTTTTAAGACCAACTTTATGTTGCTATTTCAAGCCTTCTGTTTTTCAACCTAAATGTAAAATTAGACCATCAGTCTTTCCTTAAGACATAAGACTCCTGATGCAGGCCGCCAGGCCGAAACACAACGTTGTGTCGAGTCATTTCTAAGGAAAGATTAATAAACTGTGTTAATTTTATTATTAATTATTTGTTTGGTCCCAGTTCTTTGGATAAGCCTGGTTTACTTTTCCCACTTCTTTTATCTCTGTTTGCTGCCCCGTGGGATCTATTGAGTTCTCCATGTACGTGGATCCTCTTTAACCTATTTGTTATGATGCATTAGGTGTTTAATATGGCTTTTATCATGCACTCACGGCAGGGCACCAAGTTAAGAGTTAATGCAGCATGTTAACTCTTAGTGCTAATTGCCGCATTAAACAACATACCCAGAAATTCCGATTAGGGGATGTGATATGGGAAGGGAATGAGTGGAGACTGTACCTTTCGATTAAGTTGGAGGTCATTATAATGCATTAAGTGTTAATGTGGCAGAAAATGTGGTTCAGTTAGCTTCATCTTCAGAGACATCCTGTGTTAGAGCCTTGCCATTAACACGTGGTAACGAACATTGTTCTGTGTTAACTAGGGTTAACGTGTCCATTTTTAAGAGGACATGTCCCCCTTTTGAACTTCTTCAAGGGTTTTTAATTTTTAGGAAAATATCTTCTTTTTCTTTTATATGCTTACTAGTAAAAGAGGCCCTTTTCAGAGCAAATGAAACGGGCGCTAGCAAGGTTTTCGTCGCCAACACCCCGCTCCCTCCTTGGCCAACCCCTTCATTGTTCTGCCATTGCTCTGCCCCCAATGTTATGACGTTTGACGCGAGGGCGGGGCCCAGAGCGATTTCCCACCCCCCCCCCCCCCCCGCCTCCCTCCCTGCCAACCCCTTCGTTGTTCTGCCATTGCTCCGCCCTCGAGGGCGGGGCCCAGAGCGATTTTGGTGGCTTCACCACCACAAACCTTCGAACCTTTTTGAAGGAAGTCAGGGCTTGGCTTCACTGACATCAGTGTCCTCAGAACGTTGAGGGTGAGTTTTATTATAGTAGATGAGCAACACACCTACCCACATATGAGAGAACAGTAACAGTTACAGTTAGTTCATTTATATCTTGCCGTTTCCCGTAAATATAGCTCACAGCGGGTTGCAATAAGATTCTAGAACACAGTAGTCTAGGAAGTTACATAATTAAAATACAAAAGATACTTTAAACTTAAAACAATATAACATGCTAATAGAATAATAAAAAGAAACAAAAAGCAACCAAGAATCAGATTATTTCTTTGTCACATAGATCTGAAACAATAATATCCTCAGATCTTTCTTGAAGATGGTACAATTGGTAATATTTCTAAGATTACTGGTAAAAAAATTTGCAGCTTGAAAAGCAAGCAGGCAATTAAAGAGCTTCTTTGAGGTAATGCCTTTAGGACTTGGAAGATCAAATAATAACAGATTCTGAAAATTATATAGGAGGTTCGTTAACGTATGATGTACAAGACTGATCATATATAGTGGAATTTGTCCAAATGTGATTCTCCATAACAAACAACCCAGCTTAAAAAATATACTTGACTCCACAGGCAACCAATGAGTCTTAATAAAATAGGGGGTAATTCTATCTGTTTTATGTAAGGAGAAGATTAAGCATAGAGCTACGTTTTGAACTGTTTGAATTTTTCTTATTAGGTGTTTTGGTAAACCCAGGTAAATTATATTATAATAGTCAAGTTTACTAAGAATCAATGCCTGCATCACTAATTGAAACAGATCTACTGTTAGATATTTACGGATTGCTCTTAATTTTCTCATCATGTAAAACGCACTCCTTACTATGGAATTTATTTGGTGTCCCATAGATAATTTATTATTTATTTATTTATTTGTTTGTTTGTTTGCATTTGTATCCCACATTTTCCCACCTATTTGCAGGCTCAATGTGGCTTACAATATTCCGTCATGGCTTTTGCCATTCCAGAGTAAAAGATACAATTGGTATAACATGGAGAACATGGGTGACATAATAAAATTAAATGATCAGGTAAAAAGAGAGAGCATTCAGAATATCAATTAAGTGGTGATGCGTTACAGTTCTTATTAATCTGTATATTATCAAATGTAACACCCATTATTAGTCAGTCTGGACACTTGGGGGTGCTAAAGAGAGAGAAAGGCATTGCTGATCTCCTCTCTGTTTCCTTGTTGGTTGAATCTGTCAAAGGAATTTTGTTCATGCTGCACAACTTTAAGCATATGCAAAGACTTTCACACGTATCTCAGAAGCCAGCCAAAGTTGTTGAGGGATATCCACTGTTCTGATAAGTACGCTTGTGCTCCGACTCAGTCTAACTCAAATCTAGAAGATTTTTAAAAGCAGATTATTGTTTACTGCTGTACTGTGAGCCAGTCACAGCTTGATGTATGTTCATTATCTAAAAGCCATTTACACATTTGCTATGCATACAATTAAATATTTCTTTAGCAAAGGTAGTAATCATTTTTTTTCTGTCTGCTTTTTTGTTTCCACAGATATGGTAACCCTAGTGTGAATTGCACAGCTTCCCTCCTCAGACAGCTGGAAACAATCCCAACAGTGCAGACGTTTTACACTTAGAGGTCCTTTTACTAAAGTGTGCTGAAAAATGGCCTGCGGTAGTGTAGGCATGTGTTTTGGGCGCTCACAGATCCATTTTTCAACACGCCTGCAAAAAAATGCCTTTTTAAAAAAGTTTTGACGAAAATGGATGTGCAGCAAAATCAAAATTGACGCGCGTCCATTTTGGGTCTGAGACCTTACTGCCAGCCATTGATCCAGTGGTAAAATCTCACGTGGTAACCGAGCGGTAATGACCTACATGCGTCAAATGCCACTTGGCACACGTAGCGGACGCATGCCAGAAAATAAAAATTATTTTTGGGACGTACGTATCAGACACACACCAAATATGAAATTACCGCAAGAGCCACACAGTAGCCAAGCGGTAACTTCACTTTGGCACACGTTGGGCATGCGTAGATGCTTACACAGCTTAGTAAAAGGGCCTCTTATGTTGGTTGTGTGTGTTAGCTGCAAAACCCTAGCTTAACAAAGGAAACAGGCCCCTAAGCAAGAAAGAAAATTCTGACAATGCTGTTGCATGTACTGCTGAAGAATACTTTTTTTGTGTGGGTACTCTTTTTATTGAAGAAATTTGTTTCTTAAATAAACACAACATATAATTTAACAATTATAACAAAACAGGATAGCATCCATTGTAACAGATGTGATGGTTCACAGACTGCTTAGTTAAAATGCAGAGAAACAATCAAACATATAAATGGCGAGTGACCGACTCACTCGCAAATGCGCAGTAGAGACTTCCCTCTCTGTCCCGCCCCCACGTCAATACGTGATGATGGGGGGGCGGGACAGAGAGGGAAACTGCGCCGCCGAGGTTGCTACCGCTCCCCCCCCCACTCGGATTCGCCGCCGCCACCCCTCCACCTGGCCCGGGCCCTCTCTTCCCTTCTGAACTTACACATCCATTCGCCGAACGCAGCAACGCACATCAGCTGAGCTGCAGTGAGCCCTTCCTTCTTTGCCTGTGGCCCCGCCCTCCTGTGACGTAACGTCAGCGAGGGCGGGACACACACAGGCAGAGAAGGAAGGGGCAGCTCAGCTGATGTGTGTTGCTGCGTTCGGCGAATGGATGTGTAAGTTCAGAAGTGAAGAGAGGGCCCGGGCCCGGGCCAGGTGGAGGGGTGGCGGCGGCGGCGACTTCGAGGGGGGGGGGAGCGGTGGCGACTTCGCGGGGGGGGGGAGGGGAGCGGTGGTGACCGCGGGGGGGGGGAGGAAAACCTCAATACCAGCCCGTTTTTACGGGCTCAACGGCTAGTAAGGTAATAATAAAGCGATCAAGTCGGTTAGGGTTTGTTTGTTTTTTTATTAAAGCTTAGCTTGAGTTATCTGCATCAGGGCCCATAGGAATAAAATGGACCCTGCTGCAGTTAACTGGAGCTAAGCTTTTGTAAAAGACCCACTTAAGGTCATCGCCTCCTGATACTCATTTTATGTCTCTCCTGTTTATATATCACCGATAATAATATTTACAGTGGTATAAGTTCAAATTTTTATTTGTTACATTTGTATCCCACATTTTCCCACCTATTTTCAGGCTCAATGTGGCTTACATAGTACCGTAGAGACGATCGCCAATACTGATATGAACAATTACAGAGTGAAGTTATGGTAGAATAAAGGTTATGTGTGATAGACACATTAGGGAATTATAAAGGAGAAAAAGTTAAACTATGTCCAATATGATTTTTGGTATTGGTATGTTGCAGGGTTAAGGCATTTAAGTTGGATCATTAGGGTATGCCTTTTTTAACAGGTTGGTTTTTAGTAGTTTCCGGAAGTTAAGGTGGTCATATGTTGTTTTCACGGCGCTTGGTAATGCGTTCCATAGTTGCGTGCTTATATAGGAGAAGCTGGATGAGTAGATTGAGTCCTTGGGGCCTCCAAGTAAATTTTTGCTAAGAGTCTCCCCTCTTTCTCATTGCCCCTCCCCCCCAGCCAAGCCTTAAAGTTAGCAGAAGGAGGTGAATTCATATTGCTCTTAATTCAAGATTTGGCCCTAGGGAGGGGAGGGGGAGAGAGCGGGAGATATCATTTGGCTAATTTTTATTTTATTTTAAAGCAATTTTAACATAGCTTTTCAAGGAAACTTAATTGGAAAAGACTGAAATAGAATTTTTATACATTGTAAATTGCCAATACTTTACATATCGTGCAATAATTCACTTCCCATTAATTAGAAAAGCAAATATCTGGAACTCAAAAGTGATAGTTCTGTCTCAAGTCCATAAAAAGAGTCAGTAGACAAGGCACAATTCAAATGGAAAAGAGTTTAGGAAAAAAATAAGGAAGCTAATGCCAAGCTAATACATATTATTACAGAGCATATGTTGAAAACACAGACAAAGGTGAAGAGGTAGTATCTACTAGCCTGGGGCCATTTTACAGAGCAGCGGTAAGCCCAACATGGGCTTACTGCTTGCTCTTTCAGGACTACTGCCAGCCCAACACTGCCACCAGCGATAGTCCCGCCCCCAAGCCCGCCATTTCTGGGTTAGAGCCGGAGCCCTTATTGCCACTTCAGTGTGGCCATTTTTTTGGGTGGGGGGTTTACTGGCTGCGGGAAAAAGACTGGTGCCTCTGTTGGGTTTGCCAAGAAATATCAGGAAAAATCCTAATCCTATGATTCAAAAACATTTCCTGCCAATGACAAAAAAAAAAAAAAAAAACAATTTCAAAATCCAAATATGATTAGGTTGTAGAACAAAGAGGCTCATTTTCAAAGAACTTAGCCTCCCAAAGTTCCATAGAAACCTATGGAACTTAGCCTCCCAAAGTGCTTTGAAAATATGCCTCAAAGTCTACTATCAATGTGGTCTACCCAAATTATCATCTTTAATCATCTGAGTCAAATTCAAATGATCAAAAGGTACCTCAGCTCCCTTCTGCTATTGGTTGATCTGAATATTTTTTTTAACATATGGTGGTAAATAATATATTCTAGAAACAGGTGGATAGGACTGTTCTGGTATTTTCAATATTTCAGAAAGATACATTTTACAAGTAATTAGAGGGACAATTGATGCCAATTTTGGAAAGTTAATAAAACGTAAAGTTCTCAGACATTGTTTTTCTAAGTTTTCAACTTTCCTCTGTAACAATAAGTTCTCTTTAATCACTGCAGACTGCCCTTCCTTAAGTTTCAAGATCTCAGTCTTCTTTGAAAGTTCAGAGGTTTCCAATGTTTGAACTTTATGTTTGATATCAGCAAGTTTTCCAGAGGAAAATTGAGTCTGAGTCATTAGGGTAGAAATCTGAGAAAACAACTCCAAACCCACTACAGTGTCCTATATACAGTCCAGAGTAATAATCATAGGTTTAGTAGGTAACAAGGACTTAGCTGAGTCATGGATTCTTCTTGGGAACTTTTTGCCCCTCACTGCTCCTGTACCTCCACTACCTCACTGGAAAAGCCAGCAGCAGTTTGGACCACACCCTCCGGTGCAGAAGTATTCAGCAGATGATTGCTGTGGTCTACCCTTGCAGAGGACTCTGAGTATTGGGGCTATGAGAGGTGTCTGCTTCAAACAGGAAGAACGGTTCACCTCTTGCCGCTCCCTCCCGCAATGAAGCTGCCTGTTCTGATACTAAGCTTGGAAGTGTGAATCAATCCATAGGTCCCACCAAGAATGAAACAGGGTCTACAGGATAATCACACCATTGTCCTCTGTGCTTAAGCATAAGTATAAATCAATTAGGAATATTTCATCTAATGAAGTTAAGGTGAGAGAGGAGCAACTAATGGTGCTTCCTTCACACCACCATCTTGCCTCTCAGCTCCCTCCATTTGGCTAGTTTTATGGAAGAAGGATGTCAAGAGGTCCAGAGCTGGTGGGTACCTGAGGCAAACCTTCAGCCTTACATTCTCCCCCATCCCACGTCGGTTAACTTTCAGGTACCCCTCTCAAGTTTTTGATAAACTTAACAATCATTCCACAACAATCTTTTTACAAATGCATAATTGGGCTATATACCTTTAAATATTAAACTTTGAGCTTATAAATCAAGATTAATTTCCAAAAGTTATTTATATTGGCTATTTGAAAACTACACATCCATTCTGCATTGATGGTTATTTTAGTTTGCATGACTATCAGGATATATTGTTTTGCTTTTACTGCACTTCTTCTGTACTGTCCCCCCCCCCCCCCCTGCCCCAGAAGCTGGTACCTAAGGTGACCTCTTAGTCTTGCCTAATGGTTAAGCCAGTCCTGAGGAGGCCCTGCAACAACACTGTCAAAGGTAAGTGCGACCAACTCACTAAAGGAGGTCCCTGTCCCCTTGAGCTTAATCTTTAATTACTGTCATGGGAGTCTAGCAGAGCCAAGGCAAGACTTGAAGTGGATTCCTTTAAACTAGACCAGTGAAGCTCTGAGGAAGTTGTTGAATTCATTCAGCCCCTACAAGCAGTGACATTAACTTTGACAGGCTGTTTTGAACTCTGGGGCTTTCTGATGCAACTGGAGTGCTGTCAATTGGAAGCAAGGAGTTGAGAGGGAATCAAAGAAGAGACCGGAGCTGGTGGAACTGGGCTGCAGCAATTCACAGGATGTAGTCCCAGATTTCCAGGGGAACATAGTAACTAAGTATATGATGCCAGATAAAAACCCGTATGGTCCATCCAATCTGGCCAATAAGGTGGCCACAGCCACATCTACCAGTCTGTGCATGTTACACTCCATCATGATCAAATACTGGAATAACAAATAGGGCAGTCACACAATCAAGGACAACTTGGTTTTATAATTTTGACTGGAGCACAGTCACATTCATTGTCAATACTTGGATTAAACCAATAATCCAACATTAAAATGTGCTATCCTGTAAAGAGTTTATAACCAGATTTATGAAAGCTTTTTATCCCATTCTGTGTCTCTAGGAAAACAGCTTAGTCAATCAGACCCTAAGTTTGAGCCCATCCATGTATGGGCCTCATCCCTAAAGGAGGGCAGGTGACTTGGCCAAGGTCACACAGTGAGAAAGACAGAAAGGAGGGTCCCTCTGTTTGTAGTATTTTTCTGAAAGTTATAGCATTTTCATTCAGCGTGCTGCAATTTCTGGAGGGAGTCTCCAGCATTTAAAGAATCTTAGGACCCCTTTTACTAAGCTGCAGCAAAAGGGGGCCGGTGCTGGCATCAGCGCGTGTTTTACATGCACGCCGAGGCCCCCTTTTACCGGAACTGGTAAAAGGGAACTCTCACCCTTTTGCAGGAAATGGCCGTGCGGCAAGTAAAGTCCTTATTGCAACCCATTGAGGTGGTGGTAAGGGCTCCTGCGTTAACCTGGTGGTAACCGAGTAGCACGCAGAAATGATGGTGCACTAAGGGTGGGAAGTACTGTGGGCCAGGAGCATAGCCAGACTTTGGTGGGAGGGGGTTCCAGAGCCCAAGGTGAGGAGGCACATTTTAGCTCCCCCCCGGTGCCGCCGACACCCCCCCCCCACCATTGCCGACACCCACCCACTCCCCGCGCCCCGCCCCGCTATTGCCGACTATGCCCCCCCTGCTGCCAACCCTCTCGACCCCCTGCCGCCGCCAACCCGCTGTCGCCTACCTTTGCTAGCGGGGGACCCCAACCCCCACCAGCCGAGGTCCTCTTCTCGCAAAAGGCTTCCTTCTGTTTCTGAAGGAGGTCTTTTGCGAGCAGAAGAGGACCTCGGCTGGTGGGGGTTGGGGTCCCCTTCCAGCAAAGGCAGGCGATGGCGACGGCGGGTTGGCAGCGGGAGGGGGGTCGGGCGGGTCATCGGCAGGGGGGTTCAGAGCTAAATCTACGGGGGTCTTGGCCCCACATAGCTACGCCACTGCTGTGGGCTGCTGCGGTAGCCTGGCGGTACTTTCTGTATAGCTAGTGGTAAGCCCGCATTGGGATTACCACCGCTTAGTAAAAGGAGCCCTTAGGATCCGTTTTACCAAGCTTTGGCAAAAGGGGCCCTGTGGTAGTGCCAACGCTTGGATATACCACGTGCCGAGGCCCCTTTTACCACAGTGGGTAAAAGGCAAAGGAAATGGCTGAGGGTAAGTGCACATTTGCCACGCAGACATTTCTGTGGGTATCCCTTACCGCTACCTATTTAGGAGGCGATAAGGACTCCCACGTTAATCCAGCAGTAACCGGGCAGCGTGTGGTGCTGCCCGATTACTGCTGAATAAGCCCCCGGCGGTAAAAAAAAAGCCAAAAAAATTCCTGTCACGACAGAAATGGCTCGCACTAGGGGCGTCATTACCGCCAACTCCTGTGCAAGGCCGGCGGTAGTGCCAGATTGGCACGTGACAATACCACGGTGGCTGTACCGCAGTGTTGTAAAAGAGTCTGTTCAATGCAAACTAGTCTGCAGCAAAATCAGCAGGTCTCCAAAAAGAATTCCTGAAAATTTCCTGTAGAGTTCTGAATGCTTGCAGAATATATGGCCAGATGCAGTAAGATGTTTTGGGCTGTTTTGTAATGCATATAAAGAGGACATGCCTAGCAGGCTGTTCCTATGTATACTGAAGGTGAGCACTAATGAAAGAATCTGGAGGGCCCCAGGGACCCTTGACATGAACGCTTTTTGCTCTCCCTTTGATTTAAGCCTAAATGATTTATTGGGAGGTGTTGGGCAAAGACAAGACATTCAAAGTCATATGATCTCTAGCTAAGACACTTGGAAGTGTATAAAAATTACACACAGAAATGAACCATCACAGGACAGAGCTGAGCATCTCCTGAGCCATTACAAATTAATTATGGGTGTCTTGCTTGTGAGAAAAAAATGCTATTGACTGAATGTTTCCAGAGATTCAGTTCATTTGAAGAGCTTAGGAATTCTGTAGAACTGAGGCCTTCGGATGTAGCACTGAAGGCCTCTGTATCAGAACTGGTGAAGGTGCCAACACCTTCCACATTGTGCTGGAATCCCCATGGCACGAGAGGCACTTTGCCAATATGTGACACTCTCTGCTTTTCTTCTCCCTGCCTTGAAAGGATCATTTTCCCCCTCTCTTTTATGAAGGTATTTTCCTGCTCCCTGCAGCCGATCCCAGGGGGCTCATTTAATACTTTAATACTGTCTTAGATGCTGAGCACTGAGAAAAACTATGGAACAGGTAATGAGTTTTTTAATCTTGCAATATTAAAAGAGCATATGAGAGTACTGAACACACATTGAAGTGTTTGAAACATAGCAGCATAGCAAATGACAATAGATAAAGACTTGTATGGTCCATCCAATCTGGCCAACAAGGCAGCCAGAGTTGCACCTGTCACTCTGTGCAGGTTATACTCCCCTAAGTCTGTGTGAAGGTCATTCACTTTCTGTTTTGATCCCATACTCTTTCTATATAAAGATCTTCTGTATATACACCATGCGTTCTTGAACTCCATCACTGTTTTTGTCCCCGTCACCTCTACTGGGAGAGTATTCTAGGCATCCACCACCCTCTCCATGAAAAACTATTTCCTGATGTTACTCCTGTCTATCACCCTGCAACCTCAATTCATGTCCTCTAATTCTACTGCTTCTCCCCTCTCAAAAAAAGATTGTTTGTATATTAATTCCTTTCAAGCAGTGGCGTTCCTAGGGCGGCTGACAACCGGGGCGGATCGCCGATGCCACCCCCCCCCCCCGGCAATATGACACCTCCCCCCCCCCCCGGTGCAATGATCCCCCCCCCGGGTGCATTTTTACCTGCTAGGGGGGGGGGGGGGGGGTGGCGCGCGCCTGTCGGCTTCACTCGGTCCATGCTCCCTCTGCCCGGAACAGGAAGTAACCTGTTCCGGGGCAGAGGGAGCACGGAACGAGCGGCGCCGACAGGCGCGTGGCACCCCCCCCAGCGGCGTGCACCTGGGGCGGACTGCACCCCCCCCCCCACCCTAGGAATGCCACTGCCTTCAAGTATTTAAACACTATATCATATCTTCCTTGGCCCTCCTTTCCTCTAGGGCATACATATTCAGGTCTTGAAGTCTCTTCTCATATGTCTTTTGGCATAAACCCTATACTATTTTGGTCACTTTCCACTGAACCACTTCAAGTGTTTTTACATCCTTAGTGAGATATGACATCTAAAACTAAACATAATACTCCAAGTGGGGCCTTACAAAAGACCTGTACAGAGGCATTAGTACCTCCTGTCTTCTGCTGGTTATGCCTCTCTCTATGCAGCCTAGCATCCCACTGGCTTTGGCCACCACTTTGTCACATTGGTTTGCTCCTTTAAGATCCTCAGGTACTATCACCCCAAGGTCCCTCTCCCAATCTGTGTGTAGGGACATTAAGAAATGCCTACAGCAGTAATGCCTGCAATAATTCTTTAAGGCCCAATTAGAATTCAGTGTGAGGAGTTTCCCCAATGACATAATGAGTTGCTGGGTAATCTGATCATTTGTGACTCTATCAGTATATACAGAGATTCTAGAAAAGAGGGAGAATCTCTTTGGCCAGTAGTAGATTAAGTGGCGGAGATAAGCCTGATGGCAGAATTTGGATCCTTGTCTGTTGACGTTTGCCTGCCAACCAGAATCCTCGTCACAAGGGAGCATCTTTCATGCCTGAAGCCCTAGCAATATGAGCCCATATAGTTTTAGTACAGAGATACTTGTGGGCTCATTTTCGAAAGAGAAGGATGTCCATCTTTCGACATAAAACGGAAGATGGACGTCCTTCTCCCAGGAATGTCCAAATCGGTATAATCGAAACCCGATTTAGGACATTTCCAACTGCACTCCGTCGTAAGGATGGCCAAAGTTCAAGGGGGTGTGTCGTAGGCTTAGCAAAGGCAGGACTTGGGTTTGCCTAACACTTGGGCGTCCTTGACCCATAATCGAAAAAAACAAGGACGTCCCTGACGAACACTTGGACGTTTTCACCCTGACCTGTTTTTCTTATGACTAAGGCAAAAATATATGCTCGAAATGACCAGATGACCACCGGAGAGAATCGGGGATGACCTCCCGTTACCTCCAGTGGTCACTAACCCCCTCCCACCCTCAAAAAACATCTTTCAAAATATGTTGTGCCAGCCTCAGATGTCATACTCAGGTGCATGACAGCACATGCAGGTCCCAAGAGCAGTTTTACTGGGTACTGCAGTGCACTTCAGACAGGCGGACCCAGGCCCATACCCCCCCCTACCTGTTACATTTGTGGAGGAAACAGTGAGCCCTCCAAAACCCACCACAAACCCACTGTACCCACATCTAGGTGCCCCCCTTCATCCATAAGGGCTATGGTAGTGGTGTACATTTGTGGGTAGTGGGTTTTGGGGGGGGGGCTCAGCACACAAGGTAAGGGAGCTATGAACCTGGGAGCAATTTATGAAGTCCACTGCACTGCCCCCTAGGGTGTCAGGGGGACCAGTGCACTAGAAATGCTGGCTCCTCCAACGACCAAATGGCTTGCATTAGAACATTTTTGACATGGATGTCTTTGGTTTCGAAAATCGCTGAAAGACAGAAACGACCAAGTCTAGGGATGACCAAATCTAGGAACATCCAAATTTAAGGATTTGGACGTCTCTGACGGTATTTTCGAAACAAAAGATGGACATCCATCTTGTTTTGAAAATACAGTCTTCTCCGCCTCTGGATTTCGCCGTTTTGCAAGGACATCCAAATCGCAACTTGGATGTCCCTTTCGAAAATGCCCCTCTAAGTCACCCAGACCCAAGAATGCCTAATCTTCAGGGCCTATGAGCACTTATAGTGACTGACGGTGTCACTAAACCATCATTGTATGTGGGCAGCAAGAACCAGGAGTTTGATGGTCCCACTTCCAGAGTTCGGGAGTGGGGGAAGAAGTGTGCTTATTAAATAATTAGATCTGGGTGTCCAGGAATTTGTAACTCAGCTCTACAGGCCCTAGATTTTCATCACAAAGGCTGAAGAAATAAGAGCTAAACAACATATTCTGTGTTGGCTGAGCCTCTGCTGAAAGATAAGCTGCCAAGATTGATGAACTTTTGGTCAGACTCAGCATGGCACATCTTATATTCTTACTAGCCGTTGAGCCCGTTAAAATGGGCTGGTGGGTCGCCGCCCCCCCTCCCCTCCCCCCGAGTTCGCTGCCCCCCCCCCCCCACCCGGCCCATCTCTTCGTTATTCAACTTACATCTCCGCAGCAGGCCGAGATCAGCTGAGCTCCCGTCGGCCTTCCTTCTCTGCCTGTGTCCCGCCCTCGTGTGACGTTACGTCACACGAGGGCGGGACACAGGCAGAGAAGGAAGGCCGACGGGAGCTCAGCTGATCTCTGCCTGCTGCGGAGATGTAAGTTGAATAGCGAAGAGATGGCCGGGTGGAGGGGTGGCGGCAGCGGTGACTCCGGAAGGGGGGGTACCAGTGGCGGCGACCTCGGGGGGGAGGGGGTGGGGTAGCGGTGGTGACCTCGGCGGTTCCCTCCCCTTTGCTCAGTTTCCCTCTCTGTCCCCCCCCCCCCCCCCCCCGTCATCACATATTGATGCGGGGCGGGACAGACAGGGAAGTCTGTACTGTGCATTTGCGAGTGAGTACGGTCACTCGCCGTTTATATGTTTGAATAGTACTTATTGTGATAGGGCTGTAGCCTATTTGTCACTGACAACCTGAGAACCAAGGAAACCAGGGTAAAAATCTTGTTTCTTTCTTTGACATTTCAAGTAATCTTGGGTGAGTCACATCACCTCCATTGCCTCAGCTACAACTTATATTATAAGCCCTCTTAGGCAGGAACCTACCAACTGCAGCTGGATATGCAGCTCAAATTTAGAAAAAAATAAGTAATTAAATCAGATTGTTACTTGTATTTTATATTTGCTATCATTTTAATGCTACGGAGATTTGAATTTATTTTTTATTCAAAGCCACGTTTGTCTAAAAAAAGGAGCAATAAAATTTAATAGAAATAATGAGTGAAATCAGAGAAAGAAAGAAGGGATGCATGTCAATAAATAAGCTTTTAAATTCCAGATGTCCTTTCATTTTCCTTACTGAAAGAGTAGAGTTTCTCACTGTAGCCTGGGCAAGCTTGTCTAATGTTATTCTTTATAGATGCCTACGATCTTTGAATTAGATTATCTTATCTTTTAAAAATCTCTTATCTGGAAGGGATATGCTGTAGATTGTGCAGTCAAAGACCTCAAATCGCTTGCTACTCCCCTTATTTTGTAACCAGAGATTTTCAATTAGGGAATTTGTTTCTGGAATTGTGAAGCCTGGACATGAGCCACCTCCTGCCTGGAGATGTCAACGCCATACATCATTCTTCTTGCATGCTGCATTTGGTTTCCATGCAAGCGAAAGGAAGACAAGCAGAAGCTGTCACACTGCTCCAAGGTCCATGGCCAGAGTCATTGCTGATGGCTTTGTCATTTCTCCATAGGTTCTTGCCTTGTCTTCCTCCTGCTGCCCCTTGTTGCTTCCCATGCTGTTCTGCTTACAGGACTGTTCTGCTGCATTTCCCTTCTCTCTCTCTGGAAAATTTACCTTGCAACTTGTGGACTGCAATTCTTACCAGATGTACCAGCAGCCTCCCATCCATCTTCAGTTGAGTTTATGAAGGACTCTGAACTAGTTGTCATCCATATTTCAACAGGGTGAAGGATTCAGCTCCACCATTTCCCATAATATATGAGGCTTCAGACAACTGTATACTTTGTAAATTCTGCACTTGAAAGTAAAATGTTTATAGGGGGAACTAAACCCTTTTATCCCAGACCATGAATTTAACAGTCTGTCTTATTAAGATGTAGCTTGCATCCCAGGTCTAACATTCATTATGTCTCATATTTTTTTGCCCTATTGGTCTTTGAGCTCTTAGGGGCAGGAGGCATCTGACTCAGTAGAATTTTTGTTATTTATTTTACCTCATTATTTTTTTGTTATCTTAAACATCACTGTATACATTGTGAAGTTTGTACAAAAATATGTTTATAATTATAAGTCCAAAGAAAAATCTGTCAACATAACAGTGTGAAGTTCCTCTGTTAGTGTTTAACAGAACTTCCCAAACTGTGGGTTAGGAACCTAAACTAGGCCACAAAACCTGCCTTTGGGGTCACGACCTTGATGGTCTCTCCATAGGTATATCATTATTCTGCAACTCCAGGGGGGTCACACAATTTCATTTGTCCATGGAGTCACAGCCACATAAAGACTGGGAAGCAGTGGTATAAAAACACCTTGTATTTGGCATTGTTATCCTTATGGGGGAGCAAGAAACAGAAAATACATTTACAGCTTTGCCACTTCTACTTAACATGATGGCAGTTTTCATAATGTCAGGATAGCTGAATTTAGGCTCTTTCCTTAGAGCAAGTCCCTTCCCAAATCTTTTAGAGACTTCTCCCTTAGGTTGCTGTAAAAGGCGTTTTCCCATTGTTTTCTCCAGTTTACAGCTTTACCTCTCAGCAGTGCTGAGATCTGGCCTCTCCTTGCTTCTGAGGTGGCAGGGTACAGACTCCATGTTGTAATAAGCATAGTTCTTACAGGTAGCCAAATTGTGGATTGGATTCTGTGTCTTGGGAGAATTGCAATAAAGAAGACTTGCCTAAGAACTGAAAGTCTAATGGTTAAGTTTTCTACTCGGGGAGGAGGAGGTTTAACTCACTGTGAGGTCATACTGGTCAATAACACTGGACAGTAGCACTGGGCACTGACCTGGACAGTAACAGGTCCTCTATGGGTAAACAGGCTAAAACTAAAGCCTGGGCAGAAATTCAACATCTTATAAAAGGCCCTGATTCTAGTCGATCCTTGGCATCTACAAAATGCAACTGTACATGATTCTACTTTTTACTCCTCCTTCCACAACTCTTATACTAGACTGTATTTTTCTTTTCAAGTATCCAAAGAAGCTATGTTGAAGGTGATTCACACAGAAATTAGACCTTTACTGGTTTTTGGATCAGGGGGCAATAAGTCTCTTTCTGTTGGCTGATGCTCTGATGGGAATAACTCCAGTTTAGCTGCTTCTCAATCAAGATTTTATTCCTGGGTTAAAACAAATTTCAAACTGATTTTTTTTCACCAGGAATGAAACCAGATCCAGCTCCCCACAGTTAGCCTGCGAGGCTTGTAAAGTGTCTTTGCATGGAAGATAGTTATACATCCTGAAAGAAAACCTCAAGAGAATTAAGAAACCACTGCTCTTCAGCAGAAAATTGAGCAATTAAAGTGTTCACATGTGCACAAACGTCCTCCTACATAGCAGAAGTTAATGTAATACAAATTTTGCTATAGTCACCTGCTTAGTCAGCTGGAAGGCCAATATCTTTTTTTTCCCATAAAACCAGCCATTTCAGAGGTCAAAATAAGACGTGCCATTTCTTGTGAAATTATTGGCTTGAAAGCAGCATTAAGCAATTGGCACCATTAAAAATGATTCTGAGCAATGTGCTTTCGCAAATACTGAAATACAGAAGGTTTTTATACTCAGAGGTCCTTTTACTAAGATGCGCTGAAAAATGGCCTGCGCTGGTGTAAACGCATGTATTGGATGCGTGCAGGTCTATTTTTTTAGTGCATCTGCAAAAAAGGTCTTTTTGGGGGGGCCAAAAATGGACATGCGGCAAAATAAAAATTGACGCGCATCCATTTGGAGCCTGAGACCTTACCACCACCCATTGACCTAGCGGTAAGGTCTCACACGTTAACCTGGCAGTAATGGTCTACGTGTGTACAATGCTGATTGGCGCCTGGTTAGGGCTGTGTGCTGTAAAATTTCCGGCGTGCTTAGTGGATGCGCATAAAAAATGAAATTACCGCCCGGGCCACATGGTAGCTGGGCGGTAGTTCAAAATTGACACAAGTAGGACGCACATAGGCACTTACACAGCTTAGTAAAAGGGCCCCTCAGTGTTGTTTCAGTCTGAGGCAGTGATTCCTACTATCTCGGAAGTAGAAAACGCTCAATTAGGAGCACAAATTGTAATTAGTGAAATTACTCAATCTATTAAATCTCTCAAAAAATAAAACTCCAAGCAGGGATGCTGAGTTTTATAAGCAGTTTAGTTTGGATTTGACTTTGAAATTGGTCTGTCTTTTTCAGTCTCTGTATGTGAGGAATTCAGGCTCCAACAATTTCATGGAAGCCTTTAATCCCTCTGCTTACTAGATCAGGCAGAGACCCATCTGAGGTGCAAAACTGTCATCCAGTTTCTTTACTGAATGTCAGTTATAAAATATTAGCAAACAATTTGCCCACACAACTAAGTAGAACTTTATCTATAATTATTCATCCTAAGTCAATTTCAATCCTGGATGATACATAGGAGACAATATTCAAATCGGTCACGTGTTGTGAGCTGCAGCCAAACAGGTTAAAACCCATTACTTGGCAGCATCAAATGGCCTTTTCTTGCAAAGAATTCATTGTTGGTTTGTTATTTGTGCTTTAGCTAATTAATTCAAGTGCAACACACTAATCCTTTTTTTGAGATTAATTATTAACAATAGTTTATCTGATCCCATCAAACTCAGTAGATGCACTCGTCAAGGTTGTGCAGTATCTCCACTGCTATTTGGCATTGCCCTCAAGCCTCTTCTTATAGTGATCTGTACACATCAGTCCATACAGGATTATATTCTATATATAATGCCTAAAAAAATTGGCACTGAAATGTAATACGCCTAGGCATATTCTATAAGGTAGGCATACTTTATAGAATAAGCTTAAAGTTCCATGTGGTTTATAGAATACACCAAGGGTCCTGTTTACTAAGCAGTATTATAGGCGCATTAACGTTTTTAATGGACGTTAACCATGTACATGCCTACAATATCCCTATAGGCGCCCACATGGTTAGCGCGCGCACTAAGTGTAGGCACGCTAAAAACATTAATGCACCTTAATAAATGGGGCCCCAAGTGCCCATCCATGCAACTAAATTAAGTCATGGGCAGTTACACCAAGTAAAACTTGGTGTAAATGCCAATGCCTAAATTAAGTGCAGACCAGGTTTATTCTATAACAACACACATAGATTTTAGAAAGGCCCATGACCCGCCCGTTCCATGCCAATAGCCATGCCCCCTTTTCAACTATGTGAGTTAGAATTTACGCACATCATGTTATAGAATATGCTTAGACTCTTATGTGCGTAAATTCTAATTAATGCCAATTAATGTCAATAATTGCTTGTTAAGTGACTATTATTGGCATTGATTGACTTATTAACTAATTAAGTTGCACATGCAAATCCATAATATGACTGGATTTGCATGTGCAACTTAAGTTGTGCTATATAGAATCCGGGGGAATAATGTGTGAGAATTTAAAAACCCGAATATACAGTTACAGTAGTGGTATTTATATTCCGCTTGCACCTGAAATTAATTCTAAGCGGATAACAATAAGAGAAGTAGATCAGCTATCTAGGAATTGCATGCCAACAATCAAAGAAGAAAAAAATTGAAGTTTCTACAAAACATAGTTCCGAAACAACTGGGTTTGAATGGCTTTTTAAAAATAAGACAAAAACTAAATGAAGATCTAAGAATCTTTTGGTATATAAATGACCAAAAGTTAGCTGCTTAGTAGGAGAACAGAGTTTGAAATATTTTCTGATAATGTATGCCTTTAGGGTTTGGAAATGATAAAAACATAGAATGATGTATGACACATGAAAGGGGCATTTTCAATATTACAACTAAATCTGATTTAGGACATTTTCCTGAAAATATCCAAAAATCAAGTGGTGAGAATAGTAATTTTTGAACCAGGAAAATGTCTAGCTTGTTTTTTTTTTTTTTTTTAATGACCATTTCCTAGACAGTGCATTTTTCTTTGGTGACCATTTATGAAAACAAAAAGTCCAAAGGAAAAACACAAAGAAACAAGCCATTGGGATGTATTGGAGGCCAACACTCTACGTAGACTGGCCATTCAGACATCCCAGCAGAGCAGTAGGGCACCCTAGTGGGCACTGCAGTAGAGTTCACATAAAAGGTCCCACTGTGATCTCACTGTTACCATCTTAAATTGTATGGTGAGCCCTCCAAAGCCCACCAAAAACCTATTGTACCCAACTTTACATCCCTATAATAACCCTAATGTATGCAGGTGTCATCTATATGTGGGTACAATAGATTTTTGATGGAGGGCTCTCAGTTCCCACCACAAACATATCATTTAGAATGGAATATGGGCCTGGGTCCCCTTTTCTATAGTTCATTGCACAGACCACTAGACTACTCCAGGGACCTACTTGCTGCTCTAATAGGACTGGTCATGTGAAACTGTAATAGAGGCTGGTATGTACTATTCCTTTCACATCTTTGGGGGAGGGGCAGGAGGAGGTCAGTAAGCGCTGAAGAAGTAAGGGGGAGATCATGCCTTAATCCCTCCAGTGGTCATGTGGTCATTTAGGGCACCTTTTGTGACTTAGTTGTGATTGAACCAGGTCTAGACCAAAATATCTAACTTTTAGCCCTGGACGTTTTTGCTTTGTTCCATTATGGCAGGAAAACGCTCAAGTTCTGGGAATGCCCAGATCCCACCCCCAACATGCCCCCATGTAATTTGGGTGCATTGGAGACTAACAGCTTAAAACATGTCTTTAAAATGGGTTTCAAAAAAAATTGTGATTTGGATATTTTGGCAAAAAAAGACCATCTGCCGCTTTATGCTGCTTTTTGGGTGTTTTTCTGTTTTGAAAATTAGCCCCGATATCTATTAGATATAGGTTTGCTTATAAGGGTTATTAAGTATGATGGAATCAGACTATGTAAGATCTTAAACATCAAGCAGCCAAGTCTAAACGTTATTCAAGCCTCAATCAAGAGGCAATGTGGGTAATATGGTCAGAAGTTTTTAAAGCAAAAATGAAGTGAACAACTGTATTTTGAAATGTCTGCAGCTTTTTTTGTAAATGTTTTGATATGCCCAAGTAAACTGTGTTGCAATAATCTAATTTACTTAGAATGAGCAACTGAACCACTAACCTAAATTGATCCTGATGAAGATATTTTCAAATTCTTAGTTTTCGCATGATCCAAAAACTTTTAGTCAAATTCAATCTTCCATAGTTAATCTGAAATTGATGATTATGCCTAGCACTTTTATCAATTTTTGAAAGTATAGGTTATATTTTCCACCACAAAAGTAAAGTTCTTGTCAAATTCAAGGCTATTACCAATCATCAAAAATTTTGTCTTCTCTGTATTAAGAATATAATAAGCTTGTTTTGGAGTGAGCCTACTCTGCCTTTTCCTTCACTGTTGCAGTTGGAAACTTGTTTTTCCTGGTTATAAGATCAACTGGATAAAGTCTGAGTATATTCTCATGAATACCTTTACTGCCCAAACAGATATTGGTGAATATGGTGAATATGGCTTTAAATGGACTCCTTTGCAACTGAAGTATTTATGTCTTCTGTTTCATGATAACACAGAACAAACTGTTTCTGAACAAAGGCAGGCTATTTGAGATAGTGGAAATAGCTACACAATACTGGTCACCATTAGAACTTTCTTGGTGATGTAGGCTGGAAACAATAACAATGATTCTTATGCCTGAAATTAATTACATTTTGGTGATGTTGTCAGACCTCTGTCCTAAATAAGAGGTTGGAAGCATGGCTGGTCAATTTTATTTGGAGAGATAAGATGCCTCAGATTCCTGCAAAAACACAGAAAGCTGCCAAAGTACAAGGAAGCCTGAATTCCCCCAATATATTTTTGTATCATGTAGCAGCCTTTTTTGAGATATGGCACAATGTGGTTGGACTCCTCAGATTTTTCCCATTTGGAAGAGAATTAAGGAAATGCTATTGTCCCATATTCCTCTATTCAGTCTCCCTAACATTTCACTGCAGGTTGTGTGGGAGGAATTAAAAACAGAAGGTGCCGCCTCTAAGGCCCTCAGTCTACTTGATAGTATTATGGAAATTTCTCGTTGGAAAACTAGGCAAGTACAATCCAAAATGAAAATAAAAAAATGATGCTGTATTTTGCCTGGGTCAGTGGCAGCAACATGACATCTGATAATTGGCCCAGTTGGTACATGATCATCAGTTCATACCATTTCCAGACCTGATGGCTAGATATGGTCTACCCCCCTTGCAGGAGTTTTGTTGGCTGCAACTCATGCACTGTGTGCATAAAAGTTCAAATCCTTATAAAGAGTTGGAATCCGCAGCGAGCTAACTCATTTCTGCTCAATGGTTATAATCGAGGGTCACACATTACCCACTTTTTTATAAACATTTGAAGTATCGCTATTATACTCCCAGTAATAGTCTGCATCAAATTTAGAAGAAGGACTGGGGCTCCTGATAATACAGTTAACTGGGCATTGTTTTATTCTAAAGTCAACCATCCAACACTGTCTGCTAGCCTCACTTAATCTTTTTTTTTTTTTTTGTAATACAACAAGCTATTTGGTTGCCCCTGAAGCTCTGGCAAACTGGGCTTGTGAATACTGATACTTGCTGGCATTGCTCTTAAGCAGTTGGTACCTTGGTGCATCTACTATTTGAGTGTTCAGTATTAATGGGATTTGGCAGAATATTTGCCAGTGTTTTCAGGATCTAGTACACTTCAAGGAGGATCTAGGTCTACAAACTTCTTTCTAAACATTGTAGGAAATTGCTCAACATACCCATTTCCTTAACTGGACTTAAATTTGATTGATCAAGTGTTTCTGTTTGATGTACCCCAGACTGGTTCACTGTATCATTTAATAACTTTTATTTTATGGTTTATACTGAAAGCATCAATATTAATATTGAATATCAGCACTTAACCGGCCAAGTGCTGACTCTGCCCTTAGAGTGCAGGAGGAGTGGTTTAGTGATTAGAGCACCACTCTTGCAATCCAGAGGTGGCCAATTCAAATCCCACTGCTGCTCCTTGTGATCTTGGGTAAGTCACTTAACCCTTCATTGCCTCAGATACAAACTTAGATTGTGAGCCCTCCTGGGACAGAGAAATATTCAGTGTACCTCAATGTAACTCACCTTGAGCTACTACTGAAAAAGGTGTGAGCAAAATCTAAATAAATAGAACACTCCCAAAATAGTTAATTTTGAGTTAGGCGCTAACTGGACATTTTGATCAGCAGTAACCAGTTAAGGGGGTCTTTTACTAAGGCACACTCACGTTTTTGGCACGAGTTAAAACTGTAGATGCGCTAAATGTTAGAGACGCCAATGCATTCCTATGGGCGTCTCTAATGTTTAGCGTACCCACATTTTTAGCATGCGCTAAAAATGTGAGCATGCCTTAGTAAAAGACACCCTAAGTGCCACTGAAAATGAGCCGCTTCTTGACAGTTAAATCACTTTGAATACTGACCCCACCATTTCCAGTATTCTTGGCATTTTTAAGAGGATTCTTGGGCTGGATCTCTCTTATGGCTCCTTTTACTAAGCAGCAGTAAGCCTAACGCAGGCTTGCCGCTCGCTATACAGAAAGTACCACCGGGCTACCGCAGCAACCCGGCGGTACTTCCCACCCCTAGCGTGCCATCATTTCTGGCGCTACAAAAAGTATTTATTTTTGTAGCACTGGAGTGTACCCAGCAGTAATCGGGCAGTGCTGCGTGCTGCCCGGTTACTGCTGGGTTAGTGTGGGAGTAGTAAGGGCGGTAGTAAGGGCTCCCCCCTGAAATGGCCGCGTAGCAAGTGCTTTATTTGCCACATGGCCATTTCCTGCAGGAAGGCGAGACTTCCCTTTTACCAGCTGCGGTAAAAGGGGGCCTCGGCGCACATTAAAAAACACACACTGACGCCAGCACCAGCCCCCTTTTGCCACAGCTTGGTAAAAGGGTCCTTAGATTTTAAGGAATCACACAAAAGCACGGTGCAAAGGGTCCGTTACAGCTGCAGTCAAATTCCAAGGTACCTGGCATGGCTGCCCAACCAGTAACCAGGGTGTTCAAGCCTTTCCAGCCAGCACTGTGTCTGCTTGTGCAGCTATGTAGTCACATTTTCTTGATATTCTTTTTAGGTGTATTTGAGGCAGCATTTGAGTTAATATTCATTTGAGATTTAGGGCCCTATTTACTGAGCTGCACTGTAGGCGCGCTAACGTTTTAGTGCAGGTTAATGATAGAGAAACCCCGTTGGTGTCTCTATCGTTAGAGCATGCTAATTTTTAGTGCATGCTAAAATGTTAGTGCACCTACAGCGTAGCTTAGTAAACAGGGCCTTAGTGATTTTGGGGGGAAATAGTGGTATAAAGCAGTGGTGTAGCCAGTATGGGGCCACGGGGGCCTCGGACCCTGTAGATTTGCCCCTGGACCCCCCCTGCCGATGACCCTCTCGACCCCCCCTGCAGGACTTCAGACTAGAATGAAGCCTTGCGCGGGATTGGGAAGAAGAGGACTTCGGCTCAACTGGCGGGGGTTTGGGACCCCGCCAGCAAATGTAGGCGACGGCAGGTTGGCGGCGGGAGGGGGGTCGAGAGGGTCGTCGGCAGGGGCAGGTCAAAGTTGGTGTGGGAGTTCGGCAATGGCAGGGGGATCAAAGTTGGTGGTACGGGGGGGTCGGCGGTGCTGGGGGGACTAAAATGTGCCCCCTCACCTCGGGCTCTAGACCCCCCTCCCGCCGAAGTCTGGCTACACCCCCTGGTATAAAGATGTTTATTAAAGATAATATTTTTGTATGTTTTATTGAAGGTTTTGGATCATGGATGCAAATGATTGATGACACACAGTAGGCTCAAGGATTTGGAATAGCTTTGCTCTGTAGGAGATCCAATAGCCTAGCCACTGATGAGTTTCTGATGTGTCCATGTTCCTTCCCTTCCTTGTTTTTTTTTTTTCAAGTATTATGATGGTAGTTTTTTGGGTATGCCAGGGTAGGGTTCGCTCCTGATATCTATACATCAATCAGTAACCAGGGCAACATGGCTTCGAATCTGTAACAGAACCGTATTGCTCATAAAACCATTGCAAGAATGCGATTCTGTTATTCATGCCCTTGTGCAACAGCTCTGCATGCCGCTGCCTTAACCACTTATCGAGTGTGGGAGAAATTACTCATTACACTAATCTCCCCATCAGGTGAGCTTTGTCAAAGTGTTAAACTTTAATACCATGGGTCATTTGTCTTTAGGGTGAACCTGGATGGCTGTCAACAAACCAGACCAGCTATTTCCTCATTTCATTTCACCACAGAGTGAGGGTTAGATAGAGTTCCCTGCTCCAAACACACCCTTAATTAAATCCATATGTTTCTGAGGGGCACATACTTCTCCACACAAAGCTTTATTGGGGGGGGGGGGGGGGGAGGATACATCCAAAAGAAGAGGCTAAAGGAATTTTTCTGTCTATATTTCTTTTCATTTCCTCTCACTT
The DNA here is from genome assembly GCF_901765095.1 of Microcaecilia unicolor. NCBI lineage: Eukaryota > Metazoa > Chordata > Amphibia > Gymnophiona > Siphonopidae > Microcaecilia > Microcaecilia unicolor. The sequence goes on from NC_044032.1 coordinate 445,260,948, forward strand.
CTCTATTTTCACTAAAGATACTTGATTTTATATTATGGTTACAATACAGCAAACATATGACATAATGTAATGGTTTTTGAAATTAGAGTTATTCATTCTTTTTTTTATTATTTCTTCTCTTTTTTTCTTGCTTCTTCCATTTACTCTTCTTATTAATTTTTTTCTTAATAGTGTTCTCCTTCTTTTTAGTGTTATCTATTTTAATTTTTCTTTCCTTTGATTGCAACTTTGTCTTCTCCTTTATTTTTTTTTATCTTTGATGTTGTGAAGCACAAACCTTGGGACAAAAACTGAATATACAATTGTAAAAACTGTATTTTACATGGAGTCAAACAGGACTCCAAAACTTCTGCTGGCTGCATGCATAGATAATAGTTTTGGATTTATTGGAAATGAGCCCACAGTTCATTGAAATATGCCTCTTCTTGAAATTAAGGCCTGCCATATTTATTTTATGGCTCAAATGTTATTTGTTACAGGGCCTCTGAAGACATTTGCTGCAGCGCTCCATGGTGTCTGAGCTTAGCCTACAAGCAAAGACCCTCAAATTGGAATCTGGAATTTCCTGGGCCCAAATCAGGCAATCAGCAGTTGAGCTCTAAACAGACACCTCTTTGCCATAACCCACTTGCTCAAATCACTCCATCACCATGTCCTGTTTCATGTTCAGACTTAAGTTTCAGAAAACAATACAATAAAACTCATAGAGATCAGACCATTTGCAAACTGTGGGGCCCTTTTCCAAAGGCACACCAAAAAGTGGCCTGCAGTAGTGTGGGCGCGTGAACTGGACTCACACTGGACCATTTCTCCAGCATGTCTGGAAAAAAGGAGAGGGGGTGGATTGGGCCGGGAAATGGACATGTGACAAAATGAAAACCAGTGAGCGTCTATTTACAGCCTGAGCCCTTAATGCCACCCATTGACTTAGTAGTAAGGGCTCACGTGTTACCTGCAAGGTACCAGTGCACACTAACTGCCAGTTACTGTTGGGAACGCCCCTGCGGTAGAAAATGAGGATGTTATAATGCCTTTGTATCGCTCCATGGTGCGACTGCACCTCGAATATTGTGTTTAATTCTGGTCACCGTATCGCAAAAAAGACGTGGAGGGGCATAATCGAACGAAAACGTCTATCTCCATGGGCGTTTATCTCCGAGAACGGGTCCGTGAAGGGGCGGACAGAACCGTATTTTCGAAAAAAATAGACGTCCATGTTTTATTCGACAATTTGTGAGCTGGGCGTTTTTGTTTTTCAGCGATAATGGAAAATGAAAGCGCCCAGCTCAAAACGAATAAATCCAAGGCATTTGTTCGTGGGAGGGGCCAGGATTCGTAGTGCACTGGTCTCCCTCACATGCCAGGACACCAACCGGCCACCCTAGGGGGCACTTTTACAAAAAAAAAAAAAAAAGGTAAAAGAGCTCCCAGGTGCATAGCACCCTTCCCTTGTGTGTTGAGCCCCCCAAATCCCCCTCAAAACCTACTGCCCACAAGTCTACACCATTACTATAGCCCTAAGGGGTGAAGGGGGGCACCTACATGTGGGTACAGTGGGTTTGGGGGGGTTGGACGACTAAGCATTAAGCAGCACAGCTGTAACAGGTAGGGGGGGATGGGCCTGGTTCCACCTGCCTGAAGTCCACTGCACCCCCTAACAACTGCTCCAGGGACCTGCATACTGCTGCCAGGGAGGTAGGTATGACATTTGAGGGTGAAAATAAAAAGTTGTGAAACATCATTTTTTTTGTGGTGGGAGGGGGTTAGTGACCACTGGGGGGGTCAGGGGAGGTCATCCCCGATTCCCTCTGGGGGTAATCTGGTCATTTAGGGCACTTTTTGGGGCCTTATTTGTGAAAAAACAGGGTCCAGGAAAAATGCCCTAAATGCCCTAAATGCGCATACTTTTTTTCCATTATCGGCGAAAGGCGCCCATCTCTGTTCGGGTGATAACCATGCCCCAGTCCCGCCTTCACCACGCCTCCGACATGCCCCCGTCAACTTTGTACGCTTCCGCGATGGAGTGCAGTTGAAAACGTCCAAGTTCGTTTTTGTGAGATAAACTTCCATCTCCCGATTTAGGTCGGAACTTGGGCATTTTTCTCGTTCGATTATAAGCAGGATAGTGGAATTAGAAAAGGTGCAGAGAAGGGCGATGAAATGATAAAGGGGATGGGACAACATCCCTATGAGGAAAGGCTAAAGCGGCTAGGGCTCTTCAGCTTGGAGAAAAGGCGGCTGAGGGGAGATATGATAGAGGTCTATAAAATGAGTGGAGTTGAATGGGTAGATGTGAAGCATCTGTTCACGCTTTCCAAAAATACTAGGACTAGGGGACATGCGATGAAGCTACAATGTAGTAAATTTAAAACGAATCAGAGAAAATGTTTCTTCACTCAACGTGTAATTAAACTCTGGAATTCGTTGCCAGAGAATGTGGTAAAGGTGGTTAGCTTAGTGCAATTTTAAAAAGGTTTGGACGGCTTCCTAAAGGAAAAGTCCATAGACCAATATTAAATTGGACTTGGGGAAAATCCAATATTCCTGGGATAAGCAGTACAGAATGTTTTGTACTTTTTTGGGATCTCGCCAGGTATTTGTGACCTGGATTGGCCACTGTTGGAAACAGGATGATGGGCTTGATGGACCTTTGGTCTTTCCCAGTATGGCAATACTTATGTACTTATAAATAGAAATTTATTTTCTACTGCTTGTTATCGGCGCGCACCAAACTCAGAATTACCACCAGGCACATCTTAGTAAAAGGACCCAATTTTTATTTTGCCGCATGTCCATTTTCGGCCCCCAAAAAAGACCTTTTTTGCAGATCCGCTGAAAAATAGACCTGCACGCATCCGATACATGCGTCTACACCAGCGCAGGCCATTTTTCAGCGCATCTTAGTAAAAGGACCCCTGAGTAGTACTTTATAAAAACCTGCTGTATTTCAGTATTCACGAAAGCACATTGCTCAGAATAATTTTTCATGGTGCCAATTGCTTAATGCTGCTTTCATGCCAATTTGATAAGCACTACACGCACTTAAGCCCTTATGTACCTTTTTAAAAGGGTCCCTTAATTAATGGTATAGCTTTAGCCCACTGGAATTTTATTTCTCACAACTTCAGGATATGTGAACATTTCATGATGCCTTGTTTCCTTCCTTGGTACAGAAATTTGTATGACATTTGTCATGGTATTTTCTATGTACTAGATACATCATTCAACATCATAGATGATCTATCCCTATAGGAAACTAGGCAAAGGATGAAGAAAATTCACAAGCAGTATCCAAAGATAGGACAGCATTACAGATGCTTGATGAAATGAACATATGTTGTGACCTTCCTGCTATTTCCACCGAGCTGATCTTTTTTACGAGAAAGAAAGAGAGGAAGAAATGGTAAGTCTTAGGGATGTCAAGGGCACATGAGATTTGTGACTGGGGGTTCAAAGAGTGTTCTGTTACCTGTGGCAGACATTTGAATATAATTAAATGAATGGTTCAAAATTTATTGGAGTGGATGATATGTATGTTTATGTTTATGTTTATTTGGATTTAATAGAGCACCTTTCACTGGATACAGCAAATAAAAGGAAAATAATTTGAAAGCAATTCCATTTATCACAATAGGACAGAGAAATGCAAGTAGATAAAGGATAGAGGAAAGAACAACAGACACACACAGATCATTATGCTTCACCTAGACAGAGCCCCCAAACGCCTGGGAAAAAAAGGTGTTTTCAGAATGTCTTGGAACTTGGCATATGATGCTTCAAGCTGTAGATGGATTGGTCCAAGAAAAAGAAAAGCAATGCTCCTTGCTTTGATATTCAGCCACAGTGGTCAGCATTTGATTTAAACACTGGCCACGTTGAGGGGCATTTTCAATATGATATCTAAGTTGGAATATGGGTGTTTTGCGCTAAACGTCCCAAATCTGAAGAGGAAATATGGCCATCTTTGAAACTGCAAAACATCTATCTTTTTTTATACCATTTGTAACAAGGTTTTGTATTTTATGTATTTATTTTTTTAGGCCATACAAAACATATAAAAATCAAGCCATTGGGATGTAGGAGGGGCCAATATTTTTAGCAGACTGGTTCCCCAGATATCCCAGGAGAGCAATGGGGCACCCTAGGGGGCACTGCAGTGTGCTTGTTATAAATGCTCCCAGGTACACATCTCACTGTTGCTCTCTTATCTTGTCTGCTGAGCCCTCCAAAACCAACCCAAATCCCACTACCCCCAACCACTATACCCACTACACTACTACAGTAGACCTTCTGGGTGACGGGGGCACATATGTGTTGGTACAGTGGGTTTCTGGTGAGTTTTGGAGGGCTCACAGTTTACATCACAAGTGTAGCAGGTAGGGGGAGGTATGGGCCTGGGTCCACCTGTCTACATTGCACTGCACCCACCACTAGACTACTCCAGGGACCTGCATGCTGCTCTAATGGACCTGGTTATAACACCTGAGGCTGTCATACAGGCTGGTGAGTACTATTTTTATTCACATTTTTTGGGGTGAGAGAGGGTCAGTGACCACTGGGGGAGTAAGAGGGGTCATCCCTGTAAACTGTGAGCCCTCCAGTGGTCATCTGCTCATTTAGGGCACCTTTTTGTGCCTTTTTCATTCAAAAAACTGGTCTTGACCAAAATGTTGAGGTTTTCATCCTAGATGTTTTCATTATGTTTCATTACAGCTGTAAAATGTCCAAGTCCTAAACCCGCCCTAATCCCGCCTTTTGAAATGCCTCCAACACACATCCTTGTGATTTGGATGCACTGCAGATGAAATGCATAGACAAACATCTGCAAAATAGGTTTTGAAAATACCTTTGTATCGCGCCATGGTGCGTCAGCACTTCGAGTATTGCGTTCAGTTCTGCTCGCCATATCTCAAAAAAGATATAGCGGAATTAGAAAAGGTTCAAAGAAGAGCAGCCAAAATGGTGAAGGGGATGGAACTCCTCTCATATGAGGAAAGGTTAAAGGGTTAGGGCTCTTCAGCTTGGAAAAGAGATGGATGAGGGGAGATATGATTGAGGTCTACATAATCCTGAGTGGTGTAGAACGAGTAGAAGTAAATCGATTTTTATACTCATTCCAAAAGCACAAAGACTAGGGGACACTCGAGGAAGTTACATGAAAATACTTTTAAAACAAATAGGAGGAAATATTTTTTCTCTCAACGAATAGTTAAGCTCTGGAACTCTTTGCCGGAGGATGTGGTAACAGTGGTTAGTGTATTGGGGTTTAAAAAAGGTTTGGACAAATTCAGGGAAGCAACTGCTTGCCCTGGGATTTGTAGTATGGAATGCTGCAACAATTTGGGGTTCTGCCAGGTACTTGGGACCTGGCTTGGCCACTGTTTGGAAAACAGGATACTGGGCTAGATGGACCATTGGTTTGACCCAGTATGGCTACTCTTAATGTTCTTATGTTCCTGAAACTTGCTTGAAACTTGTTGACAGGCATCTTCTATAGATGCAACAGCACTTCAAGGAATCAAGAGTGGCATGAAGCCTCCAAGGTACTGGGAGAGGTAAAGCAGCACCAACATTGTCATGGAGACCATAAATTCATATGGGGGCCCTTTTAGAAAAGGGTTGCTGCGCGGCAACCCAGAACTACCACCGACCTAATGCGACTACTGGTGGTAGTTCTGGCTCGAGCGTGTGCCATTTCTGGTGTGCCAGAAAATAATTTTAGAATTTTTACCACAGCACTAACCTGGCAGTAATCGGGCAGCACCATATGCTGCCCGATTGCTGTGGGAGCCCTTACCACCACCTCAATGGGTGGCAGTAAGTGCTCCCCACCACATGGCCACATGGTAAGAGTAATCTTACCACATGGCCATTTTATTTTGGGGGGGGATATTTTTACCCGCTACAGTAAAAAAGGGTCTGGCGAGCAGGAAAAATGGCCCTCACCGCTACCAAAGGGCCTTTTTTACCGCAGCTTGGTAAAATGACCCCATGGTGTGAGGCAACGAAGTGCCAAGAGGATTAGGTCAGGGTCCGAGGTTTGTGGGATACCATTTAAGGGTTTTGTGAAGGAAGTGTCTGAAAGTCTCCATAGACAGGTTTGTCTTGGAGAATTTGATGGCAAGAGTCTACTTTCTGTTGCACTGACAGAAAGATCACAGGAAAGGATATTAGGCCCCAGATTTGAAAGGATAATTGGAATACAACTTAAAGGTTCACCTGTACTGATTCCCAGGCCTGCACAAAGGAGCTAATGTTGACCAATCCCAAGAGTAGCTTCTGGGACAATAGAATTGTAACATGTGAAATCTAACTAAAGAAATAGTGGCATGGAATCACCAAGGCTTCATAATAATCCATCATGACTTCTATTTCCTAATATCATCCATTATCCATTTCTTTAATGTGTTTAGTCTCATGCATTACACCAATGGTCTCTAATGTTTCTCATATCTCACACTATCTGCTTTTGTCTCACTTAGAATGTAAACCGCACTGAACCCTGGAAAGGGGATATTAGCTGTATACAAGAATTTAATTGAAGGCATCGGGAGAGGGGCAAGGTAGCATTAATATTGGCATAAAGACCATAAGACATTGGGAAAGAGATAAAGTGGTAACAATCTTGGTATGAAGATCCCAGAGCAATGAGGACAAAAAGTTTGGGCACTGATGTAAAGTGTGTGTCTGTGTGTGTGTGTGGGGGGGGGGGGGGGGTTGTGTTATCCTCAATGATTTGTGGCCATTGAGTTTAAGGGCAAGTCAGCATTTTATGTGGTTTCAGTAGTCCAAGGTCTGCTGAGATAATTGACTGTACAAAATTAGTAAGCCTGGGAAATGTTATCCTGGATGGCCCTTTCTTTTTTTTTTTTAATCTTTATTTATAAGTTTCTAATTAAGGGTTAGGAGCTGCAGCCATCATTTCCTTTATGTATCATGGAGGGAAAATTTCTCAGAGGCACTATAGAAGGGGTAAAACAGCACCAACAGCAGTGGAATGAAGAATCAAGACACCAAGAGAGTTGCAAATTAGACATGGGAGGAATACATGTATTGATACACAAAGATTGCAGAAGATATTTATAAAGTGACAGCATGGGTGGTGAGATCAGGACGGCACATCACTTGGGTCATGTGTATGCAGGGGTAGACTGACCAATGGGACTACAGGGTCCACACCAGTAGGGGGCCCACTCTCCCCTAGCCTCTATCTAGTTTAATCACTTTTGATAGGTGGTTAGGGGCCCATGACCCTTATTGCACTTACATTCCGCCCCTGTGTGTATGCAATGTAAAGAAGAGGCAGTGATGCCAGAGAATGCAGAAGGATACAGCGGAAGCTTTATGCTAACAACTTCCCCAGTAACTTCAGCATTAGGGACCATCAAAACTTGTTAGCAATTATAAGCTAAGGCATATCTAGGTCTGATTCTTTAGTTACAACAACTATTAACTTTTATGATCTGTCCATCACATCCTTTTCAACGTACTTTTCCACAACTTCTAAAATATTCATGAATATCTGTCACATATAATAGGATGCATAGGTAAACAAATTGCATCTTTGGGTATCAGAAACAAGTATTCTGAAGTTGTGTACCACTGCTCAAATTGAGAACACTTAGCTAAAACAAGCCAGTTTGCTATACTTATATTGGCACTTCCCACTTCCCTTTAACTGTTGTGCTTTCGTGGGAGTTAGTGTTCATTCACCTTGGTGGATCACTTCCTCCTTATATGGGCACACCACAATTGTACAGTAATTCAGTGTTTTTGCATTAGCCATTTAATTAGGGCTGGTGCAAGGGTATTAATCACCTTTGGTGAACCTTCATCTCTCTGTCCCCTAGCAGCATACTTTGGAGATTATTAGAAAGGGTTTCTGTACTTTGAGGTTATTATGTTCAGTAAAGCATTACTTTGAAGAGAAACTATTACATACATTACATACGGTCTGTGCCAGAGCCGGTGGTGGGAGGTGGGACTGGAGGTTGGGAGGCAGGGATAGTGCTGGGCAGACTTATACGGTCTGTGCCTTGAAGAGCACAGGTACAAATCAAAGTAGGGTATACACAAAAAGTAGCACACATGGGTTGTCTTGTTGGGCAGACTGGATGGACCGTGCAGGTCTTTTTTCTGCCGCCATCTACTATGTTACTATGTTACTATTACATACATTACTTCATGTATTAATTATTCTAATGTAGTATGTGCTGGAACTTGAAGTTTGAACCTTAAACAGTTGCAAACAATGCAAAATGCTACACTTAGTGGCTCATTTTTGAAAGAGAAAAGCGTCTAAAAAGTGTCATAAGGCAGCATTTGGACATTTTTCTCACCAAAACGTCTAAATTGGTATTTCCAGAACCCATTTTCTAGACATTTTTCTATGCAGTTCATCTGCAGTACGTCCATATCTCAAGGGGATGTTTTAAAGGTGGGATTTGGGTGTTTCTAAGACCTGGAAATAGGAATAGTAGCTAACTATCAGTAAAATTTCCGGCATTTTCCATGTAGATATTTTTTTAAATTATTTTATTTATTCATTTTATATTACATTTATGTCCAATACATAAATGGGAAAGAAAAGAGAAAATATCAATTAAAACAAACATTAAGGAAAAGTATCATCTTTGTTAGTCCACAGACACTTTAAAGTATGTTTTTTTTTAATTTGTAGTACTATTATTATTATTATTTGTAGTCACTGCCCTCTTATTAGCAGAGGATATAGGCAGTTTGGAGTCATTCCTACCTGTGTTTGTTTTTTTCTTTTTAAATTTAAATCCATCTGTACTGTTTCAGGGTTTCCCATAATCTCTCTATATTGGGATATTCTGATTTCCTTGTTTTACTTGTACTCTTTGAAGATACTTCCCTCTGAGCCACTTTCGTCAATGACCTAGTTTTAAAGTTGTTCTATCTCCTTTATAATAGTAGTGCCAGCAGCCAGGTTTATTTCAGGTCCAGCCCATCCTTTTGGAATAGGCTCCCTTTTCCTCAAAATATTGCTCAGTTCGTAATAAATCTAAAGCCCTCTTCCCTGTACTACTATCTCACGCATGCATTGAGACCACAGGAATCAACCTGCCTCTGGGGTTCTATATGTGGACTAGGAGGCAGATGCAGCAACCAAACGTAAAAAAATCAAAATTGTTAAAGTCCCTAACAATTTTTAAAAAACAAAGAATGCACCAAAAAAAAAGTCACACATGCTCAGATCGGTATTGAAACGTACAATGTATCAAAGAATCACAATACACATCGGTAATAGGCCCCTAAATCATGCGCAGAGCAGCCAAGCGTTTTGCTGGCTGCTCTGCGCATGCTGCAAACGTAAAAACAAACAAAAAAAAAGCCACAACACATACACGTGGCTACCCGGTCAGCAAAATCCAGGAGGGGGCAAGGGCGCTCGTCCGAGGCGTACTGCTCCCCACTTTCCGCCGCTTTCCCACCCACCACGAAAAAGCAAAATGCTAGCTGCCCCAGTCTCCCTCCCTTCCTGTTCTTGTGTTCTGCAGAGCTAACTCCGCCTCCCGTCATTCTTCCGTCCCGTGCCCCGCCCCCGCTGCCCCCCCTGAGGTCGACTACACCGCTCCCCCCCTCCACCGAGACCCCCCTCCCTATTAACGACCCGAGCAGCGCCTCTCACCTCTTTCTGAAGCGCTGCATGGGCAGGAAGATCTGTTGTGTTGCTTGTAGAGTCTCCATGACGTCTCTTCTTCCCTGGCCCAGGCCCCGCCTCCTTCTGACGTAAGTAACCTACGTCAGAAGGAGGCGGGGCCTGGGCCAGGGAAGAAGAGACGTCATGGAGACTCTACAAGCAACACAACAGATCTTCCTGCCCGTGCAGCGCTTCAGAAAGAGGTGAGAGGCGCTGCTCGGGTCGTTAATAGGGAGGGGGGTCTCGGTGGAGGGGGGGAGCGGTGTAGTCGACCTCAGGGGGGGCAGCGGGGGCGGGGCACGGGACGGAAGAATGACGGGAGGCGGAGTTAGCTCTGCAGAACACAGGAACAGGAAGGGAGGGGGACCGGGGCTGCTAGAATTTTGCTTTTTCGGGGGGGGGGCAGCGGAAAGTGGGGAGCAGCGGGGGGGTAAGGCCGTCCATACAGGATGCCTCGGACGAGCGCCCTTGCCCCCTCCTGACCCTTTTTTTATTTTTTTATTTGATATGTTTTCTGACGTCCTTTGGACCAATCACAGCGCTTTTAGCTCTGCTAATGCGCTGGGATTGGCTCAAAGTTTGTTTATTTTTTCACAATGATTTTTCCTGGCACAGAGCTGTCCTAACGAGAGGTCCAGACCTCTCGTTAGATTTCCTGCCTTTTTCCTACGTAAAGGCAATCGGAAAAGATTAGTGCATGTCGTTTCAATGGGGTTTTCACACTAATTGCTCATCTCCATTCCGTTTTCGTTAGCTGCTGGCTTCCTCGGTAAAAGCCCTTTGATGCATGCAACGGATCAAATTTTCCTCGTTGGAGGGTCATTAAAGGCTCATTTAGCTTTAGTGCATCTGCCTCTAGGGATGGGCCAGAGGTGAGGCAACAGTGTACTAGCCTGCACTGTTCTAGTCAGGAAGCAGAATCTAAGAGTACCAGAAATATAAGACACAGCTAGGAATGGGCTGGTCCTAGCAAGATGCTAAAGTGGCAGAACAGCTTCTCCTAGAAGGCAGCTGTCTCCCATCCCAAAGGTTACAGGTTTGGGGTTGGTTTATTCCTTATAGCTGTTACCACTTGGAGGAGAAAATAAATCTAAAACACCATCCTTATACTTCTATGGATCAAACTGTTAACTACAATGTTTTTTTAACACTTCCCTCCTAAGTATACCACTGGAGATATTGGTATGAAAGGATACCACATCACTTGGAGGGCAAGTCCTAGCTACAGGACCATTTGCAACCACACTAAGATGATGCTCTCCTTCCAGGTGATTGTGCTATTCCATGGCAACACAGAGACTGCAAAACTGGCAGATGGACCACTGAACTATGTTCCTGAAGGTCTCCTGTATATATCTATCTGCCTCAGCTTCTCCATGTCTTCTATTCTAGCCTCTAGTGGTAAGACTCATTATTTGACAGCCAGGAGTTTTTTGCACTCAGTGCACACATACAAGGCTCAATTTTGCATAGAACATAAGCATTGCCCTACTGGGACAGATTGAAGGGCCATCAAGTCCTGTATCCTGTTTCCAACAGTGGCCATTCCAGGTCACAAGTACCTGACAAGATCCCAAAAGTGTAAAAACAGATTTTATGCTGCTTATCCCAGGAATAAGCAGTGGATTTTCCCAAGTCCATCTAGGGCTATGCCAACACAGTAAGCGCGGTAAGCGCCGCAGGGGGGCGCCTGCCTTCAAGGGTGCCGCGCCGTCGAGCTGTATTTTTTTTAAAAAACCTTACTCCTCCGCCCCATCCCCGATTCCCCGGTGCTTTAAATTTACCTTGCTCCGCCTCCGATGTCTGCGCAGTGTCAGTGAAAGCGCTGCCTGTCTGACGTCTCTCCACCAGCCTTCCCTTCACTCGTTTGTTCCCTCTGTGTCCCACCCTCAAGGAAATGACGTCAGAAGAAGGCAGGACACAGAGGAATGAACGAGCGAAAGGAAGGCTGGTGGAGAGACGTCAGACAGGCAGCGCTTTCCCTGACGTCACATTAATTGATTTGATTTGCTTACTTTATTTATTTTTTTGTCTATTAGATTGTAAGCTCTTTGAGCAGGGACTGTCTTTCTTCTATGTTTGTGCAGCGCTGCGTATGCCTTGTAGCGCTATAGAAATGCTAAATAGTAGTAGTAGTAGTAGTAGTAAATTTAAAGCGCCGGGGAATCAGGGATGGAGCGGAGGAGGCTCACGCCAAACCCAGCCATTTCCTCCATCGCACCCCAGACGGCAGCTTGGGGGAGCAGCGCTTGGCTCTTTGGCACTGCCCAGCTCTTTTTTTTGTTGTTGTTCTTTTGTTACATTTGTACCCCGCGCTTTCCCACTCATGGCAGGCTCAATGCGGCTTACATGGGGCAATGGAGGGTTAAGTGACTTGCCCAAAGTCACAAGGAGCTGCAGTGGGAATTGAACTCAGTTCCCCAGGATCAAAGTCCACTGCACTAACCACTGGGCTACTCCTCCACTAGCAACATTCCATGTAGAAGTCGGCCCTTGCAGATCACCAATGTGGCCGCGCAGGCTTCTACATGGAATGTTGCTAGTGGAATAGCAACATTCAATGTAGAATCTCCAATAGTAGCAACATTCCATGTAGAATCTCCAATAGTATCTATTTTATTTTTGTTACATTTGTACCCTGCGCTTTCCCACTCATGGCAGGCTCAATGCGGCTTACATGGGGCAATGGAGGGTTAAGTGACTTGCCCAGAGTCACAAGGAGCTGCCTGTGCCTGAAGTGGGAATCAAACTCAGTTCCTCAGTTCCCGAGGACCAAAGTCCACCACCCTAACCACTAGGCCACTCTTCACGTGCCTTGGAGCCAGTCAGGTCTGGGGGGGGGTGCCAACTGATGGTCTGCAGGGGGGCGCCAGAGACCCTAGGCACGGCCCTGAGTCCATCTTAATAATAGCTTATAGACATTTGTTTTAGGAGCTTGTCCTAACCTTTTTAAAACCGTACTTAGCTAACTGCTTTATCACATTCCCTAGCAACAAATTCCAGAGTTTAATTACACATTGAATGAAAAAATATTTTCTCTGATTTGTTTTAAATTTGCTACTTAGTAGCTTCATTATATGCCCCTAATTCCTTATATTTTTGGAAAGATTAAACAAGTGATTCTCGTTTACCTATTCCACACCATTCAGTATTTTATTGACCTTTATCATATCTCCCCTAGGGCTTCTAGGTAGGCAAGGGAACATACAAGTTGAGACATTTGTAATTGGCAAGGTTTATTTTACAGAAAGACTTACAGAATTTGGAACCTTTTCCTGATAGCTACATGGCTGCAGGATATATACGAGTAATTGGTTGCACACATAGGAGACAGTTCTATAACTAAACGTTTCTAAATGTTTCTAATTACACTGTAGGAGTCTATTATATAATGAAATCTAGGCACCTAGGCTTTGTTACAGAATACCAGCATAATCCAGTATCAGCATGTGTAACATTTAGGCACTCACATTTACACCAGCCACAGAGCTGGCATAAATGCAGATGCCTTAATGTGGCAGAAACACACATAATTTACAGTACTCTGAAAGTTATGCAAACTTGTGGGGCTCCTGCCTATGACACTTACATGATACAAGATAACTATCAGAGTTGTGAGTTCTTTAGGCCAAGTAGAGCGCTGCCAGGTGTGAAGACTCAAACCCGGATACTGCTTGGTGGCCGAGCAACCCTGAAGTTCACCTGCGGTGACCGCCGTTTCCTGGGAGTTGAGCCCCCAGGTGCGGGTGGCCGGCAGGACTTGTGAAGCGGGATGAGAGAAATCCGGGTGCAGGCAAAAGTCAGTAGGCAGGCAGCAGGTCAGAGAGTAATCCGGGTGCAGAGAGGAGTCAGTAACGAGGAACAAGGAAAAAGGGAAGCAAAGCGCAGTGTAAGTGACACCTACCTCAGTAGAAGCTGAAGCCCCAAGGGACGGGGAAGGCTTGTGGAAATAGTGGCGGCATCTGATGTCGGCCGGCCGCGCTGGGGCGGAGAGCCGCGTCACACAGGGGCGTCGGCATCGGGGTGTCTTCGGGCCAGCGTCTGACGTTGACAGACACGAGGAGGCGCCAAATCGTTATGGCGGTGTGCGTCCCCGAGCCACCAGAAGACCCGACCGGGACCGAGGTGAGGGACATGACAATATCACATACAGGGCTACATTTAAAACTCTATGTCTGATCTTCAAGGCTCTGAAAGGAAATGGCCCTGAGTACCTGAAAAATAGGATGATCCTCCACACACCACCAAGGACACTAAGGTCCTCCCAAGGATTTTCACTAACCACACCCTCTCCAAAAGACATTACGTGATGTGATACCCGCAAGCGAGCCTTCTCCGGAGTAGCCCCCACACTCTGGAATGCATTGCCTGAAAGGCTCCGCTTATCACAAAACTATCTCTACTTCAGGAAACAGGTGAAAGCTTGGCTCTTCAACCAGGCCTTTAACGGAAGAAGTAACTAACTTGTTAGTCTCACTCACACACCACAAGGAGTGACTCAGGCTGCAAATACTGCAGCAGGACATGTTTATCCACTCCTACCCTAGCTGAGATAATATTTAACTATCTCTCTGACTTCATGTGCAAGTTTCTTTAAATCAATCACCTTACTTTCTAACTCTTCCTACTTTCTTACCTATCTATATGTTACATCTTTGCTTTATCCTTCACTATCTCCTATATAATAATTCGTCAATCTGCATATGCAAATGAGCTACTACGTAATTGGCTTGCCTACAGCCTTCCCTTCCCTCTCAGGGTCCTGCCCTTGCGGAAAGAGGAAATTATGTCAGAGGAGGGCGGGACACTGAGAGGGAAGGAAAGGGGCTGGAGGCGAGCTGAGCCGAGCCTGCCGCTTTCACTGACACCACTGCGACTTCAGGTAAAATAAAAGTTTTAAAGGAAGGACCGCAGGAAGGAAAGGAGGGCTGTTGTGGGAGAAGAGGGTGGGCAGGTGAGGGCTAGGGTTGAACTGGAACTCAGGTGCTTAAATTAGGGGCAAGTGGGGGCTGGGGTGAGCCACTGGATATGGAGGGGAGGGGAGAATCGCTGGACATGGATGGGATGGGGGGAGGGAATCGCTGGATATGGATATGGATGGGATGGGAGGGCAGGGCAGAGCAGGGGAGAATCGCTGGACATGGAGAGGGCAGGGGAGAGATGAAAAACCGGTTAGACGATAGCCTTCCTAGGGCCTGTTTCATTTTTGGAGAAATGGGCTTTTTGCTTGTCAATTATAATGTTCTATTGCGTATTGTGTTGTAGTATACCATGCCATACTTTGTATTGTTTTTGAATATTTTTACTGCTGTAATTGCCTATTGCTCATTTTTTATCTATTCTTACTGCACACCGCCTTGAGTGAATTCCTTCAAAAAGGCGGTAAATAAATCCTAATAAATAAATAAATTTACAGAATAGTACTCAGACAGCATATTGGCTCTACGTGTTAAGTGCACACCTATACACATATATGCTAGTATTTGATATATTTGCACACGCAATGGGTATGTAGTTTATGGAATTGTTTTTAAAGTGGGAGTTGCTATTTTCAAAAGAAACATGTTCAAAAAGAGTGGCATTCTTTGGACATCTGCACTTTCGTGTGGGATTGACGTTTTTTGCAACTCTGCCTTAGACACTCTTGCACCTTTGATGACCCGCCCTGTAAGGCGTACAAAACCCCAACCTTGGCTGACTTCTAATATCCGCTACCTACGTTCCTGTACCCGCTCCGCCGAACGCCTCTGGCGGAAATCTCGGGCCCTTGCTGATTTCCTACACTTTAAGTTCATGCTGACCTCCTTCCAATCTGCTCTTTTACGTGCCAAACAGGATTATTATATCCAACTGACCAACTCTCTTGGCTCTAATCCTCGACTTCTCTTCACCACATTGAACTCTCTCCTCAAGGTGCCCCCTCCCCCAACTCCCCCTTCATTATCTCCTCAGACCCTTGCTGAATTCTTTCACAACAAGGTTCAAAAGATAAACCTTGCTTTCTCTACCTCACCACCTCTCCCTCCACTAGTCCGTTCCCCTCTCTCTCCTTCCCCTCATTCCCTTTCCTCCTTTCCTGAAGTTACTATTGAGGAAACTACACTTCTCCTTTCTTCCTCAAAATGTACCACCTGTTCCTCTGATCCCATTCCCACCCACCTTCTTAATGCCATCTCTCCTACTCTTATTCCTTTTATCTGTCACATTCTCAACCTCTCACTTTCCACTGCGACTGTCCCTGCTGCCTTTAAACATGCTGTGGTCACACCTCTCCTTAAGAAGCCTTCACTTGACCCTACTTGTCCCTCTAATTACCGACCCATCTCCCTCCTTCCTTTTCTCTCCAAATTACTTGAGCGTGCTGTTCATCGCCGCTGCCTTGATTTTCTCTCCTCACATGCTACTCTTGACCCATTACAATCTGGTTTTCGCCCTCTCCACTCAACCGAAACTGAGCTTACTAAAGTCTCCAATGACCTATTACTGGCTAAATCCAGAGGTCAATATTCCATCCTCATTCTTCTTGATCTTTCCGCTGCTTTTGACACTGTCGATCACAGCATACTTCTCGATACCCTGTCCTCACTTGGATTCCAGGGCTCTGTCCTTTCCTGGTTCTCTTCCTACCTCTCCCTCCGCACCTTTAGTGTTCACTCTGGTGGATCCTCTTCTACTTCTATCCCTCTGCCTGTCGGCGTACCTCAGGGTTCTGTTCTTGGTCCCCTCCTCTTTTCTATCTACACTTCTTCCCTTGGTTCATTAATCTCATCCCATGGCTTTTCCTACCATCTCTATGCTGATGACTCCCAAATCTACCTTTCTACCCCTGATATCTCACCTTGCATCCAAACCAAAGTTTCAGCGTGCTTGTCTGACATTGCTGCCTGGATGTCTCAACGCCACCTGAAATTAAATATGACCAAAACCGAGCTTCTCATTTTCCCCCCAAACCCACCTCCCCGCTCTCCCCGTTTTCTATTTCTGTTGATGGCTCTCTCATTCTCCCTGTCTCCTCAGCTCGAAACCTTGGGGTCATCTTTGACTCTCCTTCTCTGCCCATATCCAGCAGACCGCCAAGACCTGTCGTTTCTTTCTTTACAACATCCGTAAAATCCGCCCCTTTCTTTCCGAGCACTCTACCAAAACCCTCATCCACACCCTTGTCACCTCTCGTTTAGACTACTGCAATCTGCTTCTTGCTGGCCTCCCACTTAGTCACCTCTCCCCTCTCCAGTCGGTTCAAAACTCTGCTGCCCGTCTCATCTTCCGCCAGGGTCGCTTTACTCATACTACCCCTCTTCTCAAGACCCTTCACTGGCTCCCTATCCGTTTTCGCATCCTGTTCAAACTTCTTCTACTAACCTATAAATGTATTCACTCTGCTGCTCCCCAGTATCTCTCCACACTCGTCCTTCCCTACACCTCTTCCCGTGCACCCCGCTCCATGGATAAATCCTTCTTATCTGTTCCCTTCTCCACTACTGCCAACTCCAGACTTCGCGCCTTCTGTCTTGCTGCACCCTACACCTGGAATAAACTTCCTGAGCCCCTACGTCTTGCCCCATCCTTGGCCACCTTTAAATCTAGACTGAAAGCCCACCTCTTTAACATTGCTTTTGACTCGTAACCACTTGTAACCACTCGCCTCCACCTACCCTGCTCTCTTCCTTCCCGTTCATATTAATTGATTTGATTTGCTTACTTTATTTATTTTTTGTCTATTAGATTGTAAGCTCTTTGAGCAGGGACTGTCTTTCTTCTATGTTTGTGCAGCGCTGCGTATGCCTTGTAGCGCTATAGAAATGCTAAATAGTAGTAGTAGTAGTAGTAGTAGTAAATGACAGATTTCATAAAACTAGATGTCCAGAAACAGCCAGTTAAGAAACTGAGTGAAAAAGTTTTTCTTATGACACTTTTGAGGTGTTTTATAACATCATAGAGGTAAGGATCATCACCGCCTCAATCACTGGTAAAATCCAGGGTCCAAATGGGCTGATTAGCCAACACTTAGATTTACTTCATAGCAGGTGTAAATGCCAGCATCCAAAATTTGTAAAGTATATGCGCATTGCTATTAGAAATTAGGAATACATGCTGAGACCAATTGTTGGAGAATAGGGCAGTTTCCTTGGGTATCATGAGGCAAGCATGACACTATCCGGCTAATGCTGGGGTACTCTTGGGGCAGTGCTTAGGCGAAGGGAATTACCCTGCTAGATGCAATAACACATAAGCATCGCACACTGGGACAGACCAAAGGTCCATCTAGCTCAGCACCCTGTCTCCGACAGTGGCCAATCCAGGTCAGAATCACCCGACAAGATCCACGGAGCAAAGCATTTTGTACTGCTTGTCCCAGGAATAGTGGATTTTCCCCTACATCCATTTAATAACATTCTATGGCCTTTTCCTTCAGGAAGCCGTCCAAACCTTTCTTAAACTCTGCTAAGCTAACCGCCTTAACCACATTCTCCGGCAACAAATTCCAGAGTCGAATTACGCGCTGAGTAAAGAAATATTTTCTCTTATTTGTTTTAAACTTACTGCACTCCAGCTTCATTGCATGCCCCCTTGTCCTAGTATTTTTGGAAAGCGTAACCAGATGCTCCATACCTATCTTTTCCACTCCATTCATTATTTTATATACCTCTATCATATCACCCCTCAGCCACCTTTTCTTCAAGCTGAAGAGCCCCAGCCGCTTTAGCCTTATTGAGTCCAGTTACCAGGTAACTGCCCAGATGAAGTTAGGCGAGAATAAAGGCTGTCCTAATGTTCCCTCTATGGACCGAGATGATGTGAGAAAAAAATTTTCTTTGCGAGCAAAGGACTGAGATGACGTGGGCAAACATTTTCTGTTACCTTACCTTGTGAGCACTTCTTACAGATGCATACATAGGCATGCACACACACACATACATAAAACCTGGCAGGGAAGTTGGAAAGAATTACATAAGCCATACTCTGCGCTTTCCCTATTTGTTCATCTGTAGTTTATAGCTACTCTGAATTTTACTCAGATACTGGCCGCCCGATATTCAGCGCTATTTAACCAGTCAGAACGGCTGCCTACCATATACTGCAGTGGGACATGTTTATTCACTCCTACTTTAGCTGAGATTATATTTAACCATCTATCTGACCTCATGTGCAACTTTCTTAAAATTAATCACCTTACTTTCTAACTCTTCCTAATTTCTTACCCATCTATATGTTACAACTTTGCCTTTACCCCTCACTATCAATTATAGTGTTCCATTATGTATTGTGTTGACATTGTAAGTAGTATATCATGCCATACTTTGAATTGTTTTTGAATATTTTTACTGCTGTAATTGCCTATTGCTCATGTTTGATCTATTCTTACTGTACACCACCTTGAGTGAATTCCTTCAAAAAGGTGATAAATAAATTCTAATAAATAAATAAATAGCACTTAACCAGCTATTCCCTGCTGAATATCCTCAGCGGATAGCAGATGACCAGTTATATTGTGTGATATAACTGGCTATCCGCTGATTTTTAAAGCATGTTTAGTGGCCATATTTGGCCATGTCAAACCTTAGAATATGTTTGGCCAGTGTAAGGATAACTGGCAAAGTCTGAATATTGGCTTAGCCGGTTATCTTCAAAGCGGCCCAAAATAACCCAGATATTCAATGTCGGTCACCGGGAACGGCCCGGCCTTGGATATCTGAGCTTAGCGCAGACCTCAGGATTTAGCTGGTCTGAATATCAACCCCTAGATGATTAGCACAGCTCCCTCTGTATGAACACCACTCTTTAGAAAAAAAAGGGACAGTAAGGGCTGTTTTGAACACAGCAGAGAAGAACCCCCTTCACTGTTTACCCACTGCCTCCTCCAGTACTTCAATTACTGGATGCCTTGAATGCACTCCAGGGAATTATGTATCAAAATAATGCATGGCAAAGCAATGCAAGATATTCAACAGAAACGTATTAGCAGTATTCTGTAAATCTAGGCAGGTACTTTAAACATTTGGTTCTCAGTCAGCCCTAGTTCCCTGGTCCAGCATCTTCCTGTGGGCCATGTAAACAGAAATACTCAGCAGCACTGTAACAGAAATCCTTAGGTTTATGGGTAACCATAAAATAATTTACCTATCCGATGTTTTTGGTAGGTTGCCAAGTGGCCACCAGGCTTCAGCTCCGCTAGCCTTTAGTTTGCTGATGAGTTACCAAACATGGTTAGAGCAGCAGGGTGAGAACCAGGGAAGCCAGGATTCAAATCCCACTGATGTTCCTTGAGATCTTGGACAAATCACTTAACCTTCCATTGCCTCAGATGCAAAACTTAAATTACAAGCCTTCTAGGGACATGAAAATACCTACTGTACTTGAATGTAACTTGCCTTGTGCTATTACTGAGAAAAGTGTGGTCTAAATCCAAAATCCAATACCAAGCATAGTGTGAAGTATTACAAAACAGTACAAATGCCACTCAGGATCTAGAGAGCAATTCCAACGTACCATAATAATAGTAACTTCCACAATTCATACAAGCACCTACCTAGGAAAAGACAGCACCACAAACACCTGCAGTGGGCACTAGAACATCAATAAGCCTATTGGAAAACTAAACTAGCCAGGTTAGTATAGAAAGATCCCGCAGTCAATGCTAACTGAAAACCACATCTGTTTCTCACATGTAGAGCACAGACCCTCACCCAGTATAGAATAAGTAACCACAAAATAAAAATAGAAATAAAAATTAAACTGAACACCCAAGAAGTCAGACTCTTTATACAGGGCAACACCAGATAAAAAGAAAGCAATGTGTGTCCCACTATACTGCCTAAAATATAAAGACACACAAAATTAGTAGAGAACTACCGGGAATACCAGTACATTGGAGGTTTGAGGGCAAAGTCTCATTTCAATGTTGCAGCTACCTTTTGTATTACTGCTGCAGGGAAGATACCAGTTGAAAATATCACAATGACATTATTATTGTTTTGTCACCTGTAGAGACAGCACGTTGCAGTTCCCCTTGAAAAAGCCAGGAGGGCGAAACAGGCTCCTGTTGGGGTGAGCTTGTCTGACGGCATTCAGATGCAAGATAAGTGACTGTTTAAATAATTAATGCGCTAGTAGCTAGCACAAAAGAAAAAGTAAAAAGTTAAAAAGAAAAAAACATAAATTGAGAAAAATGGTTAGCTACTAGTGAAGACCAGCGGAAGGATGGTGGGTTCAAGTCTATGATTATAAAACTGCAGCAGTAATACAAAAGGTAGCTGCAATGTTGAAATGAGACTTTGCCCTCAAACCTCCGATATACTGGTATTCCAGGTAGTTCTCTACTAATTTTGTGTGTGTTGACATTAGTATAAGTAGAGTGTAGTTGCATTTGTTGGCAGTAAAATATAAAGACAGCAGATGAAAATTTCAAAAACTGATTTATTTCAACCACTACATTACAAATTAACATATATCATAGTAACATAGTAAATGACAGCAGATAAAGACCTGTACGGTCCATCCAGTGTGCCCAACAAGATAAACTCATTTTACTTGGTATGTGATACTTTATATGCATACCCGAGTTTGATTTGTCCTTGCCATTCTCAGGGCACAGACCGTACAAGTCTGCCCAGCATTGTTCTTGTACTAAAAGTTCTGAAGCTTACGTTGAAGCCCCTTAAAATTTACACTCCAGCCCATCCATAGCTATTCAGTCACAATCAGGGCACAGACCATAGAAGTCTGTCCAGCATTGGTTTTGCTTCCCAATTATTGATGTTGCCAACCAATCTCCGCTAAGATTCTGTGGATCCATTCCTTCTAAACAGGTTTCCTTTGTGTTTATCCCACACGTGTTTGAATTCCATTACCGTTTTCATTTCTTCCACTTCCCATGGAAGAGCATTCCATGTATCCACCACCCTTTCCATGAAAAAATGCTTCCTGACATTACTTCTGAGCTTGCCCCCCTTCAACCTCAATTCATGTCCTCTAGTTCTACCCATCTCCAGAAAAGGTTTGTTTGCGGATTAATACCTTTCAAATATTTGAATGTCGGTATCATGTTACTCCTGTTTCTCCTTTCCTCCAAGGTGTACATGTTCAGGTCAGCAAGTCTCTCCTCGTACAGTTTGCAACACAAATCCCAAACCATTTTTGTAGCTTTTCTGTGCACCGCTTCCAGTCTTCTTACATCTTTAGCAAGATATGGCCTCACCAACAACTTGAAGAGGGGCTTCAACTCCTCCTTTCTTCTGCTGGTTATACCCCTCTCTATGCAGCCTAGCACCCTTCTGCCCATGGCCGCTGCCTTGTTGCATTGTTTCTTAACCTTCAGATCCTCAGACACCAATACCCCAAGGTCTCTCTCCTGAGTCAAGCTTACTAATCTCTCCCCCTCCTATCTAGTATATCTTTTGGGGGTTTCTGCACCCCAAGCGTATCACTCTGCACTTCTTGGCATTAAATTTTAACTTCCAGACCCTAAACCATTCTTCTATGAGATCCCTTCTCATTGTTTCTACTCCCTCCAGGGTATCCACTCTATTGGCTATGTTCATGTCATCCGCAAAAAGGTAAACCTTTCCTTCCAACCCTTCAGCAATATCTCTCACAAATATATTAAACAGAATTGGCCCCAGTACTGACCCCTGAGGAACTCCACTTCTCACCTTCCTTTCCTCTGAGTGGATTCCATTCACCACCACCCTCTGCCACCTGTCGGTCAACCAGTTTCCTATCCAGTTCACCACTTTTGGTTCTAAGTTCAGCCCTCTCAGCTTATTCTTGAGTCTTCTGTGGGGGACCATATCAAAGGCTTTGATGAAATCTAAGTAGATTACATCTAGCTCACGTCCTTCATCCAGTTCTTTGGTCACCCAGTCAATGAAGTCAATAAGTTTCATTTGGCAGGATTTTCCTTTGGTAAAGGCATGTTGCCTCGGATCCTGTAACCTGTTGGCTTCTAGAAAGTTAACTATCCTTTCTTTCAGCAGCAACTCCATTATTTTTCCTACCACCGACGTGAGACTTACCTGTCTGTAGTTTCCCACTTCTTCCCTGTCTCCACTTTTGTAAAGAGGGACCACATCCACTCGTCTCCAATCCCGCGGAACCTCTCCTATCTCTAAAGATCTATTAACTAAATCTTTACAAGGTCCTGCCAGGACCTTCTGAACTCCCTCAGTATCCTGGGATGTATCCCATCTGGCCCCATAGCTTTGTCCACCTTCAGATTCTCAAGCTGTTTATAAACTCTTTCTTCCATAAACGGCGCAATATCCACTCCATTCCCAGATATTCTCTCGGCAGCCAACCGCGGTCCTTCTCCAGGATTTTCCTCTGTAAACACCAAAGAGAAGTAATTGTTTAGCACGTTCACTTTATCCTCATCACTCTCTACATAGCCATTCTCATTATCTTTCAGTCTTATAATTCCATTCCTATATTTTCTCCTTTCTCCAATATATCTGAAAAAGGGCTTGTCACCTCTCTATATCTTTAGCCATATTTTATTCAATTTGTGCTTTTGCTAGCCGTATGTGATACCATTAAAGATGTAGAAAAGCTACTACAAGAGATACAGAGGGGACGAAAGAAACAGAGGGATTATATTTGTTAATTTATAGATCTTTAGCATGGTGTTGGCAATTTCAATAAACAAATTTCTGTTTATTACCCACGCACAGCCAGCTCCACAATAATTATATTCAACATTTGTGATAAATCATACTAATAATAATACCACACAGATCTTCTCTGTAATGTTACTGAATTTTAAAATCCAATTTAAAGGGCTTGCCATGCAGCATGATTAAGCGTATTTATGTTTCATTCACCATTTGTTGGAAAGAGAACATAATGTAGCTGTTCTGTATCATTACTCTAAGTAAACACCAATGGGCAGCTCCAGATGAATGGGATAACAAATTTACAAATAATTTTACAGGGCAGTTAGTGAAAGTGGCACAGTAATAGTGGAATGCTAAGATGGGAAGGAATCTGCTTTTGTGAGTATTTATCTGCTGGAAAAGGGGGATTTGGGGTAAACTGTTACTCTTTAAAATTCTGTGGGCCCAATATTCAAAACAATTGTAAATGGCCAGGAGAGGCTCCTAGCCATTTAAATCACATGTCTGGGGCTATCTGGGCATTTTTGATAGTGCCGCTGAAAATGCCTGGTTAGCACCCAAGCTGAAACCGCCTATTTTGTAGGTGATAGTGCTTAGCCGGTTAAGATAACAACATAACTAGGACCGCATAAAGCACAATTCTTTCTTTATGCTGCGCTTCATAGCCAGTTAAGTGCTGAATATTACACCCAAGGGGAAAATCCAAGAAGTAGGGGTGGACCAAAGAAAGACTCTTCACAGCTGAATAAAGTTGTTTTTATTGACTCCAGGCTGTGATGATTCTTTGGTCCACCCCTACTTCTTGGATTTTCTCTTTGGACTACACGTGGGAGGTCTTTACCTTTACCTTTGAGTTATGGTTGTTGAATATTACAGCCAACCAGCTATGTTTTCACCAGCTTCCTATAACCAGAAATTCAATGCCAGAGCCCAGACATGGCCCAGCATTGAGTTTCCAGATATAACACCAGTAGCAATCAGCAAAACATTGATAGCCACTGGCTCAATATCAGGCCCTATGTGTATTTACATAGCTAGTCCAGGCACAACTTTGCTGCACAAACATTCCTCCCAATATTCAGTCAGCAGGGACAGGGCTTTGACTGCCCACCACTGGCGTTCAACCTGGATATTCAATGACAGACCGTTTCCGGCAACTGTCATTGAATATCCGGTTCTTGCAACACCAGCTAGCACATGACCAGTTGTCAATATTCAGACTTAACTAGTCATGGCTTAGCAGGCAAAGATAGGACTGCTATTTATGTGGTCTGATTTGCCCATTAAGCCTGGATGGTTACATTCCGAATATCGGGACTTAACCGGTCACACCCCCTGAATGCCTCCAACAATGCAGGCTTTATTTTCAGCACTAACCGGGTATTTTCAGTGGCAATAACTGGTTAAATGCCTTTGTATCGATCCATGGTGCAACCACATCTCGCATATTGTGTTCAATTCTGGTTGCCGAATCTCAAAAAAGATACAGTGGAATTAGAAAAGGTACAGAGAAAATGATAAAGGGGATAGGACAATTTCCCTATGAGGAAAGGCTGAAGCATCTAGGGCTCTTCAGCTTGGAGAAAAAACAGCTGAGGGGAGATATAATAGAAGTCTATAAAATAATGAGTGGAGTGAAACGGGTAGACGTGAATCATTTGTTTACTCTTTCCAAAAATACTAGGACTAGGGGGCATGCGATGAAGCTACAAAGTAGTAAATTTAATAAGAATCGGAGAAAAGTTTTCTTCACTCAATGTGTAATTAAACTCTGGAATTCGTTGCCAAAGAATGTGCTAAAGGCAGTTAGCTTAACGGGGTTTTAAAAAGGTTTGGATGGCAAGTCCATAGACCATTATTTAAAAAATGAACTTGGGGATTCAAGATGGCCGTTGCAGAAGCATGACTTACCTGCTAGCTCTCTGATTCCCTTCATTTTTTGAGATGCCAAAGAGAAGGGGCCGTCCTGCCTCCACTGCTCCTCAGCAGCAAACTCTTTCCGCAGGAGGAATTTAAACATATCTTGAGAGAAGATTGGTTCCATTGTCATTGGAGAGAAGCCTGCTGGTCTACCACAGAGTGAATGGAGACCCCGGAGCGTCCCCTGGGCTAGAGCTTTCGCTCAGTCCCGACGCAAGAGCTTCTCCTCCACAACCCTCGAGTAGCAGTACTCCACTGTCAGCATCCTTAACCTCGTTTCCCATGTCTGGTACGGGAGAAGAAAGATGGGAGGCGTTATAATCAATCGAAACTGTTCGGGCAGATGGAGAACAGAGAGCCCAGATGGAGCGTTTAGCAACTTCTGTGGCACCAAGGGAGAATGAAACTGGAAGTTTGGAACAGGTAATCCCGACTGGAGAGACGGAGGTAACATTTGCACAATTTCCTATCATAATCAATAAACCTAAAGAAGTTACCCTGGATAGCTTATGGTCTCTCATAGTGGACAGGGAAAGCAATGTGTGCTCCAATACAAAAATTAACTCAAGATTTATCTGTGTTAGAGCAGAAAACAAAAGAAGTTGACCTCAAAGTGGAGACTTTAGAGCAACAAAATAAGAAACATGAAAAAGAGGTTCAAAAGCTACAGTCCTATCAAGAGAATATGATTAAAGATTTAACATTTCTAAGGAGGAAAACGGAATTTCTTGAAAACTCAGTAATAATCTCTGCTTCTTAAACTTTCCTAAACAATTTACCGTTCCTCCGAGAGATATGTTAAGGAAGTATGTGAAAGAAATACTTGGAGTGGCTGAACAGGCCATTCCTCCATTTTCTCAGATGTATTATTTGCCTACAAAATTACAAAAAGATCAAGATAATCAAGAATTGAATGTTTTTGCTCTATTAGAATCATCAGATAATGACTCGGTAATACCATCAACGTTAATTGCTACTGTAGCCTTAGCTCCAGACAAAATCTGGTTAATGACATTATTCTTTAAGAATAAAGAAAAAACATTTCTGGGACAGAGAATTCAAATATTTCCTGACATTTCCAAAGATACCCAGAGGAGACGCCAACAATTTCTTCTTATGAAACCAGGGGTTCTTCAGTTAGGGACTACTTTTTTTTTAAAGATTTCCCTGTAAGTATGTTGTTAAATATCAGTTGATAAAATATGTTTTTTTTTTTAACCTGCCCAACTAACAGCTTTCTTAACATCTAAGAAAAAATAGTGGAGGGGGATTTAATATCGGTTCTCTTGATAAACTTAAATGTAAGAACCACTAGGGTATTCATGTAAAGCAAATTCCTTAAGTAATTTGTAATTAAAAATTATATTTCCATTGTGTAACATCTTGAGTCCCAGAATAGTGGGCTTCATTAAATATGGTGGAAGATTTGCCTATTTTGTTTTAGTAAAAGAATGTTGTATTTTTACTTTTCTGTACAAGTATTATACTTGATGGTAATAAAAAATTTCATTTAAAAAAATGGACGAGGAAAATCCATTGCTTATTTCTGGGATAAACAGCATAAAATGTATTGAGTTTTCTGAGATCTTGCCAGGTATTTGTGACCTGGATTGACCACTGTTGGAAACAGGATGCTGGACTCGATGGATATTTGGTCTGTCCCAGTGTGGCAATACTTATGTGCTTATGAAAATGACCAGCTATCCACCAAGTCGTGAGTTAACCAGTCAGCCGCTGCTCCTGGCCAGTTAACTCACACTGACTATCTGCTGGATTCTGTTTAGCATTTATTAAAGTCTAAAGAGAATCCACAAACGTGGAGAATTCAATATATCCCACGGGATAGAGAATAAATGCAAACAAGAGTGGGAATGTGAACCAGGCTTATCCAAAGAACAGGAACCCACTCTTGTTTGCATTTATAGCATTTATTAAAGTCAATTCAGATATGGCTTTGCTGCAGAAATTTTGGGGTAGATTTTCAAAGGCACTTATCTGATTAGCAGATACTTCTAACCAGATAAGTGTAATACTATCTGGAAAGTTCTGCTGAATATTTTCTTTGACCACCTCAGCACTATTTAGGCTGTTCCTGGGTGGTCCATGAGTGGAGTTTGAATGCAGCTAGAGGTTATCTGGGGGCCCTTTTACTAAGCCACTTAGGTGCCTATGCATGCCCAATGCACGCCAAATTGGAGTTAGCACCCAGTTATCGCGTGGCCCTTGCGGTAATTTCAATTTTGGCACGCATTCACTACGTGCGTCTGAAATATTTTTTATTTTCTAACATGCGGCATTTGACGTGCATAGACCACTGCCACCCGGTTACAGCTTGAGACCTTACCGCTAGGTCAATGGCTTGCGGTAATGTCTCAGACCCAAAATGGACGTGCGGCAATTTTCATAAAGGGGGTGTTGGAGCTAATACAGGGGGTTAGCCTAGTGGTTAGTACAACAGCCTGAGAACCTGGGGAACTGGGTTCAATTTCCACTTCAGCTCCCTGTGACTCAAGTCACTTAACCCTCCACTACCCCAGATATAAAAGAAGTACCCGAATAAAATATGTAAACAACTTTGATTGTAAATACAGAAAGGTGGTATATGAAATCCCTATATAGGAAGCATAGTCACTTGTCATCTCTAATTTCTGTGTTGGATGTTTCAGTGTTCAATAAAGTATTAAAAATAATTTTAAAAGAAAATTTTGATTGTCAGAAGTGTACATTAACTTGCTGAACAAATCCCAGTGGTTTCATAGAATCTAAGAAGCTAGAGGCATATACTGTTGGGCAGGAAATAACATTTTTAATAAAACTTGAAAACTTCAATCTAGAAGATGATAAATCAATATGAAGATTAAAATCACCCGTTACCAATAATTGTGAAAAATTCAAAGAAACATTGACATCAAATCTAAAACATTTAAATAAAACAATTTCAGAGATCTGCAGAGTATGGTAAATTTAGAGACTACATCAGCCCTCTTGACCAACCTTGAGAAAAAGGCATTCAGAACAATCAATACACTACAACGGGGCTTGAGATACCTCAAAAGAATCATTAAAAGCAACAATAAGATGAATACTTTATTCTCTGTTAAATCTTTGTAATGAAAGTTGATTGCTTTCTCTTTTTCTAATGTTTTTATATTTGCAAAAATTCAATAACAAATCTTGGGGGGGGAAAAACCCTCATCAGCAGGTTTCCTAACCCTAGATTTGTGAAAATGTGCTGGTAGGTTTGCTGTTGTGCATGATGTGGTGTTAGAGATAACGGTGCTAGGGCTACTTGGCAATAGCGGTCATAACATTTTCCAATTACAGTTAATAACTGGAATGAGAACACTAAGGAAACCTACTGCATTAGCATTTCACTTTCAAAGGGTGACTGAAGAAAATGGTTTAAAAAAATGAAAGCTAAAGGTAGCAGCTGCACAATTTAAGAGCAGGGCCTTTCTGGGGGGAGAGGGGGAAGGCCAGTGGCCTGGTCCTCACAGAAAGGGGACATCTGATTAGAAAAAAAAATGTTTGTGTAATTTTTTTTCATCAAATACGAAATTAATTTGGTTACTGGATTTTTCCTTAATTATGTCTACAGCTAAAAATCTGCCTCAGACACTTCTATACCTGGAGCCTCTTAATTTGCACTGCCCCACTGTGATTCTCTGGCAAGCCCTGGTTAAGAGTTTACATCAGGCATGCATTGTTCTTTAAAAATACAATATTGAAAGTTGTATCCTATGTATTAAAAAAAAGGCAATAGGAAGATCAAACAGCAGCTGGCATGCTTAAAAGATGAGGTGATAGAAGCTGCTATAACCAACAACTGTACTGAACATATAGACATGGTTTAATGGGGAAGAGTTAACATGGATTTAGCCAAGGGAAGTCTTGTCTCATCGCTCTGTACATTTATTTTGAAGGTGTGAATAAATGTAGATTAAGGGAAGCCTGCTAGTACAGTGCCAGGGCCGGTGGTGGGTGGCAGGGATAGTGCTGGGCAGACTTATACGGTCTGTGCCAGAGCCGGTGGTGGGTGGCAGGGATAGTGCTGGGCAGACTTATACGGTCTGTGCCAGAGCCAGTGGTGGGTGGCAGGGATAGTGCTGGGCAGACTTATACAGTCTGTGCCAGAGCTGGTGGTTGGGAGGCGGGGATAGGGCTGGCCAGACTTATACGGTCTGTGCACTGAAGAGGACAGTACAAATAAAAAAAGTAGCACATATGAATTTATCTTCTTGGGCAGACTGGATGGACCGTGCAGGTCTTTTTCTGCCGTCATCTACTATGTTACTATGTTACTATCCCCCTGATTCTATAAAGGTTGCCAAAAATTGTGCATTCAAACTTAGGCATGTTCCTGATTTCCGTGTGTAATTTGACAGAATAATGAGCCAATTAGTGCCAATAATTGGCTTTAAACAAGCACTAGGGCACCAGGGCAGGCTTTAGCTATTTGGGGAGTGGGGGTCCGGGGTCTACTGGACCCCAAGGATTGACAGTGGCAGCCTGGGCTGACAGTGACAGGCCAGGCTGCCTGACATGGACAGGGGGAGGAAGAGAGCCTTAATGCTAATGCCAGCTCTGATCATATGTGCCGAATACCGCAGATCACATTTAAATATAATTCCCTGGTGCACTCACGCCAGATCATCCCACATTTGTAAATGCAGGTGCTAGTCCAGCAGTAGTAGCCTCTAGTGCCCACATTTATCTTTGATCATCGGGGCCCTCCATGGGTCTGTAGAGGTCTATACAATTCTGAATGGAGTGGAACAGGTCAACATGAATCGATTGTTTGCTCTTTCATAAATTACAAAGATGGGGGGGAGGAGCACCCAATGAAGTTACAAAGTAGTACATTCAAAACAAATAAAAGAAAATATTTCTTAGCATAGCTTGAACTTAAGCTTTGGAATTTCTTGCCAAAGAAGGTGGTACCGTAAAAGGGATTAATGTAACAGAATCAAATACTACAAAGAACTAAAACAAAGAAGCAGGACTCCTTTGATGATGCCTCACTGACAGCTCTGCACTGCCCCTATGGGTGTTAGCTGAAATAGTAGCTGGGGAAATACAGCATCACCAACATTGCTAACCCACAGATCCATCAAGGGCAGGATTAACTCTTTAGTGAGCCATAGGTATACAAGTGCTTTGCCTTTACCCTCTTCCACCATACTATACATACATTTGAAACCCCAATTAATATGTGAATACCAACATGTTTTTCTAAGTTCTCAGGAGTTGTGAAGTCAACCCAACTCAGTAGCATGGCATATACAGAAGTCCCATCTTCAATCTGGCAATCCCTGTGCTGCCTTGGAGGAGGGAGGTCTTCTAAAAGGAAAGCATTACCATGGTGAAGAGGGAAGTAATCCTGTAGCCAGGACCTACCCACCAGGGGATGCAATATCCTCTTGCATTGAGGGTGTATCTCTCGGAGCTTCTGCCCAGGAGGAAAGGGTTAGGACAGCAGTTGTAGTTGGTGATTCGATCACTAGGCATGTAGATAGTGGGGTGTCTGGTGGGAGTGAGAATCACCTGGTCACTTGTCTGCCCGGTGCAAAGGTGGCAGACCTCAAGCGTCACCTAGAAAGGATTTTAGAAAATGCTGGGAAGGAGCTGGCTGTCTTGGTACACATGGGAACCAATGACAGGAAAATATGGGAGGGAGGTTCTGGAAGCCAAATTGAAGCTCTTAGGTAGAAAGCTGAAATCCAGAAACTCCCCAGGGAAAGATTTTTGTAAATGCTGTCTTTTCCACGCGCAGAACCCAAGAGACAGACAGAGCTCCGCAGTCTCAATGTGTGGATGAGACAATGGTGCAGGGATGAGAGATTTAGATTTGTTAGGAACTGGGCAATATTCTGAGAAAGGGGGAGCCTGTTCTGCAAGAATGGGATCCACCTTAACCAGGATGGAACCAGGCTGCTGGTGCTAACATTTAAAAAGGAGACAGTGCAGCTTTTTAACTAAAATGGGGGGAAGGTGGAAGCCAAGAGTCACCCAGGAGTGCATGGTTCTGTGTAGAGTATCCTTGAAGGATACTTCAATAATGGTGAAAGAAAACCAGGAGTATTTAGTGGAAGAACAGAGTAAATGATACAAATTATCCCCATCAACTTCAAAGCAGCTTGTAGGTGCAAGGAAAAAACACAATTTCAAGCACATATATACAAATGCTAGAAGCCTAAAAGTAAGACTGGAGAGCTGGAGTATATAGCACTAAATGAAGAGATAGATATAATAGGCATCTCAGAGACTGGTAAGAAGGGAGGACAATCAATGAGACACTGTGTTATCAGGGTACAAATTATATCACAATGATAGAATGGATCAAATTGGAAGGGGGTTGTGCTATATGTTAAAGAGGGAATTGAGACTAACAAAATAAATATTCTACATGAAACACAACAGCGTGGAATCCTTGTGGATAGAAATTCCATGTGTGAAAGGAAAAAGTATACTGGCAGGGCTGTACTACCAACTTGCTGCTGGTTACCACCAGGCTAATGCTGGAGCCCTTACCCACCTCTTAAATAGAAGGTGGTAAGGGTAACCTAATTGGTTAACAAACAAATCAATGCTGATAATTGCCAATTAACAAGCAATTATTGACACTAATGAGCTGTGAAGGGGTTTAAAGAACTCTTCCCCTCACCCTTAAGGATAGTCCCATAGACAGCCTAAGCCATAAATCTGAAGATTCCCCTAGGGTACTCAATACCCAGGCACTGCCCCAGATTTAAAACCCTACATGTCACCTCATACATGTCTACGTAGTGGCTTTTCTGAAATCACTACACACACGTATATTCTGTTTGGCACATCTAAGTCCACTGCTTACATGTGCAAGCGGTGCCAGAGGGAGGAAGTTATCAATGTGGGCTACCGTTAAGATATTATTTTACTGTTAATCCAGGTTATTAGTAATTAGGTCTTGCTGCATCTATCCAGATGAAGATGCAGGCGGATGAAGATTTATTTTCTGTTCTAGGTCACAGCACAGTGGTCGGAGTAGGAGCACCAGTGGGTATGTCACACAGGGAGCAATTCTAGCTTGCTGCTGTTTTGAGGTGTGACTTCATATTTTAAAACTGTAGAAGATAGATAGATGAATAGATGGAACTGTCAAAGGCTACTGTACAGCCAGCCACCCCTATTCAACTTTGACCTTTACAGAGCTACAGAGAGCACACACTGCTCCTAGAACAGGTTCCTTTCATATCACTTCCTCTCTAATTTATTTTCCATTGTCCCATTAATTCCTCCAAACTTATTTCCCTTCTACCTCCCTCCAGTTTATTTCTCCTCTTCCTCTGCCTTCCTTCAGTTCTCTCCATCCTCTTCCCTTTCTCCTCCTTCTGGCCTCTTTCTCTCCTTTACCTAATTCTTGTCTCTTTCTCCCACTGCACAATGGCAGTTCCTGTTGTTCATTGTGGCTTGGAGGGAGTAGACTGCCCTGGTCCACTGCACGGGAGGTTTCTACCCTTTACCACAACTCTGCAATACAGCACTAGCCCAAAACACAACATCGGGGGTAGCACCTTGCAGTGCAGATGGAATAACTTGGCAGACCGGATAGAATAATGGGCCTTTATGTGCTCTGTC
The DNA here is from genome assembly GCF_901765095.1 of Microcaecilia unicolor. NCBI lineage: Eukaryota > Metazoa > Chordata > Amphibia > Gymnophiona > Siphonopidae > Microcaecilia > Microcaecilia unicolor. Next base: position 445,293,762 of record NC_044032.1, read on the forward strand.
TATTATATTGTTATGGAGGTAATTTTAGAAAACATAGGGATGTAGTTATTGATGTGGAATACCATTAAAATAGGTTATTTTACCACAGGCCCCAATTTATGCAGCAAGACCTAATTACTAATAATAATATCTTAACGGTAGCCCACATTGATAACTTCCTCCCTCTGGCACCGCTTGCACATGTAAGCAGTGGACTTAGATGTGCCAAACAGAATATACGTGTGTGTAGTGATTTCAGAAAAGCCACTACGTAGACATGTATGAGGTGACATGTAGGGTTTTAAATCTGGGGCAGTGCCTGGGTATTGAGTACCCTAAGGGAATCTTCAGATTTATGGCTTAGGCTGTCTATGGGACTATCCTTAAGGGTGAGGGGAAGAGTTCTATAAACCCCCTCACAGCTCATTAGTGTCAATAATTGCTTGTTAATTGGCAATTATCAGCATTGATTTGTTTGTTAACCAATTAGGTTACCCTTACCACCTTCTATTTAAGAGGTGGGTAAGGGCTCCAGCATTAGCCTGGTGGTAACCAGCAGTAAGTTGGAAAATGAACGGAGCAGATCATTAAAAGACAACTTAAAATATACAGTGGGGGAAATAAGTATTTGATCCCTTGCTGATTTTGTAAGTTTGCCCACTGACAAAGACATGAGCAGCCCATAATTGAAGGGTAGGTTATTGGTAACAGTGAGAGATAGCACATCACAAATTAAATCCGGAAAATCACATTGTGGAAAGTATATGAATTTATTTGCATTCTGCAGAGGGAAATAAGTATTTAATCCCTCTGGCAAACAAGACCTAATACTTGGTGGCAAAACCCTTGTTGGCAAGCACAGCGGTCAGACGTCTTCTGTAGTTGATGATGAGGTTTGCACACATGTCAGGAGGAATTTTGGTCCACTCCTCTTTGCAGATCATCTCTAAATCATTAAGAGTTCTGGGCTGTCGCTTGGCAACTCGCAGCTTCAGCTCCCTCCATAAGTTTTCAATGGGATTAAGGTCTGGTGACTGGCTAGGCCACTCCATGACCCTAATGTGCTTCTTCCTGAGCCACTCCTTTGTTGCCTTGGCTGTATGTTTTGGGTCATTGTCGTGCTGGAAGACCCAGCCACGACCCATTTTTAAGGCCCTGGCGGAGGGAAGGAGGTTGTCACTCAGAATTGTACGGTACATGGCCCCATCCATTCTCCCATTGATGCGGTGAAGTAGTCCTGTGCCCTTAGCAGAGAAACACCCCCAAAACATAACATTTCCACCTCCATGCTTGAAAGTGGGGATGGTGTTCTTTGGGTCATAGGCAGCATTTCTCTTCCTCCAAACACGGCGAGTTGAGTTCATGCCAAAGAGCTCAATTTTTGTCTCATCTGACCACAGCACCTTCTCCCAATCACTCTCGGCATCATCCAGGTGTTCACTGGCAAACTTCAGACGGGCCGTCACATGTGCCTTCCGGAGCAGGGGGACCTTGCGGGCACTGCAGGATTGCAATCCGTTATGTCGTAATGTGTTACCAATGGTTTTCGTGGTGACAGTGGTCCCAGCTGCCTTGAGATCATTGACAAGTTCCCCCCTTGTAGTTGTAGGCTGATTTCTAACCTTCCTCATGATCAAGGATACCCCACGAGGTGAGATTTTGCGTGGAGCCCCAGATCTTTGTCAATTGACAGTCATTTTGTACTTCTTCCATTTTCTTACTATGGCACCAACAGTTGTCTCCTTCTCGCCCAGCGTCTTACTGATGGTTTTGTAGCCCATTCCAGCCTTGTGCAGGTGTATGATCTTGTCCCTGACATCCTTAGACAGCTCCTTGCTCTTGGCCATTTTGTAGAGGTTAGAGTCTGACTGATTCACTGAGTCTGTGGACAGGTGTCTTTCATACAGGTGACCATTTCCGACAGCTGTCTGTCATGCAGGTAACGAGTTGATTTGGAGCATCTACCTGGTCTGTAGGGGCCAGATCTCTTACTGGTTGGTGGGGGATCAAATACTTATTTCCCTCTGCAGAATGCAAATAAATTCATATACTTTCCACAATGTGATTTTCCGGATTTAATTTGTGATGTGCTATCTCTCACTGTTACCAATAACCTACCCTTCAATTATGGGCTGCTCATGTCTTTGTCAGTGGGCAAACTTACAAAATCAGCAAGGGATCAAATACTTATTTCCCCCACTGTATACACACACAAACAGCCCGACACAGGCTGTGTTTCGCCCAACAGGGCTGCTTCAGGGGCTACAAAAAATACATAATAATATGATAAAAACATATATTCTGTTCTGACTTAAATACCAACCTCCCATCCTTCTCTTTCCATCTCTCCTTAATTTTATCCCAAATTACACTATCCTATCCTGTCTACCCTCTTTTATCCTAGTCATATATTATCTAGCTCAACTTATCATACACTACTAAGCCCAACTTTACATTGTTTTCTACTGTTTTATTAAAATTCTATTAACTTTGTATTTCAAATTACTATGTAAGCCGCATTGAGCCTGCATTATAATATTGTCAAAAACCACATATAAATGGGTATGTGTACATATCATACAAATAACGTTAATATGAAATATAAAATTTTTAAAAATATAATAAAATAATAAAATACATATATATATGAAACATATATATAAGCTATATGACACCAATATCCCAAACCAGAAAACTGTACATTCTATGCATATTGTTTTTTATCAATAAACTACGTTTGTCTTTTAATGATCTTCTCCATTCATTTTCCATCTTGGAGTTTGCAGACCGTCTGCCTTTGTGCTTTCTTGAACCAGCAGCAAGTGACACTGCCTGATTGCAGCTGGGCACGGCACTAGAAAATAGAAAAATATTTTCTAGCGCTAGAAATGGCACATGGTGGGAGCCGGAACTACCGCTGGACTCCCCCAGGAGCCCGATGTCCTGTGTCGGTTATAGGTGAGCCCTTATGTTCCCGGAGGCCCCGCAAGACCTCAGAGGACAGCCGTGCACCCCGAAACTTCACCCGCGGCGACCGCCGTTCACCAAGGGTTGAGCCCCCAGCTGCAGGCGGCCAGCAGGACTGCTGGAACCGCGGGGTGACGGCCGGCCTGGCTGGTAGTCAGCAACTCAGTCTCTGAAGGACAGCTAGCAAGGGCGGCTAGCACTGAAAGGACACAGTCTCCGAGGGTGGCCAGCAAGGACGGCTAGCAATGAAGATGGAGCCAGTCTCTGAGGGGGGCTAGCAAGGACGGCTAGCAATGAAGATGGACCCAGTCTCTGAAGGTGGCTAACAGGGACGGCTAGCACTGAAGATGGACCCAGTCTCTGAAGGTGGCTAGCAGGGACGGCTAGCAAGGAAGATGGACCCAGTCTCTGAAGGTGGCTAGCAAGGACGGCTAGCAAGGAAGATGGACCCAGTCTCTGAAGGTGGCTAGCAAGGATGGCTGGCAAGGAAGATGGACCCAGTCTCTGAAGGTGGCTAGCAAGGACGGCTAGCACTGAAGATGGACCCAGTCTCTGATGGTGGCTAGCAAGGCCGGCTAGCAAGGAAGATGGACCCAGTCTCTGAAGGTGGCTAGCAAGGACGGCTAGCACTGAAGATGGACCCAGTCTCTGAAGGTGGCTAGCAAGGACGGCTAGCACTGAAGATGGACCCAGTCTCTGAAGGTGGCTAGCAAGGACGGCTAGCACTGAAGATGGACCCAGTCTCTGAAGGTGGCTAGCAAGGACGGCTAGCCAGGAAGATGGACCCAGTCTCTGAAGGTGGCTAGCAAGGACGGCTAGCCAGGAAGATGGACCCAGTCTCTGAAGGTGGCTAGCAAGGACGGCTAGCACTGAAGATGGACCCAGTCTCTGAAGGTGGCTAGCAAGGACGGCTAGCAACAAAAGTACACAGTCTCCGAAGAACAACACTCCCCGATCCACTGCGTCGGCTCCTGACATTAGAAACGGAAGCCCTGAATGCTTCCCGTTCTGAGGTTTAAATACCCCGCCAATCCATCCCCTCCCTGGAAGAGGAGCCAATCCCTCCGGCCCTGACAGGCAAGGAGCGCCCGGATTGGCAGGCCTGCCTAGCAGGCGGAGTCTCTCTTTTCCTGCGCCAATCCAGCGTGAGTGGGCGGGGCTTGCCCGCTGGTCCGCTCTGGCTGGGGAGACTACGACGCCGGCGCCGCCATCTTGGCCGGCGTATTCCCTTCTCCGAGGCCGGCGTTCGCTCCAGCAGATTGCCGGCCTCGGACCGACCCGCAGCAGCGCCGGCCCCGTCGGCGGCTCGTCCTCGCCGCACTGGGTCCCGCGGGCTCCGTTGACCATTGCTCCCCGCCGCGGGAGCCCAGGTAAGGGCCCGGGATGGGACAGTATCCTCCCCGGATGCCCCCTTTTCCCCGGGCCCGGGTTTGGAAGGCGACCGGGCGTGGAAAGCTTTGATCAACTCTGGTGCATGTACATTCGCCGCGGGCTCCCAGGAGTTGTCTTCGGGACCAAAATTCTTCTAGGACAATAAGTAATATAGCCTTCCCCGCCGCTTCTTTGAATCCAGAACATCGTCCACTTCATACTCCGGATCGGGATCTGCTTCTAGATCTTCGGCTTCCTGCCGTTGGGGGTGCCATCGAGATCCTCGAAAACTCTTCAATAGGGAAATATGGAAGGCGTTATGCACCCGCAGGGTATTAGGTAATTGCAACTGATATGTCACAGCTCCAAGTCGTGATTGGATTTCAAACGGTCCAATATACCGAGTTCCCAATCTCCGAGAGGGCACCCGGAGTCGGAGGTATTTCGTGCTTAACCATACCTTTTGCCCTGGTTGCAAGACGGGAGCGGTTCGCCGGTGACGATCTGCGAAGACCTTGTACTTGGTAGCTGCCCTCTGCAGTTGTTCTCGGGCCATCTCCCAGACCCTTTGCAGATCTGCCAGAGTTACATTAACCATGGGGGTCGGAGATCCAGACGGGAAAGGTGCTGGAAGCCGAGGATGTCGTCCATATACCAAGAAGAATGGAGAGTCTCCCGAGGCCGAGTGGACGCTGTGGTTATATGCAAACTCGGCCCAAGGAAGTAGGGAGGCCCAGTTATCTTGACACTTGTTGACAAATGCTCGCAAGAACCCTTTTAATGTTTGGTTCATCCTCTCGACCATGCCATTGGTTTGAGTATGGTATGCTGATGAGAAATGGGTCTTCACCCCCAATGCGGTACACAAGGCCCTCCAGAAACGCGAGGTGAATTGGGGTCCTCGGTCACTAATAATCTGAAGAGGCAGCCCATGAAGTCGAAAAATGTGTTGAATGAAGAGTTGGGCTAAGGCGACCACCGAAGGAAGTCCCGGCAGGGGAACAAAATGGGCCATCCGAGAAAAACGGTCAATTACCACCCAAATCACCGTGTGTCCCCGGGAACTGGGGAGGTCGGTGATAAAATCCATGGAACGCTCCGTCCAGGGGACTGTCGGTACGGACAGCGGTTGTAACTTCCCCATGGGGGTCCCGATTACCGGTTTAGTTCGGGCGCACACAGGACAGGTGGTGACGAATTGAAGAATGTCTCGCCTCATCTGAGGCCATCTATACTGTCTGGCAATGAGACGAAGAGTCTTTTGATACCCAAAATGCCTCGCCCATTTGGACGAATGCCCCCATTGCATTACCTTCGCTCGATCAGCGGCCGGCACTAGTTCTTTCGTAGGAGCGACCTCCCCCACGGCCGCGCTGAGGCATGCCGGATCCAACATGGAATGGATCTCCCGCTCCTCTGGAACCTCAAATGCTCGGGAGAGAGAATCCGCAGGGGTATTCTGAGCCGCAGCCCAAAAGACCAGTTGAAAATGAAATCTGGCAAAAAACAATGACCACCGGGCTTATCGGGGATTTAGCCGTTGAGCCTCTTGAAGATACAGTAGATTCTTGTGGTCAGTGATCACCGTGAACCGGTGTTCAGCTCCCTCCAGCAGATGTCTCCATTCCTGCAGGGCTAATTTTAATGCTAAGAGCTCTCTATCCCCTACTGTATAATTACATTCCGCCGGGGAGAATCTACGAGAGAAGAAAGAGCAGGGTTGGCGCCGGCCCTTGGGATTCACCTGAGAGAGGACCGCCCCGGCTCCCAACGCGGACGCGTCCACTTCCACAATAAAGGGTTTCTCTGGATCCGGGGCTAACAAAATGGACGCTGAGTTGAACGCCTCTTTTACCTGGCGAAAAGCCGCTTGCGCCTCGGGCGGCCAGTCCCGGACATTCGCGTTTTTCCTAGTGAGCGCCGTCAACGGCGCCGTCAGTTGCGATACTGAGGAATAAACTGGCGATAATAGTTCGCGAATCCCAAAAAACGTTGTAATGCTTTCAATCCCAGCGGTTGTGGCCATTCCCGAATCGCCCGGAGTTTGTCCGGCTCCATCTGTAGCCCTCCGGGTAACAGAATGTGTCCCAAAAATGGTAGCGACCTCTGATGAAAAGCGCATTTACTGAGCTTAGCGAACAGGCGGGATTGCCGTAACCGTTGCAGCACTGCGCGAACGTGAGTCACATGTTCCGCGGGGTTCTTGGAAAAAACCAAGATGTCGTCCAGGTATACAATCACCGTGGAGTTCAACAAATCCTCGAGCACAAAGTTAATAAGTCGCTGAAACACCGCAGGGGCATTACATAGACCAAACGGCATCACCCGATACTCGAAATGTCCCTCGTGGGTGTTAAAAGCCATCTTCCATTCGTCCCCTCGCCGGATTCGAACTAAATTGTAGGCCCCCCGCAAGTCCAACTTGGTAAACATCTGGGCTCCTTGCAACCTGTCAAAGAGTTCGGGAATGAGCGTTAGAGGAAAGTGATCCTTTACCGTGATGGCATTTAACCCCCGATAATCAATACAGGGCCTCAAGGAGCCATCCTTCTTAGTAACAAAAAAGAATCCGGCCCCGGCAGGGGACGTAGAGGGCCGGATGAACTCTTTCCGCAGATTCTCCCGGATGTATTCCTGCATTGCCTTGGACTCTCCTCGGGACAAGGTATACAGTCGGCCCCGAGGTGGCATGGTATCTGCCTTCAAATTAATGGCACAGTCGAAAGACCGATGAGGCGGTAGAACCTCCGCCTCCATGGGACTAAACACATCTGCAAAGTCCCTATAGTCCATAGGCAGGGAGCCCAGCTCTATCTGTGCCCCCCCAGGCACAATAGCTAACGCAGGGCAGCTGCCGGTCCGGCCCTTACAACAGTTCTCCCGACAGGAACTACCCCAAGCTCGGATACTTCCCCCGGTCCAGTCAATAACAGGGCTATGACTCCGTAGCCATGGCAATCCTAGAACCACTGGGTGAATGGTCCGGGATAGTACCAGGAATTGGACTTCTTCCCGGTGATCCTCCCCCACCTGCAATCCCAAAAAGGGGGTGATCTCCGTGACCGGCTGCGGTAATGTAGTTCCCTGGATGGAGGTTATTTGCAGCGCCGGCCGCGGCGGGAGCGTGGGCCAGCCCATTTGTTGCAGCAGTTCGTGCCCGATGAAATTGCCCCCCGACCCAGAGTCCACTAGGGCCCGAGTCTGGATCGTGGTCTCGTGCCATCGTAGTGTTACCGGCAGTGTGATCAGGGAATCCGGTAGGGGAGCGGAATGCCCCAAGACCCCTCCCCTCAAGGTGCCTTGGGGGAGACGTTTCCCGCCCGGGAGGGACAGGCCCGGATAAAATGTCCAGCCTCACCACAATAGAGGCACAGTCCGTCCCACAAGCGTTTCTTCCTGTCGGAGGGAGCCAGCCGTTGACGGCCCATCACCATCGGCTCCTCCCCATTCTCCTTGGAGTCCCGGTTCCCACGGCGAGGGGACGGCCCCTTACCAGTCCGGGACGTTCCCCGCGCCCACTTTTGCCGTTCCGCCCGGGCTCTAGCTCGCTCCTGGAACCGGAGCGAAATCAGGGCATCCAATTGGCCTGGGACCTCTCGTCCTGCCAATTCGTCCTTGATTCGCTCTTGTAACCCTTCCATAAAAATTGCCATCAAGGACTCCGGGTTCCAATGGAGCTCCGTGGCTAAAGTCCGAAAACGAATGGCATAATCGGCCACCGTCCCCTCACCCTGATGAATTCGCAGCAGTTCCGATGCCACGGAAGATGGTCTCCCAGGAAGGACGAACACCATACGGAAACGGCGCTGAAATTCACTATAGTCATCCAAGATGGGGTCCTGTTGTTCGTTTAGTGGGGCCACCCAGGCCAGGGCCTTCCCTTCGCATAAGCCCATGATATATCCCACTTTACTTTGGTCCGAAGCAAACGCCTCCGGTTGCATCCGGAAGGCCAGGTTACACTGATTGAGGAACCCCCGGCAACCTCCGGGGGCCCCATAATATCATGCCGGTTCAGGGAACCGAGGTCCCGTGCGGAACCCTCCTGAACGGGGAGCTGCTGCGGCCCCCTGGACCGCAGCGGCCTGGTTCTGTACCTGAAGCGTTGAAAGTTGAGAGCATACGTTCTGGAGCGCCCCTGACAGGGCGTTCAGCTGCTCCTGCTGAAGTACCTTGGCCAGGTCCCGTAGATCAGGCTGCGTAGGCGAGCTCAAGGCTTCCGTTTCCTGTCCTGTGTCGGTTATAGGTGAGCCCTTATGTTCCCGGAGGCCCCGCAAGACCTCAGAGGACAGCCGCGCACCCCGAAACTTCACACGCGGTGACCGCCGTTCACCAAGGGTTGAGCCCCCAGCTGCAGGCGGCCAGCAGGACTGCTGGAACCGCGGGGTGACGGCCGGCCTGGCTGGTAGTCAGCAACTCAGTCTCTGAAGGACAGCTAGCAAGGGCGGCTAGCACTGAAAGGACACAGTCTCCGAGGGTGGCCAGCAAGGACGGCTAGCAATGAAGATGGAGCCAGTCTCTGAGGGGGGCTAGCAAGGACGGCTAGCAATGAAGATGGACCCAGTCTCTGAAGGTGGCTAGCAGGGACGGCTAGCACTGAAGATGGACCCAGTCTCTGAAGGTGGCTAGCAGGGACGGCTAGCAAGGAAGATGGACCCAGTCTCTGAAGGTGGCTAGCAAGGACGGCTGGCAAGGAAGATGGACCCAGTCTCTGAAGGTGGCTAGCAAGGACGGCTAGCACTGAAGATGGACCCAGTCTCTGAAGGTGGCTAGCAAGGACGGCTAGCAAGGAAGATGGACCCAGTCTCTGAAGGTGGCTAGCAAGGACGGCTAGCACTGAAGATGGACCCAGTCTCTGAAGGTGGCTAGCAAGGACGGCTAGCAACAAAAGAACACAGTCTCCGAAGAACAACACTCCCCGATCCACTGCGTCGGCTCCTGACATTAGAAACGGAAGCCCTGAATGCTTCCCGTTCTGAGGTTTAAATACCCCGCCAGTCCATCCCCTCCCTGGAAGAGGAGCCAATCCCTCCGGCCCTGACAGGCAAGGAGCGCCCGGATTGGCAGGCCTGCCTAGCAGGCGGAGTCTCTCTTTTCCTGCGCCAATCCGGCGTGAGTGGGCGGGGCTTGCCCGCTGGTCCGCTCTGGCTGGGGAGCCGACGACGCCGGCGCCGCCATCTTGGCCGGCGTATTCCCTTCTCCGAGGCCGGCGTTCGCTCCAGCGGATTGCCGGCCTTGGACCGACCCGCAGCAGCGCCGGCCCCGTCGGCGGCTCGTCCTCGCCGCACTGGGTCCCGCGGGCTCCGTTGACCATTGCTCCCTGCTGCGGGAGCCCAGGTAAGGGCCCGGGACGGGACACCCGATGGTACATCCAAAATGCCACACAACAAGTACTACTACTACTACTACTACTTAACATTTCTAGAGCGCTACTAGGGTTACGCTTTGATAAAAGGTGCCCAAAATGATAAATACAGTATCCCAAATAATAAATTACAAATAGAAATGAATTGTACAAATTTAATTGAACAATCTTTATAAAATAGTCACAAAAGCTAGTAAAATTTCCTAAGTTGTAAATGTTGTGCCAATATAATTTACAGACAAACACCAAAAGTTTGAGAACCGCAGCTGTGTTGTCTTCCCATGCGTGTTGTGAGTGTTTGAAAGGTGGAGAAAATATTATTGGGTTTGCTCGGACTCGCACATATTTATGTCTTAGTACCGACGCTTACAGGCTTGCATGAGCTTCCTTCCACTTGCAAAAGAAATCAAAACTGGCAGATTTTAAAGACAGAATCGTGTGAAAATCCTCTCTTCAAACACCTGAACACCTGCTCTGAGCTGGTGTTAGGTTTTCAGCGGTAAGGGCGGCTCTGTTTTGTGCACTGTTCTCTGATCATTGTGAGGGGAATAAGAAATTCCCTCATTAACACGTTTGACTATATTTGTATGCTTTTTGCACTAATCTTCGAGTCCACTGAGCATTCTGCGCTCACTAATGGCGGTGCTAGTCTGGCGTTATGTTTTGAGCATTGGCCTGTCAAAGAATATTCAGCATCAGTTGCTTTACAGAAAGAGATGCTGAATATGGAAGTTTGTTTGTTTTTTAATGCAGTCATTAAAAAAATTGCTACACTGGCTGAAAATTGATCTGATTTGTTTTAGTAAAAATCAATAAATATTCACAAGAAGGGGAAAGTGATTGTATAATCAGGATGTTTGAAGTAGTTATCATTTATTTGAACCTTATTTTTGCTGTTTAGTTTTTAGTTCATTCAGAGCACAAATTATCACCATAAAATCAAATCTAGTTTGCCCTAGTTATAGATAGTTGATGCTTTCACAAATAACAATAAAATAAATAGGTTTGCACTGTATCCCTATTATGAAATGTTTTCTAGAAGGGTAGTGAGCAGTGATTAGCAGAAATCTCTATAATATATACAATCTCAAATCAGCTTAATGGAATGTGCCGTGCCCGATGGTTTGCAAGCTTTTACAAAACAAGCTTTCAGTTTGGACTCTGGTTTTCTCCCCCTGGTGATGCAGCAGCCCTAAAACAGCTGCCCTGCAACTTGTTCCCATTAAATGGTATTTATTTTCTGTGAGTTTTGCATTCATTCGAATGCTATTAGTGATTGCCCTGCCTCCATTTGAACATCTTCATCGAGGCACCGGGCAATTTAAGCAAACTGAACTCCTTTAAAAATACCTACTTTATCTGAATTCAATTCGCCCTGAGCAACAACTGAATAATAGGAATGAGTGAAATCCAACATCCCATTCCTTGGGAACTACAAAGTTATAGGATGCTAATAGAGGCGCTCATGGATTAGCACCTCTTTATAAACCCAGCGCCCTAAGGTTCAATGTGACGTACAGAAGATGCATTCTGGGATTTGTAGTTTGAATTTTAAGCATGGCGCGGACACACACGGATGCCAAACTGTTCTGGATAGTGGAGCGTTCATGTATTAACTTTTTTTTCTACAATGTTTTGGAGTAGGAGGTAATTGAGAAGGGACTGCAGTATCCTGTCCCAGTGACCTGTGGCGCTGCTTCACCCTCCTCTCATTAGCAGGGTGTTGAGTACTGCTGAAGGGGCTTTTACAGCTCCTGCTCAAGGTATTTTGCTAAAACAAGTGCTCCCTTGCTAAGAAATTGGCAGCATTTCACATAAATTGGCTGGACTTGGTTAGGCTTTTATTAAAAAAAAAAAAAAAAAAAAAAAAGTATGTGAAAGGTGTACTAATACTAATTTCCTATAGACTCCAGTCTCTTTCCTTTCCCCTCAACCTAATTAATTTGTACCTCCTTTAAATTAAACAAGTATATGACTACGGCAAAATTAATAATGCATGAAAGTCTAGACAAATTGGCGAATGAAAGTGATGGTGATCTGATGCAAATCTTTAAATTTAATTTCAAGGTTTGAATTATAAAATATAGATTTTCGCCAGCTTGGGGGAAATAAAGGCAATTTGCGTGCAGCCTCCCTACAAATAGATGCAAACCAGCTTTGAAAAGACTTTTCGTTTGCAAATTTGATGAGATAAAAGTAGCTAATGCTTCCCTGGCTCTGATTTTTAACCACATCAATAGCGTGCAAGCAATCAAATAGCCAAATGCGAACACTTTGCTGGGCAGAAAATATGTAGATACGTATCCATTTCCATTCCTAATCTATTTAGAAACAATTTATACTGTTCTTGCATAGGCACAAAGCGGGGGAGGGGGGGTCTGTATATGTGTTCTGGTTTCCATAACTGAATATAATATCGCGTTTACATGAATATGAAAATTCTGCTTATTTGGCCATTTTTAAACCACTCTTTTCTTCTGGAACTACTAGTATTTCATTATAAAGTTCTTCTTAAGTACCCTGGGTCCTCATCGCCCAAGAACACAAAAAGTCTGTAATGAAAGTGGCAAAGACTGCATGTATAAACGCACAGAGTGTTCACCCCTCCCCCCCCCACGCCCCCAAAAAAAGACAGCGAGGCACTGTTTTTAAAATTCTTTGAACTTTTGGAGTAAGGGAGGAAAGTAGTTCGTTTTCTTTGAACAGGACAATGAGGCATATTTTCAAAGCACTTTGGGAGGCTAAGTGCTTTGAAAATGAGCTTGAATGTCTACTAATTTCTGAATGAATTACATTTTTTCTGACTGAATCCATGCTTGAATCTGCCCGATATACACCTCTTAAAAACCAGAATGAGCAATGGGTCAAACGGGCAAAATTTCAGAAAGTTGTACGCCCAGCTGGACTGCGATTTAGGGAGCTCTTCAAAATATCCCCGCCTTCCTCTAAGTGCCTGTTATCCTGCAACTTCTTCCGCTGTTTAATTTGAGATTTTTACTTTTATTTTCTTTAAACAGTTATTTTTACTCGTCATATATTAAGTCATTTTTTTCCATTCACCTGTGTGGCGGAAATATTTTTGCATTGGCTAAAAGCACCAACTGACATACTGCACTGTGTCTAACTTCTAGACTGAGCTAGATTCGTCTTAGAACAAAAAAAAAGCAATCAGACCAAAACAGTTGCATGGATAGTTACCAGGAACACCAACAAAATGTATGTATTTTTATTAATATGCATACCAAATTCTTACTTGGCCGAAGTGTTCGGCCGCATAGATAGACGGATTCAGCTGGTACACACTTTTTAAACGTATGCAATGATGTACTTCAAATTGTTTTTCTCACAGAAGAAAGAAAGGAAACGAACGATTCACTACTACTACTTACTACTACTTAGCATTTCTATAGCGCTGCCAGGGTTACGCAGCGCTGTACAAGTTTAAACATGGGGAAGGACAGTCCCTGCTCAAGAGAGCTTACAATCTAAGTATATGAGTCAAACTTTTTCTAAAAGATTTATGTTATCCATGGAAAAAGCTCTCTAGGGAAAAAACAAAAGTCCTTTGACAAGTAGCTAAGGGAATTCTTGTAATAACGTTTCCCTTTTTCCCGTTTTGATTTCACTGATCTGACAAAACGTCTGAGCCTTATCTTTTAAGTTGTTTTCCTCACTTTTAGATAACTTTTTAAACGTTTCTGAAAGGGCTATAATATTTTCTTGAAGGGAGCGTCATTCATCGTGGCCAAATTAGTTTGGAAGATGTGCACATAGTATGGGATATCTGAAGAACAAAGTGTTTGGAACCGAAAACACCCCTCCCCCCCCCCCCCCCCCCCCCCCCCAATATTCCCTTTCGGCACCCTGGCAGAAGCTGGTGCAGCGAGTGTTGCGGTCCTTCAGTCTTCCAGTCCTCGACTACTTTACATCAACGCAACCATCGAATTATTTTCATATACCACAAGTGCAACCAGGAACAAGCGGGCGGACAAATTAAGCAAGCCGAACAATTTGGTAACATTGCACCGACTTGAACAAAAGGGTTTGTTCGATCCTGCTCCTCCCCTCCCCCCCCCCCCAACAAACATAAGTATACACACACTCATTAGACGTACATACATTTCACAGCCGGTCATCGTTTCGCTTTGTTCCTTGCCGATTAGTGTTTCTGATTAATGAGATCAGTGGTATGCCAATTATTTGTGCCCTCATGCCAGGAGACCTCTATGAGCTTCCCGAAGTCATCCTGGCTAGTAACCACATGGCTGTATAAACACGGAACCCAATCATTTCCAACAACTTTTTTTTTGTTTGTTTGTTCATACTAATACTATGTCCACCCCCAACCTAAATCTGTTGATGAATCTGCGAAAGGCCAGGTCCTTAATGACAGAAACGAGCCTGAATTTAGGACTAGATGACCCAACTGAGCGGAGACTCTAAAAGCAAACTCTCAACCGCTGTTACTCCGGCTTCAGACGTTTGTTCCTTTCCACCCTGGGCATCTTATGTAATCAAGTCCCACCGCGGGTCTCCAGCCTCTAGGACCGATCGAATAATATATAACACTTGCATTAGGCAGGAGACGAGAGCTCTGAAAAGTTGAAAGTAAATACACAGTTTAGTAATTCCCTTATCTCTTATTTGTCCTGTCTGTCTGTCCTAATTAGACTGCAAACTCTGTCCAGCAGGGACTGTCTCGTCATGTTCAAGGGTACAGCGCTGCGTACGTCTTGTAGTGCTATAGAAATGGTAAGTAGTAGTAGTATTTGGGATTCCAGAATCTTGGATTCACCACGAAATCTTGCTACTGTTTGAGATTCCGGAATCTTGCTACTCTTTGTCCTTATCCCTTATTTGTCTGTCTTGATTAGATTGTAAGCTCTGTCGAGCAGGGACTGTCTCTTCAATTGTAGTCTGTTTGGGGGGAAGTTCCCTAATCTTTCTCCCCCCACTTCTTTCCTGACTAGTTTTCGACATTGGGGGAATTGAAGCACCCACCCCACTTTCCAGCTTGATGAAGCCCCCCCCCCCCCCCCCAAATAACAAAACCGCTCCCCTATACCTCAAGCAAATATACTGACTAGCTCGAAGGAAACGCTGAATATGCAGCCCTGGATGTGGTTTCCTCTTGTGCAATATTTTAATTAAAGGCAAAAAAATATTTGAAACATAAGTTGTTACGTTGGTGCTTGGAGCCTGTTTTAAACATGCAGCAGTGCCTCCGTCTTTGGTTTCTCAGCAGGGAGGGTTGGGCTGCCCAGAGCAAACTCTGTGGCGGGGCAGATCAACCTTTTGGTGCGGAGAGGAGCCGGGAGGAGGAGACCCTGCTGCCCTGCTGCGAGAACAGCTGTCTGCACAGCCGGCATCCAGCACATTTAAAGAAACCTCCCACTGGACAACTGGTGAGAAAGTGGGGAAGGGTAAGTGGATATCAGGGAACAAAATGAAAGACAAGGGTGGAGGCCAGAGAGAAAACTCACCGATTAAAACGTCCTCGGAAGGAACTGACGGGGACGGGACCATTTTGCACCCAGATGTTTCCATTTTTATCCCCCGTTACAAAAAAAAAAAAAAAAAAAAAAAATCTAGAAAGACTGTAAATACAAACTGTCCTAGTTTCGAGTCAGGACACAAAGGCAAGAAGAATAGGGGGGGGGGGGGGAGGCAAGAACACAAAATCAAAATGTTAATTTTGAATTATAAAGAGAATATGGCACTGTGATCTCGTTTAATATGTAACAAACAGGTATCAAAACCAGGAAAAATGTGAATCTATTTGCCACGGAGTTCTACTAAATAAGACTAGGAATTATAAGGAGTAAAGTGAACTTCCTAAACGACCTCAGCCTGTGTGACGTCACATACTAACCATGAGCTTTGGAGCAGAAGAGTCTACATCTTGTGCTTTCTATGAAGATGAAATCATCCAGGGTGAGCTGTGTTAATCTGCAGTAGCACAACTCAGGAAGTGGACCTTAGTCCTTGAGAGCTTCAATAAATTGGTTGGAATATAAGGTGCCACTAGCCTCTGAAAGTTAACCTCAGCCTATCTATCACGCTTCTTTAATAGTCACTGGAGGTGAGAATTCACGAGGTGGGGTGAGGGGTGCTTTTTTTTATTTTTTTTTTTTACTTTAAATAAATAGGAGAGCTGTCACTTGTAAATGCAGAACCTTCTAAGTCCCATTTGGTTAGAAACTGCTTTGGAAAACACAAGCTAAACCCTTTGCAGTTTTCCTCTGCCAGCCATCTTCTTTCTTATTATTTTTTTTCACAAGTGCCTAGGCTAGCTTGATTCACTCCCACTACCTTAGCATCTTTCTTTCAGATGTTCTTGCTGCTGGCTACATATTCCAAGGGGCAGTAATGTTAATCTTAGAAACGGAGAACAGGATGACAGATAAGGACAGCAAAGCCAGGTACTTTTAGTCTGCCCATTCCTGAGGCTGTGTCAGGGAGCTCCTTAGATTTCAGGCTTTACCTTCATTTCTTGTATCAAAGGATCTTTTGTGCTTATCTTACATGTTCTCAAATTAAGTTACTGTTTGCTGCCAACACCTCCACTGTGTACATCACTCTTTCCAGAAATACTTGTTAATGTTATTCCCATTCATCTCCTTTGAGCCTCATATCTGCTGCTGCTACTTTTCATTTCTATAGCTAAACACATGCAGCACTGTACATCATGTTCTTAATTTTAGATCAGTGGTTCTCAAACCTCTCTGATTCCGTTACTCAGTTTCTTGCCTCCACCCGCAACCTCCAAGTCTCTCAGTCACTGTTGCCCAATTGGCTCAGGCCTGATTGGCTCACAAAAAAATAGCTTGCTGGTCCAGTGGGCCCACCAACCTGACCTGACCCAACTGGGCCAAGCTGAGCCCAACCCCCTAGTTACCACTGGCCCTGGTGGTCAAGTACAATCCCACCCCCTAGACCCATCCACATACCTCATGGTAGGAGAAAGAGGGAGAAGGCATCCCTCCTGCCTCCTACTATGAGATATATGGAGGGGGTCTGGAGTGGTGGGATTCTACTAGACCAGAAGTGTCTGGGGGGGGGGGGTCAGGCCTGGCCCAGCTCAGCAAGGCCTGTCCTGGCCCAGTTGGGTCAGGTCTGGTTGGGTCAGTGGGCCTGCTGGATCATCTGGCTATTTTTTGTGAGCCAATCAGGCCTGAGATTTTTGGGGGGTTTCAGGGGGAGGCTTGGGCTTTTTTTCTTCATGGAAGGGGTTGGCGGTAAGGGGCTGCAGCAGGCTTCTTTTCTGTTTTTCTTTTTAACTTTCCTGTCGGTTCTTGAACCAATCAGCACTCAGGCACTAACAGGAAAATTAGACCAAATTACTGCCACGATTTTAATGCGGCATGAATTTGCATGCTCATTACTCTGAGTTTTCTGCACTGGATTCATGGTAGAGTTCTCTCTACCACAAATCTTTTTAGATTCCTGCCCAGAGTTAGCAACCCTCTTGTTCTTTGTCTCCTTCCTGTGCCAACCCATCTTGAGAGAAAAAGGAGGAGAATAGTGGAAGTGCAGCATCTCAGGCCCCTTCTGATGACAGCCTGGAATATCATGCTTCTATCTATGCACCACTACAGTGTCCTACATGTTCCAAATCCAATAAAATGGCCCTAATACACCTCCCCACCCCACCCCAGCAGAGAGGAGCACACAGACTGAGGTGCTGTACTGCTGCTGTCCTGTTTCTCTCCACAAGCTGCTGCACAGAGAATGCATGAGACGATCAGTGGTGGAAGGGGAAGACACAGTGAGGGACAAAATAGCATGTGAGAGGATCAGGGCCAAGAGAGAGTGAAGGGGCAAAATAGCAATGGTGGGATCATGGGGAGGGAGAATGAATGAGGAAGTGTGGGAGAGGGTAAGAGTGACTGAGAGGATTGGAGGGTCTGTAGGTTGTGGGTGGTGGCAGGAAAGTGAGTATTTATTTTATTTATTTATTGCATTTGTACCCCACATTTTCCCACCTTTTTGCGGGTTCAGTGTGGCTTACAATACGTTATGAAAACTGGAAGTACATTTTGTTACAGCTCAGTTATGGATTACATTATGAAGCGTTATGCAAGACAAGTCTTGTAACAAGGAATATAACAATGGAAAAGATCATTGAGACATTGGAAGGAAAGAACGGGAAACTAAAAGGGGCAATACATTGGAGGGAACCAGCGGGAAACAGGAGGGGTGGTATATGATAACAGGCAAGCATTTGGTATACATTTTCTGTGAGTAAGGTATGAGTGTGGTAAGTTTGCGGGAGATGAGAAGGTGAGGTAGGGGATGGGAATTCAGAGTGGCTGTAGTGGTGCATTGTTGAACAGTGAGTGCGGTTTTATGTGTTTTGGTTCTTTCCGTAAATTTCCTCAAAGAGGTGGGTCTTCAGTAGTTTGCGGAAGGTTTTTTGCTCGTGGATCGTTTTCAGGTTGCGTGGCAATGAATTCCAGTATTGCGTGCTCATGTAGGAAAAGGTTGACGCGTGCAGTGTTTTGTATTTCAAGCCCTTGCAATTAGGGAAGTGGAGGTTGAGGAAAGTTCGGGATGATCTTTTGGCGTAATGGAGTAATGGAATCAGAGAGGAAGAGTGTGTGAGCGAGAGTATTGGGGGGGAGGGGACTTGTTTCATATGTTGGATTTTTACCCTGGAATTGTTTACCAGATGAATTTCACGATGCTCCTTCTTTTCTGAGCTTTCACAAACTTTTTAAAAATTGGTTATTCCAACAATGTTTTAATTCATATGTTTCATTGAGTTTGCATTTTATGGAATTGTTTACTAAATTTGTAACAAGTTTGTTGTTGCTATTATTATTATTATTTGTAAACTGCTGAAACTGAGGTATAAATGTGTTATATAAAATTAATAAATCCAATCCACTTCAAAGGAATGTGGGAGAGTGAGGAGGATGTAAGTGAGGAAACCGAGGAGGGTGAGGTTAGATAGCATGAACAAGGTGATCGGAAAGAGTGAGGAGAGATGGGAATGGAGTTGCTATGGAGTGTGAATGGGGATTAGAGGTGGGGGTTGGGGAGACAGCACAGCAATCAGAGGGGTTTTAGGGTTTTACTCATTCTTCTTCCTATGTCTCTGTCTGTGGCATCCCTCAGGGTTATGTATTGACCCCCCCCCCCCTCTTCTCACCATTGTACTGTCTTTAGGGTTAACAGTTTTTGTGTACACTGATGATATTCAGATACTACCAGGACTTAACCACAATTGTTCCTATGAGATCTCTGTCTTGAATGACAAACTTACAATAATAGCTATTTGGTTACATGCACAAAAATTAAACTTAATCCAGATAAAGCTAATGTAAAGGGTTAAAAAGAAAAACCGGCTGTTTCAGGTGCGCGCGCA
Source organism: Microcaecilia unicolor (assembly GCF_901765095.1). Classification (NCBI taxonomy): domain Eukaryota; kingdom Metazoa; phylum Chordata; class Amphibia; order Gymnophiona; family Siphonopidae; genus Microcaecilia; species Microcaecilia unicolor. The sequence goes on from NC_044032.1 coordinate 445,312,814, forward strand.
TGCGCGAATGCAGGGAAACGCCGGTAGGCCGCAAAATGAAGCCTGGGCCTCGATTTTGATTTTTGGCCCGAAGAAAAGAAGAGGAGCGTCGGAGGGATACCGGGACCCTCAGGAAGTAATTTGACTCCAGGGTACACGTTAGGGGGCCAAGGTAAGAGGTCCTATGGCCTTACTTTAATTTAATTTGGGTTAATTTTTAGCTTTTTGAGGTGTTTTGTTGTCGGGCCTTCCCTAAAATTTTTAAAATTATTATTTTAATGGTTGGGGGGTCTGGGGGGTCTGTTTAGATGAGTTGTATACTTTAAAATTTTTTAAAGTACTTACCAACACGAGCTTTGGACAAAAGATTTAATTCAATTAAAAGATTACATACATACTTACCTTTGGGTTCTTGACTGTGAGACCTGAGAAAACAACACAAAGAATCAGTCCTTTACATAGAAAAAAATAATTTTAACATTATTGTTCAATATTTTAGATTAAAAAAAATGAATACTTATCTGATGTATTGTGTGAAAGTAGTTCCAAGCTGTTATTGATTGCTATTAAAGAAAAGAAATAGAATTTCTGTTAACACCTGAAAGAAATTGAAATGCTGAAATAATTTGAAACTAGTTTAAATAAATTTTGATTTGTAACAATTTCCTTGGTTTGGCAAAGGCTCTGATCATTTTGCGGGGAAAACACTGTGACATCTTACAGAGCCTGTTCCTTCAAGTGAGCGCACTTATGACATCATAGTGCGGGTTTACAAAAATGGCGTCACGGGACAGGATCTTCTGCATTCCAACATTCTAAGCAGAGTTCCTAAAAATAATTTTTTTTTTGTAAACCCCATTCCTTGAAGGAACAAGTCAAACTTGTATTTCTGAGGTTTAAAATATTTGTTGTTTAAAGTTTTTGGTATTTTGGGGAGAGGACTGTTTTCTCTTGGAAACTGCCAGGTTCTGCTTCGAATATGGAGGATTGGAAGCGGGAGATGGAAGAGTTAAGGAACCAGTTGAGAGAACAGGAGAAGTTTAACAGGGAACAAGCGGAGGTAATCAGAACATTCCAGGATGAACGAAAGGAATCCAGTACCTTGACCAGAGTGCTATTGGAAAAATTGGAGGAGGCTCCCAGATATCCTGCACTTTATATACCCAGGGATAAACGTATCTTGGATTTTTCTGGACAGAATTTGAAGACTGGTGAACCCACTGTAGAAGAGTGGATCAAAATGACAAAATCAGCTCTGAAGGTGTTGCGAGTGCCACCAGAGGATCAATGGGAAGTGGTGCAAGACCATTTAAAAGGACCAGCTAGTGACGTAATGAAAATGTACAAGGATGATAAAACTGATGTAGAAGATATGTTTAAACATTTGATGAAAGAGTTTGGGGATAGAGCTCCAATAAATTTGAGAAAACACGAATTCTATGGGCGAAAACAGTTACCAGGAGAATCAGTTAGATCATTTGGATGTGAGTTATTTGAAAGAATGAACAGGATACTGGCAAGAAAACCTCAGGCTATACCGGAGGTTGATGAAGTTCTGAAAGACCAGTTGATCCTAGGATTAAAAAGTGATAGTTTACATCGAGAAATGAAAAAGAAAAGTAAAGAGAATCCAGGAATCAGCTTCCAGGAGTTGCTGGCTGCAGCAATTGAAGGAGAGGAGGAAGAGGAGAGACTAGTTGGTGATGGAGAGAGGGACCGCTTGAGAATATTACCCCGAAGAAATGAAGGTTTTGTAAGAGCTACAGCAGTAGAAACAGACCTAACACTCCAAGCCATTCAGCAATTGGCGAGGGCAGTTGAAAAAATGGGCACTGACATGAATCAGAGGCAACAGGATCTCTATGAAGTGATTCAGAGGAGAGTGGAGGATACTGAAAGTTCCACTAGATGGAGGAACCAAAGAGAGGACGGAAGATATAGACCTGCTGAGTACAGAAGAGCTGCTGAAAGAAGTAATGGCCGAGACATAATTTGTTTCCGTTGCCAGGAACCAGGCCATATCAGTCGCTTTTGTAGAAGTGAACGAGTAAGAGACACGGAAGTGAGAAATAAGGCAGTTTCGCTTGTGGATAAAAGAGAACCTCAAGTAGAAGAAACTGTGGAACCTAGGTCTGGCAAGAGAGAGACGAAAAGTAATGAAAGAGTAGAATCGCCCAAACCTTCAACATCTCGTGGAGGAGTGAGAACAATGGTGACAGAAGAACCATCTGCAATGACAGAGTTAAGGAAAAATGCCGTGGGACCTAGACCAATTATGGAAATACGCATTGGGGATATGCCAGTTAAATGTCTAATTGACACAGGGTCAGAAGTGAGTACGCTAACTGCTTCCTTCTTTTATAAAAACTTAGCTGTAGGAAATCGTCTGAAAGATGCAGCATGGATTACGCTGACGGCAGCTAATGGGCTTGAGATACCAGTCATTGGGTGCTTAGAAATTGGTGTAGAATGTTTTGGGCAAAAGATTCCCAACACTGGGTTTTTCATTATTAGGGATGAACCCTGGGATGTAGCTACTGGAGAAGAGCAAGTTCCTGGAATCCTAGGAACGAATATACTAAAGAATGTCAAAGGTTGGTTACAGGATGTACTCTGTTTGAATAGCAGTCCGGATAAAGCGTTAATCTCAAGAATTGCTGTGGAAGTTCAAAAGCAACAAGAATTCTCACAGATAAATGGACCGCTAGGATATGTCAAGCTATTTGGGTCAAAAAAATGCTTAATTCCTCCTTTGAGTGAAGTGGTGACAACTGGTATTTGTCACAAGTTACGGACACTAAATTCATTTTGTGTGACAGTAGAACCAACTGTAAAGAAGATAACCATGCCAAAAGGGTTGTTAGTGGCAAAGATTCTGACTAAAGCTACTTGTGGAAAAGTGCCATTGAGGTTTTTGAATTCCACTGATAAATTAATTCAATTAAGGCCACGAGCTACAGTAGCTCAAATTTTTAAACCGGAAGAAATAAAATCTTCAGAGAAAGCTCAACTAGAATTCCAATGGGATGGATTTCAATCAGAAGTAGTGTTGAAGGACAAAAATCAGGAGCGGCTGGAAACCCGGGAATGGGAGATTCCTGACGTTAAAGTCAATTGGCAGTTAATGGATTTAGTGCAACAAAGGGAATTAAGAGGCTTACTATACAAGCACAGGACTGTTTTTTCTAAGGACGAACGAGACATAGGGTTCACTAAAGCAGTGGAACATACCATTGATACTGGTAATACTCCGCCGTTAAAGCAAAGGTATAGACGAGTATCGCCACATATTTATGAGGAATTCAAAAAACATATACAGGATTTGGTAGACCAAAATATACTTCAAAAAAGTTACAGTCCTTGGGCATCCCCTGCCGTTATTATAAGGAAAAAAGACGGTGGAATACGGTTTTGTGTGGATTATCGGAAGCTTAATGAAGTTACTGTGAAAGATGCCTACCCTCTACCTAGAATTGACGAGGCCTTGGATACCCTGGGTAAGGCAAAATACTTTTCAAGTTTGGATTTAACTTCCGGTTATTTCCAAGTTGCAATGGCTGAAAAGGATAGAGGGAAAACTGCTGTAACCACTCCTTTTGGCTTATTTGAGTGGAACAGAATGCCATTCGGGTTAAGTAATGCCCCTGCCACTTTTTCACGATTAATGGAAACAGTGATGAATGAATATATTATGAATATAGTCCTGATTTATTTGGACGACATTTTGATATTTTCCAGCACATTTAAAGAACACATGGATCGACTGGATAAAGTTTTTGAACGACTCAAAGAATACGGCCTTAAAATAAAACCTTCTAAATGTGCTTTAATGCAAGAAGAAATAAAATATTTAGGGCACATTGTGTCAGGAAAAGGTATAACAGCTGATGAAGAAAAAACTAAAGTCTTGAAAGATTGGCCTGTGCCAAAGACAGTGAAAGAAGTGAGACAGTTTTTAGGTTTTGCAAGTTACTACCGCAAATTTATTGAACATTTTGCACAAATTGCTAAACCGTTACATGCTCTGCTTGGTGGGAAAAAATCTAAAAGTAGTTTGGCAGAAGTTATATGGACTGGGGAATGTCAAAGTTCCTTTGAAGTTCTGAGGGAAAGATTAATGAGTCCACCAATATTGGCCTATCCAGATTTCAGTTTACTCTTCAATGTAACAACAGACGCTAGTTTTAAAGGACTGGGCGCAATATTGAGCCAAGTGCAGGAGGGTAAAGAGCGAGTAATTGCATATGCAAGTAGGGGATTACGGAAGACAGAACGAAACGATCAAAATTACAGTCCTTTCAAATTGGAACTGCTAGCCTTAAAATGGGCAATAACTGAAAAGTTCAAAGAATATCTGATGTACAAAAAATTCATAGTAAAGACTGACCACAATCCATTGAAATATCTGAACACGGCAAATGTTGAAGCAGTGGTCCAGAGATGGTTGGCCCAATTAGCTAGTTTTGATTTTGAAGTCCAGTATAAAGTGGGCAGGAGCAACATTAATGCCGATATACTCTCCAGATTGGAAGATCAAGAGCGTAAAAGTTCTGATAAAGACTTTAATGAAGAAATGGGAGAGATTAAAAGAAGGTTCTGGCCTGAACTCAAGGCAAGACAACAGGTGGTGACAGCTACAAGGGAAGAGTTATCTTCAGAAACGGAGTTAGAACTCTCACCAGAAGCTATTAAGCATCTGCAAAGAAGGGACGAAGTGCTAGGTCCCGTAATAGAGGCTCTAACGATTAAAGCTGATAAGGTAACATTCACAGATAGGAGTAGTTGGAAATATTGGAAGCAGAAATTTCGCCTACAATTCAAACAAGGGATTCTATATAGAAGGATTACAAGTCCTAGAGATGGTGAAACTATTTTCCAACTCATTATACCCAAAGAAATGCAAAATGAAATTCTAACTGCCTGTCATGATTTTGCTGGGTATATCAGTAAAAGTGGAATGTTAAATGCCATGAGAAGAAAATATTATTGGTTGACCATGTCCAGTGATGTTGAAGCTTGGGTGAAGAAATGTAAAAGGTGTATACTAACCAAAGATACAATACCTAAAAACAAAGCTTGTCTCATTTGTTTCCATGCAACAAGGCCGGGTGAAATTGTGGCCATGGACTTTACATTGATAGAGCCTAGTCGCACTGGTGAAGAAAATGTCTTAGTCATAACGGACATATTTACGAAATATACTATTGCAGTGGCTACCCATGATCAAACAGCCAGAACTACGGCTCAAGTGTTGTTGAAAAATTGGATTGCATTATTTGGGGCTCCAGAGCGTCTACATTCTGACCAAGGTCGAGCTTTCGAAGCCGAGACTATTAAGGAATTATGCCATTTATATGGGATCAGAAAGACGTGTACTGTGCCTTATCACCCGCAAGGCAATGGACAATGTGAGAGGTTCAATAGAACTTTACATAGTATGCTGAGGGTATTGTCCAAAGAGAGAAAAAGTAAGTGGTCTGAACATCTCACAGAAATTTGCATGATTTATAATAGTAGCATACATGCTTCAACTACTTACTCACCATTTTACCTCATGTTTGGTAGAGAACCTAAACTGCCTCAGGATTTATATTTTCACCCTGAAGAAAATTCATTTAGTTCCACATCTGAATGGGTTCAGGAACATTACCTAAAGCTGGAACAAGCCTGTAGGATTGCAGCAGGAGAAATGATCAAACATGGGCAAATCAGAAAAAGGCACTATGACAAAAATGCTTCAGGACCATTGATACGTTTAGGCGACCGAGTATTATTCAAAATACAACAATATAGAGGAAGACACAAGATTCAAGATCTCTGGGAAGATACAATTTATAAAGTAATTAACATAAATGGAAATATGATTGAAATTGAAGCAGAAGTTAGTGGGAAAAAGAAAAGAGTATATCGGGATCAACTAAAACTCTTACAGGTTCCAATTGAAACTTTTGCACCGAATTATACTACGGAATCGTCCGAGGAAGAAACACAGATGATGGAGGAACAAGATTGGTTATACCTGTTGGTGGAAGCTCCATCGAATCAAACTTGTGAAGCAGAAATAGCACTGGACACTGAAGAGGAAGTCCAAAGTGAGGAACGACAATGGCAGTTTTCAAGGGAAAACAGGGGTATCCCATCTAAGTACCTCAGAGAGAATTACTACATGTGCTGACTGATCAAATCAAGGAAATTGAAGAAAACAGTGATTGTAATGGAATTGGGTTATTCTATTAAGGGATGTCGTGAATATTAAATGTCGGGACGACATTTGGAAAGGCCGGGTGATATGTAAAGGGTTAAAAAAATATAAAATTGATGTGTGTCCCCTTTAAGGGGCTTACCTGGGGCTGCTGGGGGCTCTTTTTGGTTGTGCCCCAGTTTTTCTTCTGACCCTTGTTTGGGTCTGATGATTTTCGGGGTTTTTTCATTGTGCCCCATTCGTTTTGTGACCCTCAGGAGGGTCCGATTGTATTTTGGGCTGTTTTGGGCCCGTCGGGGATGGTGGCCGGCATTTTGAGCTGCCCCAGGCTTGCTCCGATGGTCTTGGGTCCCATTTCGGGACCGGAGCAAGTCCTGGGGCAGAAGAGAGGCAGGAGACAGCAGGAGAGAGAAAAACGCGGTTGGCGCGAGTGGCGCGCCACCGCAATTTCAGCAGGAGCTGGGGAGAGGGAAAAACCGGCTGTTTCAGGTGCGCGCGCATGCGCGAATGCAGGGAAACGCCGGTAGGCCGCAAAATGAAGCCTGGGCCTCGATTTTGATTTTTGGCCCGAAGAAAAGAAGAGGAGCGTCGGAGGGATACCGGGACCCTCAGGAAGTAATTTGACTCCAGGGTACACGTTAGGGGGCCAAGGTAAGAGGTCCTATGGCCTTACTTTAATTTAATTTGGGTTAATTTTTAGCTTTTTGAGGTGTTTTGTTGTCGGGCCTTCCCTAAAATTTTTAAAATTATTATTTTAATGGTTGGGGGGTCTGGGGGGTCTGTTTAGATGAGTTGTATACTTTAAAATTTTTTAAAGTACTTACCAACACGAGCTTTGGACAAAAGATTTAATTCAATTAAAAGATTACATACATACTTACCTTTGGGTTCTTGACTGTGAGACCTGAGAAAACAACACAAAGAATCAGTCCTTTACATAGAAAAAAATAATTTTAACATTATTGTTCAATATTTTAGATTTAAAAAAATGAATACTTATCTGATGTATTGTGTGAAAGTAGTTCCAAGCTGTTATTGATTGCTATTAAAGAAAAGAAATAGAATTTCTGTTAACACCTGAAAGAAATTGAAATGCTGAAATAATTTGAAATTAGTTTAAATAAATTTTGATTTGTAACAATTTCCTTGGTTTGGCAAAGGCTCTGATCATTTTGCGGGGAAAACACTGTGACATCTTACAGAGCCTGTTCCTTCAAGTGAGCGCACTTATGACATCATAGTGCGGGTTTACACTAAGGGATTACTGATTTTACATAAGGGCAACTCATTACTAGTCTCTCCAAATATAGGCTAGCCAAAGTTTGGTTTCAGTTTCAGATTTGGCACTGAAACTGACCCAAAATCTGGGTTCAGGTTTCAGCTGAAAATGCCTTGGCACCACTACCCACCAGCAACAAGGCAAGCCCAGGAGGGGTCCGCCGCTGGGGAAGGGTTCATTCTTTCCCCACCCATCACCCCAATTAATCTCCTCCATACCCACCCATATCTGCAGGAGTTGATGCTATTATGTACTTGCTCATAGCCCTCTGTTTCCTCCCAACCCCAACAGTCTCCCGTGGTTTTTTGGATGATATTCACTGTTAACCAATGAGTGTTCCAAGCCTCAGTCTGGTGTTCCAGCTGCCTCTCTGGGCATTCCAAGCCTCATTCTGGAGTCACCATAAATTTTGATTACACTCCTGCAGGAATCCCATGGCAACTTCTTCCATCCCTACAATCCCCCCATCCTGTGCAGCTCTCTACTTCCAACCTCTCCTGCCTGATGTCACCTCTCTGATCCCTATCCCCTTCCCCTCCCCTCATTCTCTTTGTCTCTTCTTCCTTTTCTCCCTGATTTCCCCATCCTCTCCTTCCTCTACACCCCATCCCTTCTTTCAACCCCTCCTGCCTGATATTGTCTCTTCTATTTCTTTCCCCAGGTTTCTTTGCCTCAATCTTTCCCTCCTCCTTTCCCAGCACCAGTTGCTAATATCCTTCCTGCCCCCTCTGCTTAAAAGAAAAGGACCAAATAAATTATCTGTCAAACAAGAAATACCAGAACAAGACTTTATTTTAATAAATAAAAAGAAGTGTAATTGAATATGTAAATAGAGGCAAATGTATGAAATGTGCCACATAACTGCCACAGAATTTTAAGTTCTTGCTACAGAAGCTTGAAAACTCTATCACAGGAAACCAGGGGCTGTTGATACCCGATTTTAGATGCTTAAGTTTAATTTCCTTGGGTATACGGTGCTGACTGCACCATTTTACTAACTCTTCTGTGTACCCCTTAAATTTATATCCAGTGGGATGTGAATTGGACAATACTCCAGGTGGGCCCTCAAAAAGGCCTGGTAGAGAAGTGTTCCAAGTTTCCAAGTTTATTCATAGATTTGCTATACTGCCAAAGACAAATACTATCAAGGTAGTTTACAATACAATCAATAATTAGTAGTAAAAAGGAAAAGGAAGTACAAAACGACAGGAAAGAGAAGAATTAGGGGTCCTAAAGTATAAGTTGCTGGCAAGAGTCAGAGAGGATGCTGTTATGTGGGCAAGACTGAGCCCCTTGAAGCGAAACAGAGAGGGAGTCAAAAGCTAAGGTAAACAGACAGGCCTTTAGTTGAGATTTAAAGATAGACAATGTAGTTTGCAATTGCAATCGTAGAGGTAAAGCATTTTATAACAGGGGCCCAAAGCGCAACAAATACAGAAGCGAACTGTAGCCAGATGAAGGTGTTGGGGAGAGGGGACATGGAGAAGGTGATCTTGACAGGAGCATAGCATTCTTGGGGGACAGTAAGGTGTCAGAAATTGGATTAAATAGGAGAGCTGGCTAGAATGAAGAGTTTTGTGAACTAAGAGAAGGGTTTTATATTGTATTCTAAAAGACACACATAACCAATGCTCATCTCGGAGACTAATAGCCGAATGGCCTCTGTTTTGAATGGCCTCTGTTTTTCTAACAGCGGTACCTCTTCCTGTGCATCCCTAGCATTCCTGTGGTTCTAGCCATCACAAGCCTCATCACCTCATGCCTCTACCACATAATCATCCAACATACTCACCATGAAAGTGCTAATTGGTATCTCATTACATAGTTCCCTTTTGGCTTTCTGCATCCCAAATGCCTGCCTGATTTTTTTTTTTAATTTGAACAAGCCATCCTATCATCTTATCAGAGATTTAAATCTAACCTTAAAATCCATTTGTTTTATCATGCTATTAATGGTTGAGTTTTATTTTAATAGCGAATAATGCTGGAGGACAGAAGGCATGTGCAGACACAGTCACCTTTGTATACTATCTTCTATTTTTGGTGGGTTATGAATGTGTCTTTTCTATTTTTGAGTTCTTCTCTATGTTTTGAATTGTTTTAATGTATTGTACATTGCTTAGACTTGTTTTCAAATTAGATGGTATAGCAAATCAATAATAAACATAAACATTTTGGGGAGTGGAGGTGTAGCCTAATGAATAGTGCAGTGAGCTGACAACCTGGACAAGTCACTTAACCTTCCATTATCCCAGGTACAAAAACTTAGATTCTGAGCCCACTAGGGATGAAGTACCTGTATATAATGAAAATGTAAACCAGTATAACAAATCCATTACCCTTCTTTTTTCATGAAATGGTATTGATTTTCAATAAACAAATTGCGAAAGGTAACAGTATTGACAAGAACTAACGATGGTGCACAAAAAAGACAATCAACACTTCAATGTGAAAACATAAAAGTAATGAACAAAGTAACATAGAAACATAGTAGATGACGGCAGAAAAAGACCTGCACGGTCCATCCAGTCTGTCCAACAAGACAACTCATGTGTGCTACTTTTTGTGTATACCCTACTCTGAATTGTACCTATGCTCTTTAGGGCACAGACCGTATAAGTCTGCCCAGCACTATCCCCGCCTCCCAACCACCAGCCCCGCCTCCCAACCACTGGCTCTGGCACAGACCGTATAAGTCTGCCCAGCACTATCCCCGCCTCCCACCACCGGTATCACTCCATGGTGCGACCACACCTTGACTACTGTGTATAAGTCATATCAACATAGACAACAATCAGAGTTACTTAAAGGCAGAGCAATATAGAAAAAGGAAGAGAGGGAGAAGAGAAAAGGAGTTGAGGACGTCAATACCTTTTATATCATGCTTACCAAATAAGATAAGATAAGTAGGATGAAAAATATATCAATTAGATTAAGGGGATTTTAGATATTGATCTAATGAGGACCAAACTAGGTCTTCATTTTATTCAGTGATACCAGCTATTGTAGCTGCCATCATTTCCAAATTATAATATAACACCAAATGCCACCAAAAGTGTGAGTTTAAAATATTAGCATCCTTCCAGTTTGTCAGAATAAGTCTCTGAGCTATGGTAAGTAAGATGTCCAGCAACCTTTCTTGATGATTGGAAAGCCTTGACTTGTAAGGCTGCCGATTTAAAGAGAACAACAGGAGCTGAAATAAGAGTATCAAGCTGAAAAATAGCCTTGACAGTGTTCCATGCTGTTGCCTATCATTTTTCCTTCATTGCTCAGTCTACATGAATTCAGATTTGTCTCACTTTCTCTTGCTTACTTGCTTCCATCATTATAATCTTTAAGGTGCCCTTTTACTAAGCTGCGTAGGTGCCTACATGTGCCCAACATGCATTACCACGTGGCCCTTGAGGTAATTTCAATTTTGGAGCATATAAGCTATGTACATCCGAAAAATATTTTTTTATTTCTGGCACGCATCAGCTATGCGCGTCAAGTGGCATTTGACGCGCATAGGTCATTACCACCCGGTTACCACGTAAGACCTTACCGCTAAGTCAATGGCTGGTGGTAAGACCTCAGACCCAAAATGGACACGTGGCAATTTTCATTTTGCCGCATGTCCATTTTTGGCAAACATTTTTAAAAAGGCATTTTTTGTAGGTGCACTGAAAAAAAATTCTGTGCACACCCAAAACACACATCTACACTACCGCAGGCCATATTTCAGCGCACCTTAGTAAAAGGACCCCTAAGTAAATGTGGGGGATGCTGTGATATTCACAACCAATACACAAAACTTCAATATGTCAAAAGCGTTGATACAGTTAATAAAATATTGGTACCAGCTAAGAAGTGTCAAGGTAAAACATGCATCCCTTTATTCTTTCAGATGTGCATTTTACTGTGGTTATAAATGAATAAACATTGTTTAGAGAAGAGTCATAGAAAATGTCTGTTACAAAATTGTGTGTGAGTATACACACACACATAACAAGTAGGCTCAACACAAAATTGTGTGTACTATTATGTGATCTATGCATAGGGTTTACCAAGTCATGGTTTGGGAGTGGCTAGGAGGAGTTGTGAGGTACATACATGCTCATTTATAAAATATACATGTAGATGCACAGAGTACCCACCTGTGGAGCAGGTTTAAATTTGTGCAAGAGGATTTGTATGCCACTAACAGTCACTGTATGAGTCTATTTTATAAAATCAGTGTCTTTCTGGACATTTCACATCGGAGTCCTGTTATGAAATTATCCCTCCCCCCAATGAGGGTAATTTTATAAGTCTTTTTTCTTCAGAAATAGTCATTTATAACATTATCTAGGGTTATACATGTATCCAAGTCTGTGCTACCAATGCATAGCACATATTGCTGTGCAGTTTAACCCCTATTTACTAAACCACGCTAAGGAAATTCCCTTGACCCCAACCACCCTCTCCCTCATTTTCTTCACAATATCCTTTCTTTCCTGCCCACAATCCCAAATCCCATTCATTTTCTCCATCAAACTGCTTCCCTTCGTTCTCCCTTCCCTTCACCTCTTACCTCAACCTTTACGTATTTATTTAACACCCTAACTATTATTACCCAAAATTAAAACAAAAGTTCCCCTCTCTTACCCACTATCCCCACCCCCTTGCCTGTTTATATTGGCTCCGAGCTGCTCAGTCAATATTATATCCTCCACTTCATAATATAGATGCATGTAAGTGTGCACTTAACAAACACAGGTGCCAGTAGCCACCTAAGCACTATACTGCAAATACCAGTTTAGCTTACACAGTGTGTATTTGCAAAGGGGGTGTACACAGGGGTGGAGCACAGGCAAGGCGCAGGTAGGGTTCCCACTTACACCCATAACTTACAGAATACTGCAGGTTACGCATGTTCCTGTTGCATTAGGTGCTCTTACGTACATCAGCTCTGTGGCTGACATAAATACGAGGATCTAAATGTTGGGTGCATATATACTGGGCTACACTAGCATTCTATAAGGGAACCTAGGCACCTTGATTCCTTTATAGAATTGGTCCCTAATGCATGCCATCAAGGCACCTACATGAAGGCACACAGTTATAGAATGAGCCCCTAAAACCTTTTAGTTTGGACTAATCTTCATTGTGTTTGTGGTGCAGAATTTTCTAACACATAATAGAAATCATCTGACCAAGAAGTGCCTCACCAGTACTCATTTCATCTGTGCCAAGGACTCTATGCATTGCAGGTTAATTATGCTAATCTGCTTTTCTTATTGAACAAGCTGGGACCCAGTGTAAACTACGTATGGAGAATCTCATAAATTGCTTTTGGATTTTTGCAACGCAAGTGCATCACTCAGCACTTCTTCACACTAAATTTTAACTACCAAACATTAGACTATTCTTCTAATTTCTGTAGATCTCTTCTCGTGTTTTCTACTCCCTCTGGGGTGTTCACTCTGTTGGTAATCTTTGTGTCATCGACAAAAAGACAAACCTTTTTTTTAACCCTTCAGCAATGTTGCTCCCAAATATATTAAATAGAATTGGATCCAGTACTGATCCTTGAAACACTCCACTATTCACCTTCCTTTCCTCCGAGAAGGTTCCATTTACCACCACCCTCTGTAATCTGTCATCTGTCAGTCAACCAGTTTCCAATCCAGTTCTCCACTTTGGGTCCTAACTTCATCCTTCTAGGCTTATTCATGAGCCTCCAGTGAGGAATCATATCAAAGGCTTTGCTGAAATTCAAGTAGACCACATCTAGAGCATGTCCTGTATCCAGTTCTTTGGTTACCTAGTCAAAGAAATAAATCAGATTCATTTGACAGGATTTTCCTTTGCTAAAACCATGCTGCCTCAGATCCTACAATCTGTTGGATTCCATGAAGTTCACTATCCTTTCCTTCAGTAGCATCTCTATTAGTTTTTCAACCACTGAAGTGAGGTTTACCAGCCTGTATTTTCCCACTTCTTCACTGTCTCCACTTTTGTACAGCAGGACCATATCCACTTATCTCCAGTCTTGTGGAAAATCATCCATCTTCAAGGTTCTACCAAGGTTTCTCTAAGTTCCCTCAATATTCTTGAATGCATCCCATCCGGCACCCCGTGGCTTTGTTTACCTTCAGTTTTTCAAGTTGTTCATAAACACTTTCTTCCATGCATGGTGTGATATCTACTCTATTCCCATATATTCCCTTGGCAGTCAACCACAGTCCTTCTTCAGGATTTTTCTCTATGAACACTGAAGCATTTGTTTAGCACATCTGCTTTTTCCTCATCACTCTCCACATAGCAGCAGTTGACAGCTTTCTGTTTTTTTTTTAAGCTTGAGCAGTTAAGAGCTACTAGATCCTGTTTCCAAGAACATCATTGTAGCCTATTGAAACAGACTCTGATACATTTGCATCTATACTACTGTAATACATTATACTCTGTAATTTCTGCTGAGTTTCTTAGAAAACTCCAATTATAGCAGAATACAGCAACAATAATGATATTTAGGCTTAGGAGATATGTTTGGACACTCCCTTCCTGGTACAATTCCACTGGTTGCCAGTTCAGGCACACATGATATTTATAATGGCTTGCATGGTTTTTACAATTCTACAAGGTCATGCACCAGAATATTTTATTTATTCAACATCTATTCCAGTAGTGCGTAGAATTTCCCCATCTGTCTGATCTTCACTTACTTAGTTTTCCCTCAATAAGGGGTGTTCACTTTTCACAGGTACAAGAAACCTAATTTTCTTATCAGGCCATGAGAATCTGGAATGGACTACCACATTATGCATCAGATTGCAATCTTCTAACCTGTCCTTCCATTGACAGCTGAAAACATTTTTAATATAAATATCTAGCTCAGGAATAGAGTTGATTTATGATTAGGTATTATTACTGAGGTTTTCTGTATTTTTAATTGTTGTAATTTCTGTATTTTTTACTGCTGTAATTTCCCAGTGAATTCTCTGGCTTCATTATGAAATCTGCTTAGGACCTATTTGGGAGATGGTGGATTATATATATTTGAGATTAAGATTAAAGATGATACAAAATCTTGTATTAGAAGGGAAGTGATGTCACCTTATGGAATGGCTACCTAAACACCTGGCTCCCTCACCCTGCAGCCCTAATCCATGGCAGTGCCACACTATCTGCTAACATTTTGCTGCCCTTTTTACATGATATGCTGGGCTGGGAGAACTCCATACCTTTGTGGTGCAATGAGTTTTAGTAAGACGACAGTTGATCTTGCCGAGTTTTCCTATCTTAACACATCACAATGGAAGATTTCAATTATCACAATGTTGACTGGATAAATGTTACATCAGGGAGCGCTAAGGAGGTAAAATTCTTAGATGTAATAAATGACTGCTTCTTGGAGTAACTTGTCCAAGAACTGTCAAGAGGGAGAGATATTTCAGATCTAGTCCTTAATGGAATGCAGGGCATGGTAAGAGAGGTAACGGTGTTGGATCTGCTGGGAAACTGTGATCATAGCATGTTCAAATTTGAGCTGATATCTGGAGTGAAGTCACTAAAGAAATGTACTGTAGCAGCATTTAATTTTCAAACGGGTGTCTATGACAAAATGAGGAAAATGGTTAAAAAGAAGCTGAAAGGGTCAGCCGCAAAGGTTAGGACTTTGGCATGGACTTTGTTTAAAAATACCATCGTGGAAGCCCAGACCAGATGTATTCCATGTATTAACAAAGGAGGAAAGAATAGTAAACAATGGCCAGCATAGTTAAAAAGTGAAGTGAAAGAAGCTATTAGAGCCAAAAGAGCATCCTTTAAAGAATGTAAAAAGGATCTGAATGAAGAAAATAAGAAGCAACATTAGCAGTGTCAACCTAGATGCAATGCACTGATAAAGGCTAAAAGAGAATATGAAGAAAAACTTGCCATAGAGACAAAAACTCATAGTAACACTTTTTCAGGTATATCAGAAGAAAGATGGTGAGGGAATTCATGGTACTGTTAGATGATGAAGGAGCACTCAAGGAGGACAAGGCCATAGTGCAGAGATTGAATGAATTCCTTGCTTTGGTCTTTATGGAATAAGATGTAAGAGATCTACCTGTACCGGAAATGGTTTTCAAGGGTGATGATGTGAAGGAACTGAAAGAAATCTCTGTGACCCTGGAAGACGTACTGAGCCAAATTGACAAGTTAAAGAGTGATAAATCACCTAGACCGGATGGTATACACTCCAGGGTACTGAAAGAACTCAAACATGAAATTGACTTCAGTGCTGGGCAAAATAGTGGAAACTATTATAAAGAATAAAATTACAGAACATATAGGCAAACATGGTTTAATAGTACAGAATCTGCATGGGTTCAGTCAAGGGAAGTCTTGCCTCACCAATATGCTTCATTTTCTTTGAAGGCCTAATAAATGTGGATAGAAATGAGCCAATCGATGTAGAAAGCTTTTGAAAAAATGCCTCATGAGAGACTTCTAAGAAAATTAAAAAGTCATGTGATAGAAGGCAATGTCCTTCTGTGGATTAGAAATTGGCTACAGGACAGAAAACAGAGGGTAGGGTTAAATGGCCATTTTTTTCAATGGAGGAAGATGAATAGTAGAGTTCTGCAGGGATCTTTACTGGGACCGGTGCTATTTTACATATTTATATATGATCTAGAAACGGAACAACGAGTGAGATGATTAAATTTGCAGATGATACAAAACTATTCAAAGTTGTTGAAATGCATGCAGACTGTGAAATATTGCAGGAAGACTTTAGGAAACTGGAAGACTGGGCATTCAAATGGCAGATGAAATTTAATGTGGACAAATGCAAAGTGATGCACATTGGGAAGAATAATCCAAATCATAGTTACTTGATGCTAGGGTACACCTTAGGAGTCAGCATTCAAGAAAAAGATGTAGGTGTCATTGTAGACAATACGCTGAAATCTTCTGCCCAGTGTCCGTCAGCAGCCATAAAAGCAAACAGGATGCTAGGAACTATTAGAAAAGGGATGTAAAATAAGACCAAGAATATTATAATGCCTCTGTATCACTCCATGGTGTGATCTCACCTTGAGTATTGTGTTCAATTCTGGTCACCATATCTCAAAAAAGATATAGCGGAATTAGAAAAGGTTCAAAGAAGAGTGACCAAAATGATAAAGGAGATGGAACTCCTCCCATATGAGGATAGGATAAAGAGGTTAGGGCTCTTCAGCTTGAAGAAAAGGGGGCTGAGGGGAGATATGATAGAGGTCTATAAAATAATGAGTGGAGCTGAACGGGTAAATGTGAAGCACCTGTTTACGCTTTCCAAAAAATACTAGGACTAGGGGGCATGCGATGAAGCTACAATGTAGTAAATTTAAAACGAATCAGAGAAACCTTTTCTTCACTCAACGTGTAATTAAACTCTGGAATTCGTTGCCAGACAATGTGGTAAAGGTGGTTAGCTTAGCGGAGTTTTAAAAAGGTTTGGATGGCTTCCTAAAGGAAAAGTCCATAGACCATTATTAAACAGACTAGGGGAAAATCCACTATTTCTGGGATATGCAGTATAAAATGTTTTGTACTTTTTAGGGATCTTGCTGGGTATTTGTGACCTGGATTGACCACTGTTGGAAACAGGATGCTGGGCTTGATGGACCTTTGGTCTTTCCCAGTATGGCAATACTTATGTACTTATGTAAGGACCAACAAATCTTTATAATGCAGTTGGGTCTATCAGCTGCATTTGACCTGGTGAACCATACTTATCTACTAGAAATGTTAGCTGACGCAGTTCTTAGGAGGTTCACAGGGTTCATGCGACACAGATCAGCCCAAGTAAAATGGCATCATTTATTATCTTATCCCTAGACTATACGATGTGGGGGTCCCACAAGGATCGCCTTTGTCTCCAATTCTCTTTAACTTCTACTTAAGAAACATAGGAGAAGTGCTGGAGCCATTCAGGATCAAATATTTCTCCTATGCGAACATCATCATTCTTCTCTTCCCATGGACTGATCTACATTCAGTCTATGCACAGATGAATGAGGTTTTCAACTCACTGTATAGATGGTTCTGTGAACAAAGTCTGAAGATAAACCCAGACAAGAACAATTTACTGTGGTTAGGAAAGGAGACCCACACCCCACTAACACTACTTCCCAAGTTAGCAGGATCCATGATCGCCATAAAAATAGAAATAAAGCTGCTGGGGGGTCTGGATAGGTTCACAACTAACCATGTCTGTGCAAATAAATAATGTCTTATGGAAATGCTGCTACAAACTGAAGCTACTTCGCCACATCAAACATCTACTGGATACAAAACACTTCCAGATTATCGTCCAAGCAGTAGTCATAACAGTCCTAGACTACTGTAACATAATGTTTCTAGGCCTCCCAGACAAAGTATTGAGAAAACTACAGATTGTCCAAAATGCAGCAGCCAAACTAATAGGAGGAGGAAAATAGAGAGAACAAGCCACTTCATTCCTGTACAAATTATACTGGCTTCCATGCAAGCCAAGGGTAGAGCTTAAATGATTCACCTTAACCTTCAAATGCCTTTACGGGATTGCCCCAAACTACTTACAAAAGTTCATGCAAGTGTATCAACCCAAGAAAATGCTCAGATCTCTACCAGACATGAGATTGGTTCCTCCAAACAGACAAGTATTTCGTCTAAAAAGAACATCTAATACAACACTGATAGTCAAGGGAGCTGAACTGTGGAACTCATTACCAATAAAAATCAAATACCAACTATCTGAGCTTTTGTAACAAATTAAAAACATATTTTTTCACAAATTCTGCAGGCCACAAACAAACTCAACCTAGAAACCTCTTGAATTTCTAACATGCACCCAAAAGGGGAGTCGATCGAAGGATCCAGAACTCTGCTGCACGTCTTATCTTCCGCCTGTCCCGATATACTCATATCACCCCTCTCCTCAAATCACTTCATTGGCTTCCAATCAGGTACCGCATACAGTTCAAGCTTCTCCTACTAACCTTTAAATGCACTCGATCTGCAGCCCCTCCCTACCTCTCTACCCTCATCTCCCCTTAAGTTCCTACCCGTAACCTCCGCTCTCAAGACAAATCCCTCCTTTCAGTACCCTTCTCCACCACCGCCAACTCGACTCCGCCCTTTCTGCCTCACCTCACCCCATGCTTGGAATAAACTCCCTGAGCCCATACGCCAGGCCCCCTCCCTGCCCATCTTCAAATCCTTGCTCAAAGCCCACCTCTTCAATGTCACCTTCGGCACCTAACCACTATTCAAGAAATCTAGACTGCCCCAACTTGACATTTCGTCCTTTAGATTGTAAGCTTCTTTGAGCAGGGACTGTCCCTTTTTGTTAAACTGTACAGCGCTGCGTAACCCTAGTAGTGCTCTAGAAATGTTAAGTAGTAGTAGTAGTAGTAATGATATGGCTATCACATTAACTTGCATTTACTTTTCAGCTAACATTTCTTGACAGGCACACACTTAGCTCTAATTATAACAATTTTCTCCTTTGTTTCGTGCAACAATATCTACCTTTGTTTTAATGCAATAGTTTTCCAGTTATTTGAGTTTCAATGTAAAATGTCTTTCTAACTGGATTTGCTCCTAGCCACAATTGCCCTCCCCTTGTCCCTTCCTCCCTTCTCACCCATTACTTCCCTCACCCGTAACTGTCTTGTTTGTCTGTATTACTTAGATTGTAAGCTCTTTTGAGCAGGGACTGTCTCTTTGTGTCAGGTGTTCAGCACTGCATGCGTCTGGTAGCGCTATACAAATGCTAATAATAATAATAATAGAGCCTATAGTTTAAGTGGACTATAAATGCCAAATTAAATTAAATTAAAGTAAATTTCTTTTTTTCAAGTTTTGTACTCTAGAATGTGGTACAGATGTTTTGTTATCTGGGTTATTTCTCTGTAAAATATCTTTAAAATAAAGTTTTAAAAAATCTTGTATTAGAAAAATGTGCACCTAATCCCTCTTTGGTAGAAACAGGTTGGAGGAATACTGTAGGTGTGAGGAAATAGCCAGCCAGCCGTGGCCCATAGGATATAGGCTGCATTCAGACAGGAAAATATTTTTGATGAGCATTGCAAATACAAGAGGAAGAGGGTAATACTGAAATAAAACCTGTCTTCTTGTGGTTTACCAAACCTTCAGTCAATGCAGTTCCTGTAATTCAGAAAAGGTCAGTATGTGTTAATTAATAGACCACTTGCCAATAAGGCAAACCTTTTAAATGAAATGCAGTCCCAAAGTGACCAGCTGATAGAATATCAATGTGAATTAGCCTGGGTCTGTGTAACTGGTAATTGTTTCAATACGGGGACTTGGGGAGAGGGATGGGAAAGGGGAGAAACAGCATCTTAAATCAATAGTAAATGGTTTATAATTTATTGTCAATTGTTGTAGCCCAAGGTGTCAATACAGTATTGTATAAAACCAGGCAAAACTTGCTCATATTACAGCAGAGGGCTGGTTTTCAGCTGGTGTGTATGACCACATACGTGCATGTGTGTGTCTCTGTCTCTGCCTATCCAGTCATCTATCCACACCACTTTCAGGGCATGTGGGGCTGTTGGGGGTGGCTGAGCATTCTGACAGAGATATAATTTTGATTCACATACTCCATGAATGCAGACATGTAAGATTTGGGGGTTTGCATGCACTTTGCATCCACATCACATCAAAACTTTACAGCATATTAGGGGATCCCAAATAGAGATATTTGGGGGGATCAATGAATTCTACAAATATATTTTTTTTTATTTTTTGTTACGTTTGTACCCCACGCTTTCCCACTCATGGCAGGCTCAATGCGGCTTACATGGGGCAATGGAGGGTTAAGTGACTTGCCAGAGCCATAAGGAGCTGCCTGTGCCTGAAGTGGGAATTGAACTCAGTTCCTCAGTTCCCCAAGACCAAAGTCCACCACCCTAGCACATGTAATTAGGCCATGTAGTAATGTTAGTGGGTAGGTAGCCTGGGGGTATGATAGTACCAGAAGACCAGAATTTAGAGTCAAGTTTTCAAATTCTGTTCTCCTTACTTCCTTATTTAAAAGCTCCAACTTGAGACTTTCTTTTTCTTTTGTTAGCAGTTTTCAAGGCAGTTGGCAGATGTTGCTGGGCAATCTGGCCATCTGTAGCAATGTATGGTAAGGGGTACTGAAATAGTCCAGCTCTTCATAAAAATGTATAGCCAGAAAATTTTTGTTTCTTGTGATTTCTTGTGTCATGTCCAGAAATGTTCTCTTTTTTTTTTTGTCTTTTTCACTTTGACATCATGGGAACAATGTCATTAACAGTGTGTGCTCGGGGAAAGAGAGTGCACCATTTGAAAAGACTGCACACTATTGATGGTACCCAAAAAGGATGAAATTTTGTGAGGGGTTTTCTGATAATTTTTGTTTGCCAATGACATGGGATATGTTGTTGACATTTCCTTTGTTATTTCAAATGGTTGCACATCACGAGTTATTCATCCTGCCGTGCAGTAATAAACTAGAAGATTGAGCAGCCCACACCTGGAAAGTCACGTTGACTTTCTGAGAAGAGAAGCTGGTCATGCAACATTTGAGGAACCCAATTGCACATGTGATAATGAAGTCACTGTACACTGCCTTGGGTGAATCTGTTCATAAAGGCGGTTAACAACGCCAAATACATAAAATAAATAATAAATAACAAGGCAGTTCAGCCAGTTCAGAGATGCCTCACAATGAATGACATCAATCAATCCGGTCTATCATGAACTGTGAAAAATCAGGTACAAAAGTGAAAAAGGAAAACATAGAGAGTTGGAGAAGCCCAGGAGAGAAAGAGCCATAAAGGCCCAGCGACCTGACCTATTAATCCTCAACCAACCACCAATAAGATCAATAACTGAACTATGCAGCCAACAAAAAGACTTTTTGTTCAATTTGTTTCATTAATGGTCGTGTACTAGTGTTAGCATTAGAACTCAATCATTTTTAAAAATTACCACGAGAGCATTACTTCCTCCTCTTTAAGTGGCATTAATGATTCCCAAGTTATGGATTTGCTAACCAGTTGGCATGGCGGTAATGTGCAAATGCTAGCTGATTAGTCCATCCATGCCTATTCTCTGCCCCTGACACGCCCCCATGAAAAGTACCAAAAAAATGGCCGTATTGTTAGTGAACCAAACACCAGAACTAACGTGAAACTATCTAGCGCATCTTACACTAGGACATTTTACAGCATTAGGTACTCATTAGTGCCTAATGCAGCTTAATAAAAGAACCCCTTAATATCTTTTGGTCGATATTCAATGTTATTATTATTATTATTATTTATTACATTTGTACCCTGCGCTTTCCCACACAATGCAGGCTCAATGTGGATTACATAGTAATTTGAAATACAAAGTTAAGAATAGAAATTTTCAATAAAACAGTAGTAAAACAACGTAAAGTTAGACTTAGAAGTGTATGATAAGTTGAGCTAGATAATATATGGCCATAAACAACTCTTGGCTGGTTCAGTTGTCTGTTCAGTGCTAACTGTTAATTTTCAGCAGCCCTTAACCAGTTAATGCTGCTGAAAATAACTGGTTAACGCCAAATGAAAACCAACTATTTTGGGAGATATCCGGGGGCAGAGTTGGCAATTGGCTGGCTAAATGCTGATATTGATCGCTTGACTAGTCAGGTTAACTGCATAAATAGGGCCGCATAAAATTCAGTCCTATCTTTATGTGGAAACCCATAGGGGACCTTTTAATAAGCCGCATAGCTGCCTACGTGCACCCAACGAGCATCAATTTGGAGTTACCGCCTGGCTACTGCATGGCCCTTGCAGTACGTCTGCTAGGCACGCTGGAAAATAATTTTTATTTTCTGACGCGCAGCAGAAACCGGGCCGCAAGTGTCATTCTACGCACGTAGATGATTACCGCAAGGATAACGCGTGAAACCTTACCGCTAAGTCAATGGCTGGCGGTAAGGTCTCATAACCAAAATGGACACATTCCAATTTTTATTTTGCCGCACGTCCATTTTCGGCAAAAATATTAAAAAGGCCTTTTTTTACAAGCACACTGAAAAATGGATCTGCATGCGCCCAAAACACACGCCTACACTAGCACAGCCCATTTTCAGCACACCTTAGTAAAAGGTCCCCATAGCTGGTTAAGTGCTGAATATTGTACTTAACTGGCTATGCGTTAGCCAGTTCTGTAAACCCAGAAATTCAATGCCAAAGCCTGGACATGGTCCAGCATTGAATTTCTGGGTTTAATGCCAGCAAAGGTCAGCAAAATGCTGATTGCCACTGTCTAAATATTGAGCCCTCTATTATTTTCCCTGTGATCAGCACCAAATTTTCATGACTTCTCAGAGGACATGAGGATTTCAAAGGATGGTCTTTTGGGGGGATTTGTTTATTCTATGAATATCTGCATGCAGTTGCTTCTCTAATATCCTTTTGGTTTTGCCTTTATTCCACACCAAGTTTCTAGGACACGTGAAGAGGTCCACATGGATAATGACAGGGGTATATTTGCATATCCATGTGTAACCCGGGTCTCACCCAGTTCTAGCTCTGGACCCGGGCCACAAAGGAAATTCACTATCTTATTGACTTCAAATCTCACAGTCTTCACTTTCAAGCAGGCCACTCTTAGCACAAACCTTTTTCCCAGTCCACTTACAGTTGAGCTGGGGTGGGACAATGGTCCAGAATAATGATATGGGGGTTTGGGAGACGCTTTAGCATTCAGGGTTCCACTCAGCTCTTCAGTCAAGGAACCATGCTGCACTCCAGAGCTCAACAACAACTCAACTTTTATTGAACTTCTGCAACAAGCAGCTGGCAAATTAATGTACTGGCAACACAATTGATTGAAGTACTCTGGAATAACTTAAAGTCAGCTTTTGTTATTCCGTGGGGAACACCTATACCACTTACTCCACAGGTATATTTACAAGGAATACTTTAATCAGGGCTATTTACATATAGGGAAAGGGAAATGGGACTTGATATACCGCCTTTCTGAGGTTTTTGCAACTACATTCAAAGCGGTTTACATATATTCAAGTACTTATTTTGTACCGGGGCAATGGAGGGTTAAGTGACTTGCCCAGAGTCACAAGGAGCTGCAGTAGGAATCAAACTCAGTTCCCCAGGATCAAAGTCCACTGCACTAACCACTAGGCTACTCCTCCACTCCAACTCCTGTCCACGCCTATCCCAGAGACCTCAATCCTCAAAGGCTATGCTCCTCACAATTTTCCAGGTTCAACCCTCGTGTGGTCTGACCTCCCTTCAGAATGGCCCTTTTCATTGGCACCACTCTGTCCTTGGGTTGGGTACTCTCTAGCTCCAGTCCCATGCTCCTGATCAGGATTTCTTCTCTACCCACACCCTTAGAGCAATCTTCTAAACACAGTTGCAGATTTGCTGAGCCACAACTTGATTGATCTCTCTTATTTGAGATTCCCTTTACTCCTCCTGGTCCATGGCAGGGGATCATCAGGTAACCAAACCACCTGCAGACAACCAAAAGACCAAAACCAAAACCCCCAAACCTCAAAGAACCCCCCCCCCCCCAACAGGGGCGTATCTGGACTCCGGCGGTAGGGGGGGCCAGAGCCAGAGGGAGGGGGCACATTTTAGCCCCCCCGCCCCCGCCGCCGCCGCCGAGCTCCCACCGCCGAGCCCCCACCGCCACCAATGACTCTCTCCACCCCCCTCCCGCCGCCAACCCTCCCCCGCTGCCGTTCTTACTTTTGCTGGCGGGGGACCCCAACCCCCGCCAGCCGAGGTCTGCTTCCACCTGCCGCAAAAACTTCTTCTTCAGCCGGCGGGGGACCCCAAACCCCCGCCAGCCGCCCCGCGGTGTTTAAAATTCATCTTCGGCCTCCGTGGCCGTGCTGCTGTGATAGGCGCTGTTGAAATCCACTTCGGAGTCTGACGTCGTTGTACGTTGTACGTGCTGCGACGTCAGACTCCGAAGTGGATTTCAACAGCGCCTATCACAGCAGCACGGCCACGGAGGCCGAAGATGAATTTTAAACACCGCGGGGCGGCTGGCGGGGGTTTGGGGTCCCCCGCCGGCTGAAGAAGAAGTTTTTACGGCAGCGGCAGGTGGAAGCAGACCTCGGCTGGCGGGGGTTGGGGTCCCCCGCCAGCAAAAGTAAGAACGGCAGCGGGGGAGGGTTGATGGCGGTAGGGGGGTCCAGGGCAAAATCTGCGGGGGCCCAGGCCCCTGAGGCCCCACGCAGATACGCCCCTGCCCCCCAAAGAGCATAACCATAGCTTTATCTCCTCCCAAACTCCTCCCTCCCTGTCACTCTTCAGTCCCAGGGCATTCTCTCTCTGCATTTTATTCCCAAACTACTCCCCTTGGGCTGGGCTTCCTCCCACCCAGGACTTCGCAGTCACTCCCC
Source organism: Microcaecilia unicolor (assembly GCF_901765095.1). Lineage (NCBI taxonomy): Eukaryota > Metazoa > Chordata > Amphibia > Gymnophiona > Siphonopidae > Microcaecilia > Microcaecilia unicolor. The sequence continues at coordinate 445,337,660 of NC_044032.1, forward strand.
TCAGTGACTCTTCACGGGGACTTTCTCTCTTCAGTAATCTCAAACTAACAGGGGATTACACATGTATCTATGATATCACTTGATCACTTTTTCATGTTACATATGATCCATATCATATTTTCAGGAGATGTGAGAGATCTACAAGGATCATGACAAGACTAGGGTATTTTGAGGGGAAGAGGAAAGATCTATGAATTCTATGAACAAGCATATGCAATTATACTACATTGTTAATTTTTACATCTGATACAGCAAACCTTTCACAATATATTCAGAGGTTCTATGAGGTACAAGAGGGAAAGATGTTTTGCAATAATCCACAAATTCCATGAACATTGAATTCCATGTTCACATTCGTTCATTTTTGATATTCCGTTGATCGGTTTTCTGTCTCAGTGGTTTACAATTCACAAATAAAAAGATCACAGGAAACAGGAAAAAAAAATTCTGTTACCGGAAATAAAGATCAAACCCTAAGACACACTGCAATATATTTAATAAACACATGTGCAACTATGGTACTTAGCAATGCTTGGACTTTGCTTCTAATGCAAACCAAACTTTCAGGAGATTTCAGGGATGGAACCTGACATGTATGGTTATTATCAGATCTAAGTACATGAATACATAGATGATTTTTAACAATACGCGGTACAACAAATAAATGTGAACTGTGAACAAATATGCAGTACAGAAAGTAGACTTCATTAGTTCTGGGTGGAACTTGTAGTTGTTAGAGACAACTTAAGTCCTGGGAGCTGTGAGAGAGACAGTGCATGATAACAAGGTCAGTACAGGAAAGGCTTACAAGTTGGATTTCTGCATGTTTGTACCTTGCTAAAGCTGGTGACAAGAGAATACAGAAGCAAGTGATGAACTGCTAGGTATCCATATTATATTTTGTGGTGGCTGGAATTCAGAAATGAGCAAATTGATATCTGCCTTTCTACTACTACTATTTAGCATTTGTATAGCGCTACAAGGCGTATGCAGCGCTGCACAAACATAGAAGAAAGACAGTCCCTGCTCAAAGAGCTTACAATCTAATAGACAAAAAATAAAGTAAATCAAATCAATCCAGACTCCACTAAACTGAGTGCTGACTTTCTGTCCAGACTCCACTACTGTAAACTGAGTGTTGGCTTTCTGTTCAGACTCCACTAAATTAAGTGCTGATGACTTTACATAAGAATATAAGGGTAGCCATACTGGGCAAGATGGTGGAGGCTATTATTAAGAATAAAATTGCAGAGCATATACAAAAACATGGACTGATGAGACAAAGTCAGCACGGATTTAGTGAAGGGAAGTCTTGCCTCACCAATCTAATGCATTTTTTTGAGGGGGTAAGCAAACATGTGGACAATGGGGAGCCGGTTGATATTGTATATCTGGATTTTCAGAAGGCGTTTGACAAAGTGCCGCACGAAAGACTCCTGAAGAAATTGCAGAGTCATGGAATCGGAGGTAGGGTATTATTATGGATTAAGAACTGGTTGAAAGATAGGAAGCAGAGAGTAGGATTGCGTGGCCAGTATTCTCAGTGGAGGAGGGTAGTTAGTGGGGTCCCGCAGGGGTCTGTGCTGGGTCTGTTGCTTTTTAATGTATTTATAAATGACCTAGAGATGGGAATAACTAGTGAGGTAATTAAATTCGCCGATGACACAAAATTATTCAGGGTCGTCAAGTCGCAGGAGGAATGTGAACGATTACAGGAGGACCTTGTGAGACTGGGAGAATGGGCGTGCAAGTGGCAGATGAAGTTCAATGTTGACAAGCGCAAAGTGATGCATGTGGGTAAGAGGAACCCGAATTATAGCTACGTCTTGCAAGGTTCCGCGTTAGGAGTTACAGATCAAGAAAGGGATTTGGGTGTCGTCGTCGATGATACGCTGAAACCTTCTGCTCAGTGTGCTGCGGCGGCTAGGAAAGCGAATAGAATGTTGGGTGTTATTAGGAAGGGTATGGAGTCCAGGTGTGCGGATGTTATAATGCCGTTGTATCGCTCCATGGTGCGACCGCACCTGGAGTATTGTGTTCAGTACTGGTCTCCGTATCTCAAAAAAGATATAGTAGAATTGGAAAAGGTACAGCGAAGGGCGACGAAAATGATAGTGGGGATGGGACGACTTTCCTATGAAGAGAGGCTGAGAAGGCTAGGGCTTTTCAGCTTGGAGAAGAGACGGCTGAGGGGAGATATGATAGAAGTGTATAAAATAATGAGTGGAATGGATCGGGTGGATGTGAAGCGACTGTTCACGCTATCCAAAAATACTAGGACTAGAGGGCATGAGTTGAAGCTACAGTGTGGTAAATTTAAAACGAATCGGAGAAAATTTTTCTTCACCCAACGTGTAATTAGACTCTGGAATTCGTTGCCGGAGAACGTGGTACGGGCGGTTAGCTTGACGGAGTTTAAAAAGGGGTTAGATAGATTCCTAAAGGACAAGTCCATAGACCGCTATTAAATGGACTTGGAAAAATTCCGCATTTTTAGGTATAACTTGTCTGGAATGTTTTTACGTTTGGGGAGCGTGCCAGGTGCCCTTGACCTGGATTGGCCACTGTCGGTGACAGGATGCTGGGCTAGATGGACCTTTGGTCTTTCCCAGTATGGCACTACTTATGTACTTATGTACTTATGGGTCAGACCAATGGTCTATCTAGCCTAGTATCCTGCTTTCAACAGTGGCCAAGCCAGGTCACAAGTACCTGGCAGAAACCCAATTAGTAGCAACATTCCATGCTACCAGTCCCAGGGCAAGCAGTGGCTTCCCCCATGTCCATCTCAATGACAGACTATGGACTTTTCCTCCAGGAACTTGTCCAAATGTTTTTAAAACCTAGATACACTGTTGTTACCACATCCTCTGGAAGTGAGTTCCAGAGCTTAACTATTCTTTGAGTGAAAAAAATATTTCCTCCTATTTGTTTTAAAAGTATTTCCATGTAACTTTCTTGAGTGTCCCCTAGTCTTTGTACTTTTGGAACGAGTAAAAAATGATTTACTTCTACTCGTTCTACACCAATCAGGATTTTGTAAACCTCTTGTAGAACTTTCTGTTTAGATTCCAGTAAACTGAGTACTGGCTTCTTTTCCAGACTCCACCAGTTACCTCAGAATTTTGAGCAACTCATGAATTATCCCCAAGATCTAAATGAGACTAAAGTCTCCTTGCAGTATACACCAATCTCTTTGCAGCACCATACTCTCACCTGTAAGCAGTTTTTCAAATTTCATTCCATATTCTGAACACAGTTACTTTTTACCTCACTGTACTTATGAACACTTAGTTTGAGCATGTTTTAATATTTTGAAAGAACAATTTTCCTCAGTCACATGCCCAGGTAAATAGACTGTCTTAAAATTGACCAAACTGTATGCTGGTGAAATGGCTTTTCAAAAAAAAGGTATCCATAGAATCAACCCTTGCAAATCTATGCTGGTATTTTTCCCTAAGAAGTTTTCAAAGGGAAAGTAAAGGCATACATTTCCTGTGAGAACTAGGGCAAAGCCCTCAGGGAAAATGGATCTTGCACCTGCCTGCATGATTTTGAGATTTATCCTATATGAGATGATTCTCCCAGAGCGATATTAACCATTACACAGAACGGACCATTGCTGAAGGCAGCAAAACAAATCAATATCTCCTTATACCATATTAACTCAAACTTAAAAAAAAAAAAAAAAGAAATCAGTGTGTAATTTGTAATTTTACCTGCAGAGAGGATGGGCACTTTTCAAATTACCCATTTACCAAGATAAACTGCCATTTTGGAAATTGGCCTCATTGTGTATGTACATACAAAACAAAGTTTAATATGTAAAAGTACGACATTCTGTTATGCATGTTACAGAATCTTTCTGAGATAGGTAGTGTTGGAACTATAACAGTTGAATTTAATTATCAACTGAGAGGGGAGGAGCCTAGGAGCTTGAAAATGAATTCAGGGGCGCGCAAGGCTTAAGATTCGAGCAGAATCCTCCCTTAATAATTTCAAAGCTGCCTTGAAAACTTGGCTTTTCCATCAGGCCTTCTCACTTCCATAGACGGTGCCATGATCCATCCTCTATTGCTGGGTCACTGTTAGACATATTCTAGTACCCTATCCTGCTTATTTTCGAACGAGAAGGCCAGCCATCTTCCAACACAAATCAGGAGATGGCTGGCCTTCTCCTAAAGCCGGCCAAATCAGTATAATCGAAAGCCAATTTTGGCCGGCTTCAACTGCTTTCCATCGCAGGGCCAGCCAAAGTTCAAGAAGTTGTGTCGGCAGGGTAGCGAAGGCGGGACGGGGCATGGTTAAGAGATGGCCGGCTTCGGACGATAATGGGAAAAAGAAAGCCGGCCCTGACGAGCATTTGGCCAACTTGGTCCCTTTTTGTTCACGACCAAGCCTTAAAAAGGTGCCCCAACTGACCAGATTACCACCGGAGGAAATGGGGGATGACCTCCCCTTACTCCCCCAGTGGTCACCAACCCCCTCCCACCCAAAAAAAATATAAAAAACATTTTTTTGCCAGCCTCTATGCCAGCCTCAAATATCATACCCAGCTCCATCACAGCACTATGCAGGTCCCTGGAGCAGTTTTAGTGGGTGCAGAGACAGGCATGCAGACACAGGCCCATCCCCCCCTACCTGTTACACGTGGTAGTAAATAGGAGCCCTCCAACCCCCCCCCAAAACCCACTGTACCCACATGTAGGTGCCCCCCTTCATCCCTAAGGGCTATGGTAATGGTGTACAGTTGTGGGTAGTGGGTTTGGGGGGGGGATTTGGGGGGCTCAACACACAAGGTAAGGGAGTTATGTACCTGGGATCAATTTATGAAGTCCACTGCAGTGCCCCCTAGGGTGCCTGGTTGGTGTCCTGACATGTGAGGGGGACCAGTGCACTACAAATGCTGGCTCCTCTCACGACCAAATGGCTTGGATTTGGCCGGGTTTGAGATGGTCGCCATTAGTTTCCATTATTGGCAAAAACTAATGGCGGCCATCTCTAACGCTGGCGATCTCTAAGAGATTTGGCCGGCCCTGACCGTATTATCAAAATGAAAGATGGCCAGCCATCTTGTTTTCGATAATACAGTCGGGTACGCCGCTTGACGGGGCTGGCGTTAGAGATGGCCACCCTTAGAGATGGTCGGCCCCGTTCGATTATGGCCCTCTATATTACCTTACCCTGTCTTTATCTTTACCCTTCCCTGCCTTTTCCTTTCCTCTAGTCCTCTTGTCTTTTGCCTTTGGTATAATTTTGTTGTATCATTGGAATTTCTACTTTTTTATCAGGTGATTTTAATTTTTTTTTCTTTTAATTGCTTGTGTTTTTAATTTTATAAAGCGCTTTGATCTGCTAGTTAGCAAAGGCAGTACAGCAAAGCTGGATAAACGAAACTATAGCAACTGTTATGCTAGTAGCAGCCCTGGATTCTCTCATCCCTACAAGAGGCGCCGCTTTTTCTGGAACTTCAGTTCTTTGATGCCGTGCGAATGCGTAAATCATGTCACCATATTAAAGGCAATCATTTGAAAGCCACTTGAGTGGAGAAAAGTCCCTGCATTTATAAATATGCCTTCCTTGGTTGTGATTTCATTAGTCAAAGGCCTATAAGCAGGCAGCCTGTCTTACTGTAATAGATTCTATAAATAATCTATGAGCGGGAAAAGTAAATGATTCTCATAAAGCTGTTAAAGTGGTTAGCGGATCCATGACTCCGGGGATAATTGCTTTATCTGTCAAATAAAATCTAGAGGAAAAGTAGAGAAGGGGACATATTGCTTTAAAAGTTTACAGTTGTTTAATCCAGAAGTGCTTGATGAATAAACTCAAAAATCACAGATTCTGAGTTAGTCCTGTTACGAAGGGAGTTATGGTGTGTAGAAGGATGTGTATGTTGGTGTCTGTGCAGGTCTCTATGCAAACCTATTTCTCTGAATGAACTGTATGTCTACAAAGGGAGTGTGTGTATATTGAACTGACTCTTCAGATTTAAAGTGTTTGTCTGCATTATTGCTAAATTTATGTGAGAGGGAATGTGTCTGTTTGTGCAATGTGCCCCCGAGCCTGTGAAGGCTGAGCGTATTTACCTGATGTGTAGAGCTGGTATCATAATAATAAAGGAGATGAGCACAGATTAATTCAGTCTAGACTGGCCAAGATATAGCCCAGCTGGAGAAGCTTGTCCACTTGTAGGATATTATTCCGTCTTTTACCGCACCTTGATTTTCCATGGAATTCAGCAATATGCAATATCTCAGTCCCGCAGGTTGCTGAATCCCATTTTAAAAGAATAATGCTACTTGTGAGCCACCTCATGGGTGGCATTATTGCAGCAGCCCAGGAGCATCAAGTCGGCAGAGCAGGGTCCCCCTCCCACTTACAGCCCCCCTGGCTCAAGCTCTGCCACTTACACCCCAACTGAAGCCCTGCCCACCTCCACACCCTAAAAGGTCCACCCCCCCTTCCCCCACTTCCCACATAGGCGTAAACCCCTCAAAGGAGTACCTTTGTCATCACTGGTGGTCTGGGGAGGGGGGGGTTCTTAGGGTGCAAGTGATGCCCAGTCACTCCTGCCTAGTCTAGCACTGGCCACAAATAATGTGACTTAAAGCCCTAACACAGCTTTTTGTTTTTAATTGTTCAATTTTTACTGAAATTTTTATAATTATATAACATATCCAGAAAAACAATCCACTTGGGGGCTTTGATGGGGGAGTGGAATTGTTTAAGACTGGGTTAAGATTGGTTAAGGATATCTCAGGAAGTTATGGCTTTTGCCCTAATACATCTTAATAACTTTCCCCTCCCACCCAAATGTCAATACCAGCACTTTAAAAAGATAATTCTCTCATGCTGTGCTGTGGACCAACACGGCAATCATACCGCTTTTCCCCTTACTGCCATCCTTTCTAATAATCTAACAGCTATCCAGGCCCTCTCAGAAGTCCAGAGAGACCTGGGCCACTTCCAGCTCCTGAGACCCCTAACCATAATTTTTAAATAATAATAAAAAATCATAATGAAATGTGAAAATAGAAAAAAAGATCCATCAAATATAGTAGGCTTCTTTACTTCTGCATGGAAAAGAGAAGTTAAAATACACATCTAGTCGAATTTCCTTCAGCAAATGCTTCTTTCCAGCATTAAGTCACGGATGGAGCAACTAGCCATCTGCATTTTCACAGCTTGCCAGGCTCACACCAAGACCTCCACAAACTGACTGCTCCAAATGTGAACAAAGGAGCAGAGAGTGAAGAAATGCTGCCATGTCATCGCAGGAGCTTGTGAAGTGGAAAAAGGCCTCACCCAAGGTGTGGGTTGTGGATGATGGATAGCGTCAGGTGTGCTGCTCCTAATTAAAGCTCAGATTGCAGCTAAACAGATCTTCACAATTAACACTTTGACCTTCTGGTCATTTTGGAAAGATCAAACATGAAATCTGAGTCATGGAACCTTCTTGGCCTTGTGATTGAGACCAATGATGCTCAAAACTCCAGCGCTGCTCCCAACAGTGCCGTAGAAATACCGCCAGAATAGCGCACAAAAACAACTCCCTAATGCTCAACGCTAATGAGATGCAAATATGGGTGCAGCTCATAGGATTGAACATTGAGTTCAGTGGGAGGATTGTGCTCGGCTCATGCACAGAGGAGTTCTATGGTAATCTCGGCTACTGTGCACATAAGCCTGGTAAAACCCAAACCTGAAGCATACATTGGTGTTTGTTTTCTGCGGCCTAAATATATATATAGATATTTTTTTAAGCTTGAATGTTTATATTTAAACGTAGGAAACAGATGTGAATGGGTGCTTTCCAGGGGCGTAGCCAGACCTCGCAGTGGGAGGGGGCCAGAGCCCCAGGTGGGGGGTAATTTGGGTCTGCAGCTCTGCCACCGCCCCCCCCCCCCGCTGCCTCATCGCCCCCCCTGCTGCCCCCACCCCCCTGCTGCCATGCCGCTCCCTCCCCACCCACTGCTGCAGCAAATACCTTGGCTGGCGGGGGTCCCCAACCTCCGTCAGCTGAAGCCTTTTCCAGCACCAGTCTCCAGCACCGCTGCATTGCCTGCCCTGCTTTCTCTTCCCCCTCATGTCCTGTATGCTCCTTTTAGTGAAACTCTCAATTTCACTAAAAGGAGCATGCAGGATGTGAGGGAGAAGAAAGAGCAGGGCAGGTAATGCGGCAGCATCGGAGACCGGCACTGGACAAGGCTTCAGCTGGCGGGGGTTGGGGATCCCCGCCAGAAAAACCAGGGACCAAGAGGAAATTTGAGGGAGCCCAGGCCCCCGTGGCACCACGTAGCTACGCCACTGGTGCTTTCACTTTTGGGTCTGCTGTGGCTTGTGCATATTTGTTTCTCACGACCAGTGCTTAAAGGCTTGCACTGGCTTCCTTCTGCTTCCAAAAGCAATCAAAACCAGCAGATTTTGAAGAAAGAATCATGAGAAGTCCTCTCTTCCAACACCCTAATGCCTGCTCTGACCTGGCATTATTTTTTTGCTATGGTAAGGCAGTCTTTTCTGAGCATTGAGGAGAAATACAAAATGACCTCATTTTCATGAGCATGACTGCGTTAGCATGCTACTTGCACCGTTTGTCTGTGCTCATTTGTTCCCACACCCCAGGCCTCTGAACGTTCTGTGCAGGTAACTGCGGGCACTAGTCTGAGGCTAATGGCCTCTAGCGCCCGCATTTACTTTTGAGCATCGGGGCCTGAGACCGATACTGAAACATAGAAACGTCAAATCTATCAGCAGAAAAGGACTTTGTCTTTCAAGTAATGTCAAATAGCCCAGTTGTTCTCTGGATTTCCATTCACTTCTTGCAACTAAGGATCCTCTGTTCATATGCCTTTTATTCATTCATCATTCATTTTTATATGATTTTATCACTTTTACCAGCAGTGTGCCACACCAAATTCCATCCAATAGGTATAGCCACTGAACTCCAAACATACGTGGGAGGCTCCTGGGTTTGCTATCAAGTCCTTACCCACTGACCATTGTGTTTTATTACTGTTTTTGCCTTTTTTTTTTAGACTTCTGCTAGTAGACAGTTGCTGTGAAAAAGAAAATGTTTTATATGTTCTTTGAGTCTACCCCTATCTGTTCTCCAGTGGCTTAGGAAGGGGGGGGCAGGAGGGGCGGTCCGCCCCGGGTGCACACGCTCAGGGGGTGCCGGCCCCGCTGGTTCCCTGCTCCCTCTGCCCCGGAACAGGTTACTTCCTGTTCCGGGGCAGAGAGAGCAGGGAACCAGCGGGGCCGACGCAGCTCCGAGTGACGTGCACTCGGGACGGATCGGCCCTCCCGCAGGTAAAGATGCGGTCCAGGGGGGGGTTCGCTCCAGAGGGGAGGTGCGCCGCAGGGGGGGGGGTCACGCCGTGCAGCACCCGGGGGGGGGTACGCAGCGGCGACCCGCCCCGGGTGTCATTAGCCCTCGCTACAGCACTGGTGTTCTCTGCTCTTGTCTTCGAGCTTGCTTTCCACTGAAAAATGTTTCCTTCATGTCCTTGGGCCTTTGAAATTCTCTGCCCAATTTGTTTCACTCCCAATTCTCCCTTGCAACCTTTAAAACTGAGCTTAAAACATATCTTTTTGCAGATGCCTATGGAAATTGATGCTGCAGTTACTGAGTGAGCTGTCCCTTCGACCTTGTCTTATCCCACCCCCTTTCCTATTGAAATTGTTGTAGTTCCTCCCTCTTACCCACTCTACTTCCTCATTTGTCAATTTCTGTTGCTCTCCTCAACTTTCTTATTTTTCTGCCTCTCCTATACAACGTTATATTGTAAGTCTTCCTAAGGGCAGAATAGGAAGTTTTGAAGAAACTTGGATTCCTTTTTCTGAGGTAGTTGAATGTCTCTATCAATACAGACAAGCTGTACAATGGAAGATTGCCCTTTGGTACTGCTGCAGTGTTCCCAGCAGCCCTAGTTCTAAAACCTATACAACCATCCTCTGTCACTCAACTGGTTTTCTGGTCTACTCAACAACCCTGGGACCCACCCCTGAATTTCTTGGTCTATGTGTGTGTCTCCTGTGACAACACTTTGCTAAAATCCAAGAATATTGCATTCCATGAATGTCCCAATCTAAGGGGCTTTGATCCCTCAATGAAAAAGATTTTGTCAAATAATTAGACGAGATCTCATAGGAAAACCTGGGATCCTGCAACCTGCAGGATTCAAGGTACTCCACTTTCCTTTAATAGTGACCCCATTAATTTACCAGTCACTGAGATAAGATTAATTGGCCTGTGACTCCTAACTTCCTTATTACCAGTACTGATTTTCATGCTAGGTCAATGAACTAGAATCTTATCCTGCTTATAATCGAACGAGAAAAACGCCCAAGTTCCGACCTAAATCGGGAGATGGACGTTTATCTCACAAAACCGAATAAAGCGGTATAATCGAAAGCCGATTTTTGGACGTTTTCAACTGCACTCCGTCGTGGATGCGGACAAAGTTGATGGGGGCGTGTTAGAGGTGTGGCGAAGGCGGAACTGGGGCGTGGTTATCTGCCGAACAAAAATGGGCGCATTTCACTGATAATGGGAAAAAAGTATGCGTTTTTAGCTAGAATTTAGGACACTTTTCCTGGACCCTGTTTTTTCACGAATAAGGCCCCAAAAAGTGCCCTAAATGACCAGATGACCACTGGAGGGAATCGGGGATGACCTCCCCTGACTCCCCCAGTGGTCACTAACCCCCTCCCACCACAAAAAAATGATGTTTCACAAATTTTTATTTTCACCCTCAAATGTCATACCCAGCTCCCTGGCAGCAGTATGCAGGTCACTGGAGGAGTTGTTAGGGGGTGCAGTGGACTTCAGGCAGGTGGACCCAGGCCCATCCCCCCTACCTGTTACAATTGTGCTGCTTAATGCTTATTAGTCATCCAACCCCCCCAAACCCACTGTACCCACATGTAGGTGCCCCCCTTCACCCCTTAGGGCTATAGTAATGGTGTAGACTTGTGGGCAGTGGGTTTTGAGGGGGATTTGGGGGGCTCAACACACAAGGGAAGGGTGCTATGCACCTGGGAGCTCTTTTACCTGTTTTGTTGGTTTTGTAAAAGTGCCCCCTAGGGTGCCCGGTTGATGTCCTGGCATGTGAGGGGGACCAGTGCACTACGAATCCTGGCCCCTCCCACGAATAAATGTCTTGGATTTATTCGTTTTTGAGCTGGGCGCTTTCATTTTCCATTATCGCTGAAAAACAAAAACGCCCAGCTCACACATTGTTGAATAAAACATGGGCGTCTATTTTTTTCGAAAATATGGTTCGGTCCGCCCCTTCACGGACCCGTTCTCGGAGATAAACGCCCATGGAGATAGGCGTTTTCATTCAATTATGCCCCTCTATGTGATCTAACTGAAATATTTTGGAACTTGCTTCATTTTCTCATTTACAACTAGAGTAGAAAGTGGAGTTACATCAAGCTGGTACCTTTAGTGTAGAAAATTATCACTGGTATTAGCACTTTTAATGATGGAAGAAGATATTTGACCTTCTCCTGTCCTCCAGAACCAGTTCCATCTTCAAAGGTTAATTAAAGACAATTTACAGCAGGGCTGCCAGAACCTCTTTGAGCTCCTATAATAATGTAAGGTATATCCCATCTGGTCCCATTTCTTTGTGAACTATGAGCTAATATTGAAATCACTTTGATTAACAAAGTGCCTGTTTTAAATCCCCCCTTCTCCCCCCCCCCCCTTGCCTTTAAGTGTTATTTCTGAGCTATTATAGCTAAAAGAAAAGGGAAAGATAAGGTTGCATTACTGACTACTCTGCTGGCTGGTCAAACATCACTAATAAAGTTTGGAATTCATTTGTAAGGGGATCCAGAGATGTCCTTGCTTGTATGTTGGCTCAAGGAGAGCAAATGTGCCCTAAAGAGAGCGTTTTGCTCAGCCCACCCATCCATACTCCCCCACAGCCTGCTGCCACCAATTCACCAGCTCCACAAACAGAAATAAAAAACAAAAACAAGAGGCACTGATCTGCCTACTGAGATACGAACAAAGTAAAAGCCGATCACATACAAAATACCAAAACAAGTAAATAAAAATAAGTGGTTTATTGAACAGTTACCCAACGTGGCCACGTTTCGCCCTCAGGCTGTGTCAGAGATAAAAGAACTACAAAATAAAAAATCAAAACATATATATTGTAAGCTTCATATAAAATATACAATATTCCTTAAAAACTTAAAAACATGAATAAATAATGGGTAACATTAAAGCTAATACATTTGGCTCCTAAAACCATAAAATTATTACAAATCATAATCAAATCATCACTTTAATAAAAAGAGTAATCATAAATTAATAAAAACAGAATTTAAAAACCATGTGCATAACAAACTGATAATAGGAGGGCACAAGGTGAAAACATATGTGAAAACAAAAGCAGACAATCTGGTGTGCTGGTATGTCAAATATTATTTCATATAACATAGATGTTAGTGTGCTCACATTGAGAGATAGACTTCTACATACCTAAGAGGGATAAAAACACAGTATACCCCTAATAATAAAACTCAAACCACCTGAAAAGTAAAATTCAAGGTAAGATGTCAATATATGTCATTGATTGGGTTATAACGTTTCATATTCGTTTTATGCAAAGGTGTCCTTATGTTCTTACTAAAATTGAGACTATGTGGTAGATTACTTTGGCTGTAGAGCATGTTTTGCCCCCTTGAACATTTTTAAAGTTTAAGTTTGCAATTAAACAGTTTTGCTTTTTAAGCTCAGCCTGTTGCATAGCCTTGGACAGTTCCAATGCCAAGCTGAATCATCTTTAGAGCCTGCTCAGTTGGTAGTAGAGATTAATCCTTTACAGATTACCCTTGGCTACATATGGCATGCCATAACCAAGCTGGATAAAACTGTGAGTAACAAGCTGGACTAGATAGAGCAATCTATTGAAAATCTGGTTGGCCAGCTCAGTAGAACAGAGTCATTTTTGGAAAACTGGGGAAAATCCAAAGCTTGGAGGATAAAGTTAAGGGGATGCAAGAAGTAAAGGGAACAAATATTCAAGATTCTGTGGTTGTCATCATAAATTGGAGCAGATGGAAAATAACTCAAGGCATTGTAATTTCAGGTTTTTGAAAATTTCCAGGATATATGTCACCAAAAGAACTATTTAAAAAGTATATGTTGGAAGTTTTGAAACTCCCTATTGACACTCTTCCTCCAATTAATAATGCCATATAAGAAGAGACAATCTGTGAAACATGCTTCAACTGAAGGACTGAATTCTCTTACCTCAAACAATTTAAATGTTATTACAATTTTGGAGACTTCTTTGAACTTGGTTGGAACTTATGGTACTCTCCCAGTGTTCTTTGCGTTTGAGAAAAATAAAAATTTGGTTTTCAAATTGTTTTTCAGGAATTGTATGGTAATATTTATTGGTTAAAATTATGGTGTTTCTCGGTTGTGAGTACAGAAACTCAGGAGTGGAGTAGATTCTTCCTGGCTCTCTACCCACAGGTTTTGCAGTGCACTGCTGAATTCTTTTTACATTTTCCTTCTGAATGCTTAGTTATATTACAAAATTGATGGTATGTTTTCTTTGACCCTCAACAGCTTAAAGCTTTTCTTGATAATAGATTTCATTTACAGCTTGATAGAGATATTCATGTTAATGGATAGGGTATCTTTTAGGTCTTGGACGATTAACCCCTCCCCCCCTCCGTTTACTAAACCATGCTAGTTAGTGGCTGTCATGTGGCATTGCTGACATAGCCCATTCAGAGGCATAGCCAGACTTCGGCAGGAGGGGGGCACATTTTAGCCCCCCCCCAGCGCTGCCGACGCCCTGCCATTGCTGACCCCCCGCCGCCACCACCACCACCACCAACAACAACTTTGACCCCCCCTGCCGACGACCCTCTCGACCCCCCTCCTGCCACCAACCCTCCCCCGCCGCCGCCGTCACCTACCTTTGCTGGCGGAGGACCCCAACCCCCGCCAGCCGAGGTCCTCTTCTTCTGGCGCAAGGCTTCATTCTGTTTCTGTGAGCCAGGACATCAGACTCACAGAAACAGAACAAAGCCTTGTGCCAGAAGAAGTGGACCTCGGCTGATGGGGGTTAGGGGTGCCCCACCAGCAAAGGTAGGCGACGGCGGCGGCGGGGGAGAGTTGGCAGTGGGAGAGGGGTCAAGAGGGTCATTGGCAGGGGGGTCCAGAGCCAAATCTATGGGGGCCCAGACCCCCACCACTGAGCCCATTCATATGAGCAAAGGCTAAAGAGGTTAGGGCTCTTCAACTTGGAAAAGAGAAGGATGAGGAGATATGATTGAGGTCTACAAAATCCTGAGTGGTGTAGAACAAGTAGAAGTGAATCGATTTTTTACTCATTCCAAAAGTACAAAGACTAGGGGACACTCAAGGAAGTTACATGGAAATATTTTTAAAACAAATAGGAGGAAATAGTTAAGCTCTGGAACTTGCTACTGGAGAATGTGGTAATAGAGGTTAATGCAACTGGGTTTAAAAAAGGTTTGGATAAGTTGCTGGAGGAAAAGTCCATAGTCTGCTATTGAGACAGACATGGGGAAGCCACTGCTTGCTCTGGGATTGGTAGCATGGAATGTTGGGTTTCTGCCAGGTACTTGTGATCTGGCTTGGCCACTGTTGGAAACTGGATATTGGGCTAGATGGACCATTGCTCTGATCCAGTATGGCTATTCTTATCTTAATGGGTTGTGTCAGCATTAGCACACCACCAGCCACTAGCACGACTTTGTAAACAGGGGAGTAAGAAGATTCTCCTAATATATTTCTCCATATTGAAGATTATAAGAGGGTATTTTTCTAGTTTTTTTAAAATGTTATTGTTATTCTAGTGCTGATGTCTTAGGTACCCCATTTTCTGGACAAGTATTACTATTTGCTATTTACTAATGTTTAAAAACTTGAATAAAACTTTAGGGGCCCTTTTACTAAAGGGTTGGTGTGTGACAACAGGCTTGCCGTTCTCCAATCCAGAACTACTGCCAGGCTACCACAGGAGTGTGGCAGTAGTTCCTATCCTCAGCACACACCATTTTCAGTGCTACAAAAAGTTTCTATTTTTATAGAGCCGGTGCTTACCCAGCAGTAATCGGGCAGTGCCACGCGCTGCCTGGTTGCTGCAAGGTTAGTGTGGGAGCCCTTACCGTCACCTCAATGGGTGGCAGTAAGTGCTCCCCCCCAAAATGGCCGCATGGCAAGTGGTTTTTCCAGAACAACAGATAGCCTTTCACCAGCTGCGGTAAAAGGGGGGCTCAGTGTACATCAAAAACACACACTGACACTAGCACAGGCCCTCTTTTAACATAGCTTAGTAAAAGGACCCCTTAAAAAAATTCCTTCCCCCTATCCCAAATGCTTACATTTTAACCAGATTGGTTAAAATGAGGAGGAGTAAGAGGCATTCCAGGATGTGGTTTTAAGGTAGCCCTGCACTATCTGGTTATTAGGGATTCAGTAAATCACATACATTCATTAGGGCATTTTAAAAATCTCAGTACACACAAAATTGATTTAATGCATTAATTAAACTATGAATTAATATGCATATAATTGATTTGTGTGCCCTAAAGGTTCTAATGAATGTTAAATATTTTTAATAAAATCAATATTTGAAATGAACAGACGAAAACACCTAAAAATTGGGAAAAAGTTTGAAAAATCCAAAAGTGAAACACTTTTTTTTTTTGCCTGTGTACACCCTTATTATCTTTATTCACTGGTCAACCATATAAAAGGCCGTCTTAACTGGAAAAAATAAGTAAGTATGGAGAAATTGATGGAATAGGTTGATAATTTGATTATAATACTTTTGGAGGGGGATGAAAAAGAAAAAAAGAATTAGTAGACTAATCTTCATAACAGCAGCATAAGGAGGAGCCCATCATTAGCCTCAACTGGCAGAACTGTATTTCAATTTAACATACCTTGCAAATAAGTTATTTATTATATCTTCCAAACATGTGAAAGGCACCTAAATTTAGGCATAGACAAATAGAAGAAGGATGTGGTCTCTGCGATGATGAAATATGGACAATAAGCGAGGAACAACAAAATATGACTATTAGAAATAGTAGTGTTATAGCGACAACTTATAATGCAAAATGAAGTCAATCCATGACACAGAGGACTTAATACATTGACTTCATTTTGCGTTATAAGTTGTTGCCATAATACTACTATCCTATATAATAATTTGCACCTCCAACGTTCCATGTCTGGCTGCCTGGGTTTGTAACTTCTCCTGACGTCAGCCAGCCTCCAGCGTTCCATTTCCCCTCACTGTCATGCCCTCGCGTCAAGACGTAATGACATCAGAGGACGGAACAGTGAGAGGGAAGGGAACGCTGGAGGCAAGCTGACGTCAGGAGGGATGTTACAAACGGAACGGAAGCCAGTGCCAGCCAGCCAGAGAATGTTCAGGTACAAATCAAGGGGAGGAGAGAATCACGGGACAACGAGGGGAGGGAGGGAGGAAGTGAAGGGGAGGGGAGGGCAGGGCAGAGGAGAATTGATGGACATGGATGGGATGAGAGGACAGTAGAGGAGAGAATAGCGGGACATGGATGGGAGGGCAGGGAAGAGGAGAATCGCTGGACATGGAGGGGAGGGAAGAATTGCTGGACATGGAGGGGAGGGCAAGGGAAAGAGAAAAAAAAAAAGCTTATATGACAGCCTTCCTAGGGCCCGTTTCATTGTTGAGGAAACGAGCATGGTTCCACTAGTTTCTAATAAAGACTGGTTGATGTGCCATACAATCTCTCCACCATCTTCTGTTGTTCCTTGCTTTTGTCCACCTAACTTTTGGTGCCAATAGTGTGCATCAATATTGACATCAGTAATTGGCAGTTATGCTCGTAAATGCTAGTCTGTATCTAAGTTACTAGTTTATCTGTAGATGAATGAGATCTGCATATCATGATCATCTTGGCCAATCTATCACCACTATGATCATCTTGGCCAATCTATCACCACTAGTACTATTAGGCCCAGATGGAAGGAGATTCTCCAGAGAAAACTGCCAATCAATTGTGGGGGGAAGACATACAGAAGACCGTTCTATGGCCATGGTTGAACCAAGGTACCCAGGCCCTCCGAACCATACTCTCTTCATTGACTGAAGAATTGATTGACTTTGGCATTCTGCTTTGTTACCATCAGCTTGAATGTCTCCAGCAAGACACAATGAGATTGAAGGGCTCTTCTGACAACTGCTATTCATCCAGATCCAGAGAGTGACAGCTTAGATAGTTTGCTTGATAGTTGTCGACTCCTTCAATGCAAACTGCTAACAGAGTCCTGAGATGCTGTTCCACCTATAGAAAGAGGAGTCATGACTTCACAGCTAGGTGGACACTGCAAGTTCTCCCTCACCTGTTCACCTATGCCACCACCATAGCATTATCCGAGAAGACTCAGACCAGTCTTCCAACATATTGGCAAAGGAAAGGAGGGCCTTCTATATTGCTCTCAATTCCAATCAATTGATCAACCAGCCCACTTCCACTGGTGACTACCAAACTTGAGCCATCTGATTCTGGCAGTGAGCACCTCATTCTAACAGACTGATATCCATGGTGACTGTTGTCATGTCCAAGACCATCCATGGCATCCTCTTCTTGAGATTCCTGAGTTGCAACCACCAATGCAACTTGCCCTTGCCTGAGATGTCCACTGGAGCCAGACTCCATACTCTTGTGTCATTGAGGACTAGCAGCATAGCAGGGAGTGCTGTAGAGACCGTATCTGAGCTCCCGCCCATGGAACCACCTATTAGATTGCCACCATGGAACCAAGGACCTGCATGTAATCTCAGGCCCAAGGACTGGGCTGCTGGAGGAGTTGCTAGGTTTGCGTTTGCAGCTTCCTACTCCATTAGTGCATGGCCATTACCAAATATTAACACATGAGCCCTTAGCATCACCTAATTTGTAGGCAGCAAGTGCTCATGCACTAATCCTGAGCTAATCAGTTAGCGTGCGGCAATGTAGAAACACTAACTGATTAGTGCAGACATGCCCCCTCCCAGAAAAAATTTTAAAATATTTTTTAGTGTGTGATTTCTGCATACACATTTGGAACTTACCACAGGATGCCTCAGCACGTCCCGTGGTAATCCCTTTTAAGATGTGGTAAGCATGCCCTAGTGCTTACTGCAGCTTAGTAAAAGGAAATTATCACAAAATACTCAAACCATTGTTGCAGAAAAATAAGTTATTTGAGGAGAGATGGGGGATTCAGGGACATTTCCATCTAGTTCACATGGCCACCGGATGTCCTATTTTAGCATACTTTCAAATGGTCCTGATGCTGCTTTTATTTCCTTTTTTTAGCAGTTCTGTAAGTGACTTAGTAATAACAGGAAAGCTAAACTGACCTTGTGTAATTCTTTTGATTTGGGAGCCTCATTCTATGAGGTAACATTGATTTAATGACCTGAAGAAGTACCAATAAAAAGAAATAGTTGTGATTCTAAGATCACCAGCACAGATAGGGTCCATTCCCTGTTTATACTGTAAAAGTGGAAAGCAAGAGATATAAGTGGGAGAGAGAGAACAGGCCAAGTTTTGTAGGTTAGCATTAGAAGGCAATTCTCAGTATAATTCATGTAACTGTCTCCAAATGAATTGCAAACTGTTGTCAACCCACTTTTAAATGCATTCATTAATAGTTGAAGACCATTCTTTTTTTCAATCCAGCACTGGTTTGGAACTGGTTTCAAAATTAATTATGTAAGCAGATAGGATAGGATATGATATGATATATTGCTTGTATACTGCTAAGAGCCAGAGCTGTACCGCCTGAAATCAAAAAGAATTTTCTAAAATTTTCTTAAACTTGATTCCCACAAAAGATGGAAAAAACAGGAGAAAAGGATCTCTAGATATTGATTATCTCTTAAGAAGAGGAAAAGCAACCAAATTGAACAGATAAGCTGGAAAGAGCATTAAACATCTTAAACATAAAACAAGCAAGCTTAAAGTAAATTCGAGCATATACAGGAAGCCAGTGTAAAAAGATCAAAGCTGGGGTCACCTTTCAAACTTTTTCATATGAAAAATAAGTTTAGCACCTGTATTTTGAAGAATCTGGAGTCTGGACTGCAATTTAAATCTAATGGAAGAAAATAAACTATTATAGTAGTCTAAAAGAGATAATGCAAACGCTTGGACCAGAATAGAAAAATATTGTCAAAATAATAACGTACATTATGCAATTGCCAAAGCTTTGAGAATACTGTCTTAACAACATAATTAACTTGGGGCTCAAAAGATAGAGTCCAAGATAAAACCCAACATCTTGGATGTATGCTCGATGTTTATCGAAAAGACCCTAGAGATCACAAGTGTGTCTGGGATGGAGGTAGTAGCAGTATCTATCAAAAGTAATTTGGTCTTATCCTTGTTTAATTTAAATCCATGAACAGCGCTGTAATGTGCAATCATGGACATGCAAGAAGCAATATTTGACATCGTAGTAGAATATCCATCAACCGTAGGAATCAGCAATAGCATATTGTCTGCATATGAATAAAACTTAACTTTCAAGGATGAAAAACCTAAATGAAAACCCAGCGTATATACATTAAACAAAATGGGGAATAACGGTGAGCCCTGTGGAACCCCACAGGGTGGTGTCCAGCTCTCTGAAAAGACTTCCTTCATCTTCACTGAACAATGTCTATTTAGAAAAAATTCTGAAAACTAAGACAAAACATTATCTGTAATTCCCATTGAATTTAACTTAAAAAAAAGAATAATCTCACGATCTACGTATCAAATGCAGCTGTCAGAACAAACTGAAACAGAATGGAAGCAATACCCTTTGCCAAAAAAGACCTAGCATCAGAGACCAATGCTAATAAAGCTGTCTCAGTACTATGAAACACCCTAAAACCAAGCTGGAATGGGCTTATACATTGATGAAGATCTAAAAACTGAGGGGTCCTTTTACTAAGATGCGCCAAAAAATGTCATGTCTATTGGACGCGTGCAGGTCCATTTTTCAGTGTGCCTGCAAAAAAGGCCTTTTTTTGGCCTAAAATGAATGTGAGGCAAAAGAAAAATTGGCACGCATCCATTTTGGGCCTGAGACCTTACCGCCACCCATTGACTTAGAGGTAAGGTCTCATGTGTTAACCAGGCGGTAATTGTCAGCACGCATACACGGCCAGTTACCGCCCAGTTAGCACCACGCGGTAGAAAAAAAATATATTTTTGCTATGTGTAGCGGACATGTGTAAAAATTAAAATTATCACCTGGGGCAAGCGGTAGCCAGGTGGTAGTTCTAATTTGACACACGTTATATGCGAATAGGCGCCTACGCACCTTAGTAAAAGGGCCCTTGAATAAACAGCAACTATGGCCTCAGAATGCTAGCAATGTCTAAAGTATGATTTTTTTTTTTAATGGGAGTCAAAATTATCCCTCCCCTAATTGAGGGATATTGACCCAATTCCAAGAGTCTATTCAGAAAGTTTGTGATCCAGTCTAGCACCTGAAAAGGAAGATCCTTCATAAGGAATGCTGGGCATCTATCAAGTAGACAAGCTGATTAAGAGAGCCTGGCTAATAATGTTGGAAGCGAGTGGCAAGTGTCCAGTGACTACAGTAGGATCTTCATTTGCATACAATTTGAATAGGCAACTTAGACTATAGACAATCCTTGCTAATAAGATTGTGGAAGGGAGGAAAGACCCCTGTTGGAAGCAGATGGGGCGGCATTCTTTCCCACGGGTCCTTATGGAATCCATAGGGAGAAGGTGGATAGGTAGCCATAACTCATCCTGACTAGAAAGGGGGATTCATTGCACGAACCCAAGGCTGCTGAACCTAGGGCACTGGAGATGGTTCTCTCCCCTTTCTGAAGTTGAGGGTCCTTTCTGATGGAGAAATATGAATGGTCTGTTGGTGGATTCTGGAAGAGGATCATGGACTACCTGTTGGTATAGTGAAGGAATGTGGACTAACCTTTACTTTGGATTTTAGCCAAGAAATCATGGACTCACCTTGGATTTGAATTATTACATTCATCTTGGGCTATTACCAAAAATATCACAGGGTTACTAATTTTACCAGATGATCCTTGTGCATCGGTCACTGTTTGCAACTCGGTAAGTTTTCACAAGGCAGCCATATTTAATGGCTGCCTTTGTGTATCGGCCCTTCGGTTAATTGTCAGCCAGTAGGTTCTGACAGAAAACCTTAAATAGTATAAAACTGTGATTGTCATGTACACACACTGTAGTTGGGGCCCAAGTAAACTCTGGAACTTTTACATATATGTAGAGCAGTTCAAAAATCTGATGTCAATAAAGGCTTTACAGGAGTTAGAACAATTTCCCAACACTGTGTTTACTGCAGGACCTAGTTTAGTATTTATTAGTATTTAGTATTGGTATTAGTATTTAGTATTTGTTGAGCCTGCAAATAGGTGGGGAAATGTGGGGTACAACTGTAACAAATAATAATAATAATTAAGGGGGAATAAAAAGAGAGAGAGAGAGGGAAAAACTAGCAGGACCTAGTTTTACTATTAAGGGGGCAATAAAAAAAAAGAGAGAGAGAGAAAGAAGCAAGCATTATTAACTAGTTGCCTAGTGTACAACCCTTTTCCCATAGTTTTAAACTGAAATTTTTCTCTAGAAATAGGCATTTTTCCCATAATTGTAAACTGAAACCTTTCCTAGATGTAGAAACTTAACAGCCAAAAACTCTTGTTCAAAAAGGCAGTTATTTTCTGTTCTTTGGTTGCTGGAGAAGTAGCACATCCAGTGACCTGAATTAGGTGTTAACTATGGTGTGAGGAAGTAGAATATTTGCATAGGCTGCTGAGTTAGTTTCAAAGAGCCTGTTTAAAAAAGGCCCCTTAGATTAAAAACTATATAAAGAGGAAAGGTCCCACTGAACTTTCTTTCTGAGAAGTTCTGAGAGAAGAGGACATTTCTCTGGTAAGTGAACATTATTTTACTTTGTGCTTTGGGAACATAATGATTGGGGTTTAAAGGAGGAATTGTAGGTTAGTGATAGGCAGAATAAAAATAGAATAAAGCAAATGTTATCAACTAATCGCCATAGTCTTTTCCCCTTAGTTTTAAAACTTGAACTTTGTACCACAGTATTAACAGATAGACTCTAGCAGGCATTGCAGGATCTAGTTTAGATTTGTTAGGGACTGGGTAACATTCTGGGGAAGGAGGAGCCTATTCCGAAAGGATGAGCTCCACCTTTACCAGGGTGGGATCAGGCTGCTGGCATCGGCATTTAAAAAGAAAATAGAGCAGCTTTTAAACTAGAAACTGGGGGAAGACCGACAGTTGCTCAAAAGTGCATGGTTCGGGATAAGGTATCTTTCAAAGGTATCATCAAAACAGGGAAGATAGGGTATCCCAATAGTGAGGTTACAAAAGCGACGGTAGTAGATCAGGTGTCCTTAAATAAAAATAAAAATCAGACAAAAGATTGCAAATTAATACTGTCAAGTACTGAGCATGATGTAAATAGGAACAACAAACATAGTTTGAAATATCTATATGCAAATACCAGAAGCCTAACAAATAAGATGGGAGAGTTAGAATATATTGCACTAAATGAAAAATTAGCTATAATAGGCATCTCTGAGACCTGGTGAAAGGAGGATAACCAGTGGGATATTGTCATACTGGGGTACAAATTATATCGTAGTGATAGGGTGGTTCGAATTGGTGGAGGGGTAGCGTTGTATATTAAGGAGAGCCTTGAATCAAATTGATTGAAAATTCTGCAGGAAACAAAACACATCTTGGAATCACTATGGATTGAAATTCCATGTGTAAAGGGGAAAAGGATAGTGATAGGAGTGTACTACCGTCCGCCTGTCCAGGATGAATAGACGGATGCAGAAATGTTAAAGGAAATTAGGGATGCAAACAAACTTGGCAGCACAATAATAATGGATGATTTCAATTGCTCTGATATTGACTGGGTAAATGTAACATCAGGGCACACTAGGGAGGTAAAATTCCTTGACTAAATCAAGGACTGCTTTATGAAGCAGCTGGTACAGGAGCCGATATGATCAGGTTCGGGAGATAATGGTGCTGGGGCTGCTTGATAACAGTGATCATAATACGATCAGATTTGATATTAGTTTTGAAGTAAGTATACATAGGAAATCAAATACGTGTTTAACTTTAAAAAAAGGAGACTATGATAAAGTGAGAAGAACGGTGAAAAAAAACTTTGAGGAGTGGCTGCGAGGGTCAAAAATTTACATCAGGTGTGGATGCTGTTCAAAAACACCATCCTGGAAGCCCAGGCCAAATATATCCCGCGTATTAAAAAAGGAGGACGGAAGACCAAATTACAGCTGGCATGGTTAAAAAGCGAGGTGAAGGAAGCTATGAGAGCTAAATGAAAATCATTCAGAAAATGGAAGAAGGAACCGACTGAAAATAATAAGAAACAGCATAAGGAATGTCAAGTCACATGCAAAGCGCTGATAAGGAAGGCTAAGAGGGACTTTGAAAAAAAGATTGCGTTGGAGGCAAAAACACATAGTAAAATTTTTTTTAGGTATATTAAAAGCAGGAAGCCGACAAAAGAATCAGTTGGACCGCTAGATGACCGAAGAGTAAAAGGGGTGATCAGGGAAGACAAACCGTAGCGGAGAGATTAAATGAATTCTTTGCTTCGGTCTTCACCGAGGAAGATTTGGGTGAGATACTGGTGCCAGAAATGGTATTCAAAGCTGGTGAATCGGAGAAACTGAATGAATTCTTTGTAAACCTGGAGGATGTAATGGGGCAGTTCTACAAATTGAAGAGCAGCAAATCTCCTGGACTAGATGGTATTCATCCCAGAGTACTGATAGAACTGAAAAATGAACATGTGGAGATATTGTTAGTAATAAGTAATTTATCCTTAAAATCGAGCGTGGTACCAGAAGATTGGAGGGTGGCCAATGTAATGCCGATTTTTAAAAAAGGTTTCAGAGGAGATCTGGGAACTTATAGACCGGTGAGTCTGATGACGGTGCCGGGCAAAAAGGTACAGACTATTATAAAGAACAAAAGTACAGAGCATATTCAAAAGCTTGGATTAATGAGGCAAGTCAACATGGATTTAGTGAAGGGAAATTTTGCTTCACCAATCTACTACGTTTCTTTGAAGGGGTGAACAAACATGTGAATAAAGGGGAGCCGGTTGGTATTATATATCTGGATTATCAGAAGGCGTTTGACAAAGTACCTCATGAAAGACTTCACAGGAAATTGGAGTCATGGGATAGGAGGTAGTGTTCTATTGTGAATTAAAAACTGGTTAAAAGATAAAAACAGAGAGTAGGGTTAAATGGTCAGTATTCTCAATGGTGAAGGGTAGTTAGATGGGAGTAACTAGCGAGGTAATTAAATTTGCTGATGACACAAAGGTTATTCAAAGTTGTTAAATCGCAGGAGGATTGTAAAAAATTACAAGAGGACCTTACGAGACTGGGAGACTGGACGTTTAATGTGAGCAAGGTGATGCATGTGGGAAAGAGGAACCTGAATTATAGCTACGTAATACAAGGTTCCACATTAGGAATCACCGACCAAGAAAGGGATCTAGGAGTCGTCGTTGATGATGCGTTGAGACCTTCTGCTCAGTGTGCTGCGGCCGCTAAGAAAGCAAATAGAATGTTAGGTATTATTAGGAAAGGAATGGAAAACAAAAAGGAGGATGTTATAATGCTTTTGTATTGCTCCATGGTGTGACTGCACCTCAAATATTGTGTTCAATTCTGGTTGCCGCATCTCAAAAAAGATATTGTGGAATCAGAAAAGGTAGAGAGAGGGGCGTCAAAAATGATAAAGGAGATGGGATGACTTCCCTATGAGGAAAGGCTGAAGCAGCTAGGGCTCTTCAGCTTGGAGAAAAGGTGACTAAGTGGAGATATGATAGAAGTCTATAAAATAATGAGTGGAGTAGAACGGGTAGATGTGAAGCCTCTGTTTACACTTTACAAAAATACTAGGACTAGGGGGCATGCGATGAAGCTACAATGTAGAAAATTTAAAACGAATTGGAGAAAATTTTTTCTTCACTCAACGTGTAATTAAACTCTGGAATTCGTTGCCAGAGAATGTGGGAAAGGCAGTTAGCTTAGCGGAGTTTAAAAAAGGTTTGGCTGGCTTCCTAAAGGAAAAGTTCATAGACCATTATTAAATGGACATGGGGAAAATTCACTAGTTCTGGGATAAGCAGTATAAAATGTTTTGTAATTTTTTGGGATCTTGCCAGGTATTTGTGACATGGATTGGCCACTGTTGGAAACAGGATGCTGGGCTGGATAGACCTCTGGTCTGTTCCAGTATGGCAATACTTATGCACTTATGTACTTATGAATGTTTAGAAGCTAAGACAGTTTGCCTCAGTGTTTCTCTCCTCTGGTGTTTTATTTCTGCACTGCTTATTATTTCCCAAATTACCTGGTTTAGTAGTGGAAGGAAATATTTTTCCTTCAAGATATGCCTCTGGCCTTTAAGATCCTAGCTGGTACAAAAAACAGTCTCTTCTTCTCTCTGCCTGTGAAACTGCAGCTCAAGATCTGGTTGCTGTAGCTCTTATAGTAAGGGCTAAAATTCCTTTTTCTTTTGGGCTTCTAGACTCAGACTTTTCTCTGGCCCTCTTGTACAGTACAATCTCAATTATCCAACCTTTGCTAATCCAGCCATCCAGCATATCTGACAGATCCTCCGGTGACTTTATCGCATTGACATTAAGAAGCATGTGGCTTCTCTTGCTGTTTGTGATTTGAGTCCATGTTTCTTTGCATGAATTCTAGGATCTGGGACCCCGCTTTTACAGCAAGGAAAGCATTATTTTTTTTTTTTGAGACCTTTGTTCTAAGCAAGGGAACCATAATATTTTGGATCTGGGACCCTGCTTTTTCAGCAAGGGAAGTGTTGAAAAAGTTTTAAACTGAGTCTTTGCTTTTACAATAGTACAGCATGGGAGCAATTTTTGGACCTGGAATCCTACTTTTATTTATTTAGATTTTGCTCACACCTTTTTCATTAGTAGCTCAAGGTGAGTTATATTCAGGTACAGTGGGTAGTTCCCTGTTGCTGGAGAGCTCACAATCTAATTTTGTACCTGAGGCAATGGAGGATTAGGTGACTTGTCCAAGATCACAAGGAGCAGCAGTGGGATTTGAACCCACCTTCTCTGGATATCAAGACCAGTGTTCTAACCACTAGGCCACGCCTTGCTTTTATAACATTACAGCATGGCAGTAATTTTTGGATCTGGGACTCCGCTTGTGCAGCGAGGAAACCATTGAACAATTTTGAGCTGAGACCTTGTTTTTACAGAATGGCATCAATTTTTGGCCAGTCAAAAGAGGAAAAAAGTTGCTTTGTAGAGTAGAAAGTTTTGCAGAAAGGAAGTGCTAAAGGAAGTGAACACTAAAGATGTTTTGAGCTGAGACCTTGCTTTCCTGCTAGGGAGCCATTTTTGATCTGAGACCGTGTTTTTGCAGAAATTTTTAGACTTGTGCTATGTCACCCAAGAGCCCACTTTTCTTGCCAAGGATCCATTTTTGATCTGAGGCCATGCTTTTGCAGAAACAGAACCATGGTAAGATTTTATGCACAGTGAGTTTTATGCAGTACCATATGTACACCTACTGTATTCTTGTTCGTTCAGTTACATTTACAGCACTTTCTTCATTCTTACACCCATTCTTACATCTAGAGGGTTTCCAGTCGCAGTTCTGCTATCTTGAGACATGGGGCTCTGCTTGGTTCTGCTGTCTTGATTTCTGCTTCATACGATATTGTTATTGACTGGAGAAGACAACTGGAGTGAAGCTGAACATTCAGCGATCTTGAGAAATGGGGCTCTGCTTGGTTCTGTATTTCTATATATGCAGTTGATAAATATGGTTTCCCTTGCTCAGTTCTGTACCTATACAGTATTTCTGTTCACATTGCCTGCTGTAAAATTGCTCTGTATTTGTGCACAAATTGCCTGCTGTACAATTTTTCCTTTTGTTGTTGTTGTTGCTGATTAGTGTTAATAAACATTTTAATCAAAGATACCATATGTCTGTTCTTCATGCATAAAGTATGTTCTCCATGTATTGTTTGAGGGGTTCTCATTGTTTTTCATATTATCCGACTTTTCACTTATCCGACACCGGACTGGTCCCATTGACGTCAAACAATCGAGCCTCTATTGTAGTTCCTTTGTCTTTCTTCTCTGGGCTGAAGTCCCAGAGTCTTTTTAAATAACCAATCACAAAATATTAAAACATTCTCCCACCGCTAGCAGCATGGTAAATCCTTGCTTATCTACTCAGTCCTCCTTTGTCTTTAAGACACACCCTCCAATTGAAGACCCCCAAAAGACACATGTTAGGTAGGCGAAGTGAGAAAATGCTTTAGACTGAAAGAAAATTGTGGTATCACCTCTAAGGAAAATACAGAGCGCACAGAGAAAGTGTGAAAAAGAGTCACATAGCTGGTGAGGTTTTACAAACAGCTGCTAGCAGAGGAGTGTTGTTCCATGGAGTGGCTGCAATTGCTGTGTGATTTAAAGGAAAGTACATTCTGATGCAGCATGCTATCGCTGTCCTCCTTGTAGATTTCAAAGGCAGCCCATCCATGAATTGCCTTACAAAATACTGGGGGTCATTTCCAAAGCTGTGGAGACAGGTGCAAAGTCCACCGGAGTTTTATGACTTTCTTTATTTTTTTTTTTCATTCATCTCATTTCATTCTGGAAATGAAACAAAAGAAAAATGAATGGAATTTAGGGGCTCCTTTACTCATGCGCCCTAAGCATTTAGCATGTGAAATAGGGTGTGATGCTTAAGTACTGGCATTGAATACATGTAAACTGGAGACCATGCCGGGATCTGTCCATTTAGATTTAAGCTTGCTATTCAAGGGTTGGCAGCAAGCCCAGAAGACCTAAACCTAAACACATAACTTATCCATGTAGTGGCTGAATGCAGTCTATAACAGGACACCTAAAAGTAGGCATTTGGAGGGCAAATGGTAGGAGCCTGTTCTATAAAATAACGTGAGGCACCATGTTCCTTTATAGAATACTATCATAACCGGGATTCAACACATCTAACATGTGCCAGTCACAGAACTGTCATAAGTACAAGTCCTTAAGGGTGGCAGGTACCCACATAGGAAAACAGCAAAAGTAAAGGCTGACAAATGCGCAAACCAATAGGGAGATAATCTCAAAAAAACAGTTTATTCAAAATATTCATATCAATATCAAGGACCCGACACGGTCCGTGTCGAGTCCTTGATATTGATATGAATATTTTGAATAAACTGTTTTTTGAGATTATCTCCCTATTGGTTTGCGCATTTGTCAGCCTCTACTTTTGCTGTTTTGCTTTGACTTTCCATGGAGGCTCCTCCTGTCTTCTTGGATTTGCAGGTACCCACATAGGGCCAGATTCTATATAAGGCACCTAAAAAATCCACGCGGTAAACATTTCTGCCTAAGTGTATTCTATAAACGACGCCTAGATTTAGGTACAGTATATAGAATACACTAAGTTGATATCCCAGCTCCTAAAACTACATGCCTCCATTAACACCAACGAAAATGTGACATAAATCCCTGCATGTAGATTTACACGCACTGGGCCATATTCTATAACTACGCGTGTAAATTTTGAAGCACCCATAAAATGCCCATTTCCCCACCCATAGCCATGCCCCTTTTGAACTGTGCACATTAAAATTTAGGCGTAGTTCATTACAGCATACGCTTAGCGAGTTGTGCACATAAATTGTAATTATTGTCAATTAGTGCTCGGTAAGTTATGCACATAAGTGGAAACCCATGCTCGCCGTTCTATATACCCCCCACTGCAAATACCCGCTATGTAGCTTAAGAATAAAATTCTATATATGGCGTCGAACATTAGTTGTGGCAAACTTTTGATGCGAAAAATCATTATATCAAATTCAAGGTACCAAAATGAGGCAAAAACAGCAGATCCATGTGAAAACACATGTATGTGCCCATTTCTGGAATAACGCCTTAAAAGTGTTGCAGATCTGCAAAGGGGGCAGGGCCATGGGAGTACATAAGTACATAAGTATTGCCATACTGGGAAAGACCAAAGATCTATCCAGCCCAGCATCCTGTTTCCAACAGTGCCCAATCCAGGTCACAAATACCCGACAAGATCCCAAAAATGTCCAAAACATTTTATACTGCTTATCCCAGAAATAGTGGATTTTCCCCAAGTCCATTTAATAACGGTCTATGGACTTTTCCTTTAGGAAGCCATCCAAATGTTTATTAAACTCCGCTAAGCTAACTGCCTTTACCACATTCTCTGGCAACGAATTCCAGAGTTTAATTACATGTTGAGTGAAGAAAACGTTTCTCCAATTTGTTTTAAATTTACTACATTGTAGCATGGTCAGGGCATGGGCAGGCCAGGGGCATTCCCTTAGAATGCATTCAGTGTTACAGAATTTGGGGGGATCTGCGCCCAACTAGCATGCTGGGATTTATGCCTGGTTTCAGTTGGTGTAACTCCTTGCTCTGAAGGATGAGTGTGAATCCCGACACCACGTGTTATTCTGTGAAGGGCACCGATCCTGCAACACCCGTTATAGAATACCGCTCAGTACCAACTTTATTAGGTGCCAAATTTTGAGCACCATTTATAGAATTTTCCCCTAAGTGCATATTTTCAGAATAGCACTTAGGCAGTATGCTGGCATTTACACACAGAAGTGCACATATACGCATGTAAATGCTAATATTCTAAACATTTATGCACATAGCACATGTGTAAACTTTAGTGCCGAGATTGGGTGGCAGAGCCGGTGAAGGGTGGCGGGGATGGTGCTGGGCAGACTTATATGGTCTGTGCCAGAGCCGGTGGTGGGAGGCGGGACTGGTGGTTGGGAGGCGGGGATAGTGCTGTGCAGACTTATACGGTCTGTGCCAGAACCGGTGGTAGGAGGCGGGGCTGGTGGTTGGGAGGCGGGGATAGTGCTGGGCAGACTTATACGGTCTGTGCCCTGAAAAGGACAGGTACAAATCAAGGTAAGGTATACACAAAAAGTAGCACATATGAGTTTGTCTTGTTGGGCAGACTGGATGGACCGTGCAGGTCTTTTTCTGCCGTCATCTACTATGTTACTATGTTTATAGAATTGCCCTGTAAATGGATAAACACCAGTTCCAACTTTGCTCCTGACTAATGCCAGCCCCTTCTTACATGGTTAAAATATGGCCATTTAGCAAATTAAACACCACAATTTTTCCTGCATAAACTGATATGCAAGTTATGCACTCATCACCTTCTGGCAAACATATAACTTGCTTTCAATATCAGGCTCTATGTTTTTGTATATATTAGTACGCTCTCTCTCTCTCTCTCTCTCTCTCTCTCTCTCTCTCTTTCACACACACAAACACACACATCAGGAATCATGTCCGTATTGAAGAAACTCTCTGGCAGGCAAAACTAAGTCTAATACAAGTTCAAAGTCATTAAGGGTCAAGCAATCTAGAAAGGACAGAAAGCCCCTCAAACCAAAATCATTGAACATCATAGAGTGATGCTAGTGATATTGTGTTTGAATGACTCACTCTTCTACTGCAAGGATAACCCAACCACTGGACAATGGAAAAACAATATAGGAAGTCCTGTAATGAGTTCTGTGATTTATCTTTTGGAGGAGAAAAGGGAGTTATTATTGTTATGACCTTTTTCAGCATTTTCCATTGATCGTACTTCAGTAAATGTTGAAGTATTGAAACACAACAGCTACAATATACCTTCAGGGGGAAATAAAAGAGTTACTGTGGGGTTACAAAACTCTGGAGTGACAAAACAGCTTGAACAGGAATATATAGAACCTCAAAAAATATGTTTTTAATTCTGCTGTTGTATATGTAACCCCACTTCCAAAAATCCAGGAAGCCTCTGAAAGCTGTGGGGCCATTTCTTACTGTCAGAGGCTCTCAGGGCCTTTTGGCAGGGGAAAAGATGAGTTTTCAAGGTGCTTAGGCTTCTTAAAAAAATTAACCCACATATTAAGAACTGCTATTCTGGGTCAGACTAAAACTCTATCAAGCTCAGTATTCTGTTTCCAACAGTAACCAATGCAGACCACAAGTACCTGGTAGTATCCCAAAAAATTGAAAAGCAGCAGATTTCCCCTACTCTACCTTAATAACAGTTTATAGACTTTTCTTCCAGGAACTTGTCCAAACTTTCTTATAAACTGAGCTGTGCTGTTTTACCACATTGCCTAGCAACATGGGCATGGAGTAGTGTAAAGCATGGTGCAGGCTTGAGCTTTGTATCCTAAGCCTCTGATTTGGTAGGATAAAAATTATTTTAATGTAAATTAATTAACACATTTTCTGTTTCATCCTGGGCTTTACTGTGTGCCTATTTGTCATATTTCTCACTCTTTATAGAATAAAAATGGCAATCATGACTTTGCCTTGTTTTTAAAAACATCTGCCCCTAAGTGTACTCTTGGGTTGTCCTTTCTGTATTCCTCCTTTATGTAGATCTTGGCTATTATTGCCAGGGTTTCTGAAGAAGATCAGCACAGCAATTATCTGATTTAAATAAATTTCTTCCAGCTCAAGGGGAAAGTTAGGACTTCTTCCTCTATAGCTTCAGAAAGCTTGAAGAAGATTGTTGACCTTCTGACATGCTTCAGAATGGTTGTAGAGATTGGAGCTGCTTTGACCACTGCAGCGGCTGAGGGAGACAAAACATCATTGAGCCCCTCTGATCTCCTGCTGCCATTTAAGGGACAAGTATCCTGGTTCTGGTTGATTTCGTGGTGCATTGTACTGATGTCAGCCATGAGTTTCTGTATGGTACAGGAGGCCTGTCATCTCCCATAGTCCCAGAGAGTAACTTGGGGCAAGCAGCTATGGCTAAGTTGGCAGCAGTAGTATAACATTTGGAAGGAAGTCCAAGAGGGAAAGCTCAAGATGGCCTAAGGGAATGGTCATTGTGCAACCTGATTTTACAACATTCCCATATGGCCTCCACTTCAGAAACCTGTGGCTGGTACCCTGGAAGCTCTAAAGAAGTTAGATTTATCTCTTATGAGGTTGGGGAGCTTTACAGATGTTGAATTCCTTTTTTATGACAGTTTGCCACTGATTTGCAAGGCCTCTCAATAGAAGTTAAAGAATTGAGGGAAGAGAGAAAAGTACAATTTAGGGAGCATTCTGACAAGATTCTGTCATTAGAGAAAGATCTAAATTCTGTGAAATCTATTAATGTGCTCTTGTGCAAGACAAGACTATTTTGGCTAGCAGGGGCAGTGGAACACCTTTTTGCTTGGGAGGCCTAAGTAAGTAATCTTTGTCCTGCTCCAAAGTTCTGTAGTCAGTAATACCAGAGAGACAAAAAGCTGGTCGTATCATGGCCCTAGAGACCCACCTCATTACTCTGCCTATGTTAGAAACATAGCAAAAATGTAGGTAAAGGTCATATTACCTATCCAGTCTGCCCAATTATGCCATCTATTTTCCCTATCACTCCCTTAGAGATCCTATGTACTTGTCCCAAGCACTCTTGAATTCATCTCCACCACTTCCACCGGGAAGCTGTTCCATGAATTTACCACCCTTTCCATGAAGAAGTATTTCCTCAGATTACTTCTGAGTCTATTCCCTTTCACCTTCATCCTGTGCCTGCTCATTCCAGAGCTTCTTTTCAATTGAAAGAGACTCGCCTCCTGTGCATTTATGCTGTGTAGGTATTTAGATGTCTTCATCATATCTCCCCTCTCCCACCTTTCTTCCAAAGTATATATATTGAGATCTTTAAGTCTGTCCCCATATGCTTTCTGATGAGGACCACTGACCAGTACCCTCGGATGTATGTCATCCAGCCCCATCAGTTTGTCCTCACAAACACAGTCCTCTGAAAAACATTCAGGGGCTACCACCCCTCTATTCCTATTTGTGTTTGTCTTCTGTGGTCCTGCTCCTGGCCCTTCAGCTGTGAACACAAGAACAGAAGTATTTGTTAAACAATTCCACCTTATCTTTATTAGCTTCTATAAATTCCTCCCCTTCACCTTTGAGTATCACAATGCCACTTATCACTAACATATCTTTTACCGTATTGGCTATTTTTTCTTCCATTTTCATCTTTGTTTTCCTGACTACTCTACCAACTTCTCATAGCTTTTCCAGATATTGTCACCTATCTTCCTCTTTCTGCAATCTCTTGTAGCTTATAAAGGCTAACCTCTTTTTTCTTAGCTTTTCAGCTACTACGATGAAGCAACAGATGAATTCCTTGAGATAGCTCAACTTATTTGATCAATTTTTCAAGATTGTTTAGTAAGGGTCCTAGAGAGCAATTTAAATAAGATAGAGGGGACATTTTCAATATGATGTCTAAATCTGATTTTGGACATTTTGCTGAAAACATCCAAAAATCAAGTAGTGAAAATGACCATTTTCAAACCAGAAAAACCTCTATCTTTTTTCTTTGAAAATGACCATTTCCTAGATGTTCTTATGCTTAGTACAGCTATATTTTTGGACCATTTTCAAAAAAAAAAAAAACTTGTTTCATTTGTTTTTCAGCAGCCCCTGAATCTGATTATACATCTGAATTTTAGAAATATGCAAAACGTAGCTCAGTTCCCATCTCCCGAACTGGGTGACAGGGACAAGTTCCTCCTTCATCACCACACTGTCTCATTCATTCCTCTCTTTCCATTCAGCACAGTCCTTCTGATGCAAGCTTGGGTGTGGATTAAGGTCCAGAATAGAGATCCAGGGCTCTGGGAATCAAAATGGGGCTTCTCTGTAAGATCTCACCAGTCCGTGGAGGAAGCATCCTCATTCCCCCTTCCAATAACCACAAAGTAGTCTGAAGATTTTCTTAAATGATGCAAATTCAACTTTACTGAATTTTCTGCAACCGGCAGGCAAATCAATTCCTTTTTAACTTCATATATACAGTAGAACTCCTCCTGTCCATTCAAGACTGTGTTTTACAGTCTCAACCCTTCTTCTTTTCAAACCTGATCTTTGGAATTCTCACTATTTACAAATTTACAAACACCGCCTGTCCTTTACCCATCCCAGAAGCTGGTAATAAGCCAAGACTGCTTCTGAATTTCCCTGATCACAATCCACTTCCCTCAGTCACAGACCCTTTTAGGCTGTCCTTCTTCCAGCGATGCACTTCTTGAGCTGCATCCTAGCCTTAAACAAGCTTGCTCCTGTCAGGCACACCAAGTGGAGATGTGAGCCCTTGTGCCCGATGGGGAAAGAATTCCCACCGAGCTGTCAGCCAACCCCGAGTTCCCCTGTGTCTCCCTCCGTTCCCCAGGGGTTGAGCCCCCAGGTGCGGGAAGCCAACAGCAAGAAGAACTGAGTCCAGAATAGAGCCCACAGGGCACAGCCAGGCAACGGGCAAAGAAGGTCCAGGAACAAACAGTGGTCAATACCAGGCAGCAGACAGTAGAAAATCCAGGATCAGGCAAAGGTCAATACCAGGCAGCAGACAGAAGCAAATCCAGAATCAGGCGAAGGTCAATTCCAGGCAGCAAACAGTAGAAAATCCAGGATCAGGCAAAGGTCAATACCAGGCAGCAAGAAGCAAATCCAAAATCAGGCGAAGGTCAATTTCAGGCAGCAAACAGTAGAAAATCCAGGATCAGGCAAAGGTCAATACCAGGCAGCAGACAGAAGCAAATCCAGAATCAGGCGAAGGTCAATTCCAGGCAGCAAACAGTAGAAAATCCAGGATCAGGCAAAGGTCAATACCAGGCAGCAAGAAGCAAATCCAAAATCAGGCGAAGGTCAATTTCAGGCAGCAAACAGTAGAAAATCCAGGATCAGGCAAAGGTCAAAACCAGGCAGCAAACAGAAGAAGAACCAGAAGCACTGCAACTACCCAGAGAACTGAATAGAAGCCGAAGTGTGGGAGGACTAGTGGCCTGGCTTTAAATAGTGCAGGAATTAGACCCAAACATGCACAGCTGTCTTCAAGATGGCTGCCCCAAATGGAGACGCCCTCAAGCCCAAATATGGGCTTCCTTCCTGCGGCTGCCCAACACCAAGATGGCCGCCCCCTCCTAAGATGCCCACCTCTGAGATGGCAGCCCTATCCTGGATATGCCCAAATCCAAGATGGCCACCATCTCTTCAGATGCCCATACCTTGCGCAGGCAGGGAACATGACAGCTCTTGCCTTGGTTCCTGCTCTTGGGCTGGGTTCCCCTTTCCCACCCAGGGCTCCACACTCCTTCACAGATTTCTAGGGGCAGCAACTTCTCTACATAAATACGTAAGTATTGCCATACTGGGACAGACCAAAGGTCCATTAAGCCCAGCATCCTGTCTCCAACAATGATCAATCCAGGTCACAAGTACCTGGCAAGATCCCAAAAAAGTACAATATAGTTTATGCTGCTTATCCTAGAAATAAGCAGTGGGTTTTCCCCAAGTCCATTTTAATAATGGTCTATGGACTTTTCCATTAGGAAGCCAGCCAAACCTTTTTTAAACCCCACTAAGCTAATTGCTTTTACCACATTCTCTGGCAACAATTCCAGAGTTTAATTACACGTTGAGTGAAGAAACATTTTCTCTGATTCATTTTAAATTTACTACTTTGTAGTTTCATTGTGTGCCCCCTAGTCCTAGTATTTTTGGAAAGAGTAACAAATGATTCACGTCTACCCGTTCCACTCCACTCATTATTTTACAGACTTCTATCATATCTCATCTCAGCCGTCTTTTCTCCAAGCTGAAGAGCCCTAGCCACTTCAACCTTTCCTCATAGGGAAATCTTCCAACCCCTTTTATCATTTTTGTCGCCCTTCTCTGTACATTTTCTAATTCCACTATATCATTTTTGAGATGCGGCAACCAGAATTGAACACAGTATTTGAGGTATGGTCGCACCATTGTCCAATACAAAGGCATTATAAAGTCCTCATTTTTGTTTTCCATTCCTTTTCTAATAATACCTAACATTCTATTTGCTTTCTTAGCCACCGCTGCACACTGAGCAGAGGGTTTCAACACATCATCAGTGAAATCAAACTCAGCTTAAGCATCATGGACTCATGGGCAAATGCATTTCAGCTAAAACTCAATAAAGAAAAAACACATTGTCTCATTCTCTCATCCCAACACAGCGCCAACAACCCCACAACTATCAACATCCCAGTCTACACCCTTCCTAT
Source organism: Microcaecilia unicolor (assembly GCF_901765095.1). Lineage (NCBI taxonomy): Eukaryota > Metazoa > Chordata > Amphibia > Gymnophiona > Siphonopidae > Microcaecilia > Microcaecilia unicolor. The sequence continues at coordinate 445,373,900 of NC_044032.1, forward strand.
CTCAGACAGCCTGAAAATCCTCGGCGTTATAATAGACCGTAACTTAATGCTAGAGAGCCAAATGGCATCCACAACAAAGAAAATGTTCCACTCAATGTGGAAACGCTTGAAACAGTTCTTCCCGTGGGAAACATTTCGCAACCTAGTACAATCAATGGTACTAAGCCACTGAGACTACTGAAATGTAATTTATGTAGGATTCAAGTAACAGACCTTAAAGAAGCTTCATACCGCTCAGATCATGGCAGCTAAGCTTATATTTGGAAAAACACGATATGAAAGTACAAAGCCCCTCCATGAAAAACTACACTGGCTCCCAATCAAAGAATGCATTGCCTTCAAAATCTGCACCCTGGTTCACAAAATTATCTACGGTGAAGCCCCGGGATACTTGACAGACTTGATCGACTTACCAACTACAAACACATCAGAATCAACACGAACATATCTGCACTACCCAAGCTGCAAAGGCCTCAAATACAAATCAACTAATGCATCCAGCTTTTCCTACATAAGCACACAACTGTGGAACACACTACGAAAAACCTTGAAAACAACGCACAACCACCTAAACTTCCGGAAATCACTAAAAACTAATCTATTAAAAAAGACATACCCTGCCGATCCAACCTAAATGCCTGATCTTTGTGACACAACAAAACTAAAGTACTTAATGGACCTAACTCAACTCTTCCATTGTACGATTCCCTAATTGTGGCTGTGCCACATGATTTTTATCCTACCACAACATCACTTTGTATTTGTTCTCACCAGAGCCGGCAAATGCCTCTCCGGTACTATGTAAGCCACATTGAGCCTACAATATGTGGGATACAAATGTAACAAATAAATAAAATAAACAAATCATCAACAACGAAGCCTAGATCCCTTTCCTGGTTGGTACTCCTAACGTGGAACCTTGCATTACGTAGCTATAATTCGGGTTCCTCTTTCCCACATGCATCACTCTATTCAGCCTGTTTATTTATCCACTTCGGGATCCCCATCTCCTACAAAGGGTCCTGGCAGGGGTTACAGACAACCAAAGACCCCGTGTCTCCCCCAACTCTAGCATTTCTTACCTTGTACTCCTCCCCTTTTCTGTCACTCATTCACACAGACACATTTCTCCCTGCACTTTATTCCACAAACCCACCCCCTCTGGGCAGGATCCTCATACCTTACAAAACACAAATTCCCCCCTCCCCCCACCTCCAGTACCTCTGGAGAGTTCCACCAACACTCTAGTAATCCCCAATATAACGGTGATTACACAGATAAAGAAAAGAAAAAAATAGCAAAACAAGAGAGCTTTCTGAAACTAGAAACATTAATGTCTCCACAGGAATAAAATAAAGTCAGACAGAATAAAAAGGGATTTGAATGGGTTTGTTTTACCTAAGAACTAAGACATTTTCATTGCTACTGCTTTCTCTGTGTCCATTTGACTAAAAGATTATTTATTTTACTTGTGCTAAGAATAGATCAATTTGACCAGTAAGAACCTTTTTTAGATAGTTTATCTGGCAGTGCTAGTCATCCTGAGGCTCTGGATAGATATATAGATAGAAATAAATATGTGTTTTGGGCGGCCAGGTGCATGTCATCATTCCCCACTGTATAACTGCATTACAAAACACAATTATTATTATTAAAACAGCACAGAATAAAATAACTGTACATGTGGTTTCAAGGGAAGCAAAGCATTTATGGTGAAATTGGTATATTTTAAAAGGCTGCCTTCCAAAGTATCCTATTCTAGAGTTTATTTTCTTCTAATCCCTCTTCTTTATGGTTTATTTTTCTAAAGTTCATAGATTATTTTTGGTCAGGCTGGGCAGCATCATTTTATGTCTGGCTCTGGCTCTGCATCCAGTTTTGTGATGTCACAGCATCACCAGGATTCCCCCACTGCTAACAGACACATATTTGTACATTTTCCAACATTTGAAAATAAACTAAGCTTGATTACAGTTAACCTAAAACTTGCTAATATTTATCAAGTGAGGTGGTTTGATTCATTACGATATGGCTAAATCTTTTCTCTGTTTGTTTCTTTTCCTAGAGCCTATGAGCAAGGGAAGGAAAATGTGACTGAAACCTAAAACACTTCTGCCTCATCCCTCAAACAAACCTAGAAACATTTCAACAATAAATCTGAAAGAACAGGGATTAAAACATAACAAGATCCTATATGAGATACTTTGGAAAGGAGCCTTTCTAAATATGAAAAGTTCATGTAAAAGGTTTTTGGTCTTTATAATAGTGGAGAGCTCTCTGCCTTTTTCCTTTACTCTATCTGTCCACTATAAACATTTATTTTCACAGTCAAAAATGTTGCTGTTTTCACTGCTCACACTAAATCAGGAAAAGCATGCGTCCCTTATTCTTTTTTTTTTTTTACACTCCTGCTCTTTCTCCTCCCTGCTGGGGATATCAATCCCAATCCTGGCCTTCCTAGGCAACTGTCTCCCTATCTGTGCAGGTCAAACCACAACCTCTCAAATCTTGTTTCTATTCCTCTCCTTCCTCCCTCTTTTCTCTCTTTATTATGTGCCCTGTGGAATGTCCACTCTGCCTCCAGCAAGCTTCAGTACATTCACAACCTTTTTGTCTCATACTCTCCATCGTCTTGTACTTACTGAGACTTGGCTTTTCCCTGAAGGTTCTGCTTTAGTTGCTGCTGTTATGGAGGTTACCTTTTCTCCCATCCACTTCACCCAATTTGCCATGGTGGTGGTGTTGGGCTGCTGCTCTCTCCTTCTTGTAGATTTCAACCCATTTATCCACCTCAGTCTTGTTCCTTTTCTTTCTTTGGAGGATACCCCATCTGAGTCCTTATCTTCCTATCTCCCTGACTTTGACTCCTGGCTTTCTTTCTTTCTTAATTTGTTTTCCCCTTCCCTCATTCTTAGGGGCTTTAGCATTCATGACATTGACACCTTTAGATTTTATGCCTCAAAGTTCATGCTCCACTACCCCCACTCACCAGCATGGCCACTGCCTCAATCTCGTAGCATAGAGGGGCATTTTTGATATGACGTCTAAGTCTGACTTTAGACGTTTTGCACAAAACGTCCAAAATCCGAACAGGAAAGAAAGTCATTTTCAAAAAATAAAAACATCTATCTTTTTTTTTTTTTCAAAAATACTGTTCAAAAGCACCATCCTGGAAGCCCAGGCAAAATATATTCCGCGTATTAAAAAAGGAGGACGGAAGACCAAACGACAGCCGGTGTGGTTAAATAGTGAGGTGAAGGAAGCTATTAGAGCTAAAAGAAAATCCTTCAGAAAATGGAAGAAGGAACAGACTGAAAATAATAAGAAACAGCATAAGGAATGTCAAGTCAAATGCAAAGCGCTGATAACGAAAGCTAAGAGGGACTTCGAAAAAAAGATTGCATTGGAGGCAAAAACGCATAGTTAAACCCTTTTTTAGGTATATTAAAAACAGGAAGCTGGCAAAAGAATCAGTTGGACCGCTAGATGACCGAGGAGTAAAAGGGGCAATCAGGGAAGACAAAGCCACAGCGGAGAGATTAAATGAATTCTTTGCTTCGGTCTTCACCGTGAAAGATTTGGGTGGGATACCGGTGCCGGAAATAGTATTCAAAGCTGACGAGTCAGAGAAACTTAATGAATTCTCTGTAAACCTGGAGGATGTAATGGGGCAGTTCTGCAAACTGAAGAGTAGCAAATCTCCTGGACCAGATGGTATTCATCCCAGAGTACTAATAGCACTGAAAAATGAGCTTGCGGAGCTATTGTTAGAAATATGTAATTTATCCTTAAAATCGAGCATGGTACCAGAAGATTGGAGGGTGGCCAATGTAACGCCGACTTTTTTAAAAGGTTCTGGAGAAGATCCAGGAAATTATAGACCGGTGAGTCTGACGTCGTGCCGGGCAAAATGGTAGAGACTATTATTAAGAACAAAATTACAGAGCATATTCAAAAGCATGGATTAATGAGACAAAGTCAACATGGATTTAGTGAAGGGAAATCTTGCCTCACCAATCTACTACATTTCTTTGAAGGGGTGAATAAATATGTGGATAAAGGGGAGCCGGTTGATATTGTGTATCTGGATTTTCAGAAGGTGTTTGACAAAGTACCTCATGAAAGACTCCAGAGGAAATTGGAGAGTCATGGGATAGGAGGTAGTGTTCTATTGTGGATTAAAAACTGGTTTAATGATAGAAAACAGAGAGTAGGGTTAAATGGTCAGTATTCTCAATGGAGAAGGGTAGTTAGTGGGGTTCCCCAGGGCTCTGTGCTGGGACCGCTGCTTTTTAACATATTTATAAATGACCTAGAGATGGGAGTAACTAGTGAGGTAATTAAATTTGCTGATGACACAAAGTTATTCAAAGTCGTTAAATCGCGGGAGGATTGTGAATAATTACAAGCGGACCTTACGAGACTGGGAGACTGGGCGTCTAAATGGCAGATGACGTTTAATGTGAGCAAGTGCAAAGTGATGCATGTGGGAAAGAGGAACCCGAATTATAGCTATGTCATGCAAGATTCCACGTTAGGAGTCATGGACCAAGAAAGCGATCTAGGTGTTGTCGTTGATGATGCGTTGAAACCTTCTGCTCAGTGTGCTGCTGCAGCTAAGAAAGCAAATAGAATGTTAGGTATTATTAGGAAAGGAATGGAAAACAAAAAGGAGGATGTTATAATGCCTTTGTATCGCTCCATGGTGCGACCGCACCTCAAATGTTGTGTTCAATTTTGGTCGCAGCATCTCAAAAAAGATATTGTGGAATTAGAAAAGGTGCAGAGAAGGGCGACGAAAATGATAAAGGGGATGGGACGACTTCCCTATGAGGAAAGGCTAAAGAGGCTAGGGCTCTTCAGCTTGGAGAAAAGGCGGCTGAGGGGAGTTATGATAGAGGTCTATAAAATAATGAGTGGAGTTGAACGGGTAGATGTGAAGTGTCTGTTCACATTTTCCAAAAATACTAGGACAAGGTGGCATGCAATGAAGCTACAATGTAGTAAATTTAAAATGAATCAGAGAAACCTTTTCTTCACTGAACATGTAATTAAACTCTGGAATTCGTTGTCAGAGAATGTGGTAAAGGCAGTTAGCTTAGCGGAGTTTAAAAAAGGTTTGAACAGCTTCCTAAAGGAAAAGTCCATAGACCGTTATTAAATGGACTTGGGGAAAATCCACTATTTCTGGGATAAGCAGTATAAAATGTTTTGTATATTTTGGGAATCTTGCCAGGTATCTGCGACCTGGCTTGGCCACTGTTGGAAACAGGATGCTGGGCTCGATGGACCTTTGGTCTTTCCCAGTATGGCAATACTTATGTACTTATGTAAACACAAGGTTTTGTGTTTTAGACATTTTGTTTTTTGGTCCATTTTTGGAAAAAAAAAAAGACGAGCAAAACAGAGGAGCCAGCATTTTTTGCAGACTGGTCCCTGAGACATCCCAGGAGAGCAATGAGGCACCCTAGGGGCACTTCTGTGCACTTCATAAAAATGCTCCCAGGTACACATCTCACCTTTGCTCCCTTATCTTGTCCTCTGAACCCTCCAAAACCCACTCAAAACCTACATCCCCCCCCACACACACACACACACTGTACACCACTACAATAGCCCTTATGGGTGAAGGGGGAACCTTTATGTGGGTACAGTAGGCTTTTGGTGACTTTGGGCACCACAAGTGTGACAGGTAGAGGGAGATAGGGACCCGAGTCCCCCTCTTTGACTGCACTGCATCAACCACAACACTACTCCAGAGACCTGCATGCTGCTCTAATAGACATGGCTATAACATTTGAGGATGGTAAGTCAAATTTTTATTCACATAGTTTTGGGGGTGAGAGGGGTTTGGTGACCACTAGGGGTTGTATTGGGGGGGGGGGTCATCTCTGATTCCTTCCAGTGGTCATCTCATCATTTAGGTCACCTTTTCATGCCTTATTTGTTATAAAAACAGGTCTAGCACAAAACACCTTAGTCTTAGGAATGCCCAAATCCCACCCTTAACACACCCTTGACACCCCCCCCCCCCCCCCCCCCAGAGATTTGGATGCACTGCAGACAAGCAGCATAGAAAAATGTCTGCAACACAGGTTTTGAAAATACTGATTTGGACGTTTTTGTGTGAAAAACATCCAAATGCTGCTTTATGCCACTTTTTAGATGTTTTTCTCTTTTGAAAATGAGCCCCTTAGTAACTTGTAGGGGCATAATCGAACGGCGCCAGCCAAATAGATGGCGGCCATCTATTTGGCCGGCGCTGTAAAGAGTAGTCCCGAACCGTATTATCAAAAAAGATGGCCGCCATCTTTTGTTTCGATAATACGGTTGGGGCCGGCCAAATGTCAGAGATGGCCAGGTTTGAAATGGCCGGCATCGGTTTTCGCCGATAATGGAAACTAATGCCGGCGATCTCAGACCCAGCCAAATCCAAAGCATTTGGTCGTGGGAGGAGCCAGCATTTGTAGTGCACTGGTCCCCCTGACATGCCCTAGGGGCACTGCAATGGACTTCAAAAATAGCTCCCAGGTGCATAGCTCCCTTAACTTGGGTGCTGAGCCCCCCAAATCCCCCCCAAAACCCACTACCCACAACTGTACACAACTACCATAGCCCTTAGCGATGAAGGGGGGCACCCACATGTGGGTACAGTGGGTTTTGGGGGGTTTTGGAGAGCTTAACATTTACCACCACAAGTGTAACGGGTAGGGGGGAGATGGGCCTGGGTCCACCTGCCTGAAGTACACTGCACCCACTAAATACTGCTCCAGGGACCTGCATATTGCTGTCAGGGAGCTGGATATGACATTCGAGCTGGCATAAAAAAAATTATATATATATATATATTTATTTATTTATTTTAGGGTTGGAGGGGGTTGTGACCACTGGGTGAGTAAGGGGAGGTCATCCTCAATTCCCTCCGGTGGTCATTTGGTCAGTTGGGGCACCTTTTTGAAGCTTGGTCCTGAAAAAAAGGGAACCAAGTGAAGCCGGCGAAATGCTCGTCAGGGCCGGCTTTCTTTTTTCCATTATCGAGCTAAGCCGGCCATCTCAAACCACGCCCCCGTCCCACCTTCGCTACCCTACTGAAACCCCCCCTTGAAGTTTGGCCGGTTCCGCAACAGAAAGCAGTTGACGCCAGCCAAAATCGGCTTTCGATTATACCGATTTGGCCGGGCTCAGGAGATCGCCGGCCATCTCCCGATTTGTGTCCAGCTCATTCAAATGTATTCAGTCATGATCAGGGCACAGACCATAGAAGTCTGCCCAGCACTGGCTTTGCTTCCCAATTACCGGTGTTGCTACCCAATCTCTGCTAAGCTTCTGTGGATCCATTCCTTCTAAACAGGATTCCTTTGTGTTTATCTTACGCATTTTTTAATTCCATAATCGTTTTCATCTCCATCACCTCCTGTGGGAGGGTATTCCAGGTATCTACCACCCTTTCTGTGTAAAAATACTTCCTGATGTTATTCCTGAGTCTGCCTCCTTTCAACATCAATTAATGTCCTCTAGTTCTACCATCTTATCTAGCTGCTCACTCTTAAGCTTTTCCACTTCAGTTTTTCCCCTGTTTGACCATCATCTGAAAACCTTCACACTTAAACACCCTCCCCCATAGTCTTGTCCAATCACCACCAACACGTTTAGGAATCTTCAAGTGTTATGTTCTGATTGTATTTTATTTATTTATTTAGATTTGCTCACACCTTTTTCTGTAGTAGCTCAAGGTGAGTTACATTCAGGTACACTGGATATTTCTCTGTCCCAGGAGGGCTCACAATCTAAGTTTGTACCTGAGGCAATGGAGGGTTAAGTGACTTGCCCAAGATCACAAGGAGCAGCAGTGGGATTTGAACTGGCCACATCTGGATTTCAAGACTGGTGCTCTAACCAATAGGCCACTCCTCCACATGTTCTTTTGTATTCCCGCCTTGGATATAGGTGGTTTATAAATAAAAATTCTAATTCTATAGACCCTTACACTCTCATCACCACTTTCCCATCCTCCCTCTTATCCACCTGCTAAGGAAACAAATACCTTTTCAATGCCTCAGGTGTTATTCTAGTTTACGATGCTGCCCTTCAGGCTTCATGGGGCTCCTACTACATTCCAGCACCTGGTTAACTGCCTGCTGAGACCCTATGGCTGTTATGCGGCCGCAAATCTGGATGACCTTGAGGGGCATAATCGAACAGGGACGACCATCTCTAAGGGCGTCCATCTCTAAGGACATTCCGGTGAAGGGGCGGGGAAACCCGTATTATCGAAACAAGATGGCGTCCATTTTTCGTTTCGATAATATAGTCAAGGACACCCAAATCTCAACATTTAGGTCGACCTTAGAGATGGTCGACCTTAATGTTGAGATGGTCGACCTTAGAGATGGTCGGCCCCAGCTTTCGGCCATAATGGAAACTGAGGATGCCCATCTCAAAAACGACCAAATCCAAGGCATTTGGTCGTGGGAGGAGCCAACATTCGTAGTGCATTGGTCCTCCTCATGTGCCAGGACACCAACCGGGCACCCTAGGAGGCACTGCAGTGGACTTCAGAAATTGCTCCCAGGTGCATAGCTCCCTTACCTTGGGTGCTGAGCCCCCCCAACCCCCCCCCCAAAACCCACTACCCACAACTGTACACCACTACCATAGCCGTTAGGGATGAAGGGGGCACCTACATGTGGGTACAGTGGGTTTCGGGTGGGTTTTGGAGAGCTCACATTTACCTCCACAAGGAGCTGGGTATGACATTTGAGGCTGGCATAAAGGCCTGGAAAAAATGTTTTTTAATATTTTTTTTGGGTGGGAGGGGGGTTGGTGACCACTGGGGGAGTAAGGGGAGGTCATCCCCGATTCCCTCCGGTGGTCATCTGGTCAGTTCGGGCACCTTTTCGAGGCTTGGTCGTGAAAAAAAAGGGGCCAAGTAAAGCCGACCAAATGCTCATGAGGGACGCTCTTCTTTTTTCCATTATCGGCCGAGGACGCCCATCTCTTAACCACACCCCTGTCCCGCCTTCGGTACACTGCTGATACGCCCCCGTGAACTTTGGTCATCCCCGCGATGGAAAGCAGTTGAGGATGCAAAAAATAGGCTTTCAATTATGCCGATTTGGGCGACCTCGGGAGAAGGACATCCATCTCCCGATTTGTGTCGGAAGATGGGCGTCCTTCCCTTTCGAAAATAAGCCTGATTGTCAACTACAGTAAAGTCTTTAGGACCCATTTAATCTAGGTAGAAACAATTCTGTCAGTTTGAGAACAACTGAGTTGACAGCAAACCTGAAGAAATGTTTCCTGAGAGGACAGAAACTCCTGTACAAATGAGGCTCCACATCCAGAAAGTGGAAGCAATTATCTAAGTGCCCATACCTCAGTCTAAGAAGCAAGTTTGTAAATCTTTGGAATTAGTTGGTTGTTATTGGAGGTTCATTTCAGGGTTTTGCTGAGAAGGCAGAGCTATTGACTGTCTTCTACAGAAGAAGGCCTCAGATAAGGTTTGCTGGTCTTATAGTTTATTGTTTACCATATGCTTGATATACTGCCTTATGAGGGGATGCTCAAAGTGGTTTACAAACTGGATGTCACTTTCAAAGGTTTAAAGGTGTCCTCTGCTCCAAGCCAGTCCTGATTAGCCTCAACTTCAATCGACCATTCACATCTGACAAGTGCCTTGGTGCAATCCTGGCCCAAGAATTTGATAGAGAACAACACCTCATGGCTTTCAACCGTCAGACAGAATGAAGAGCTACGCTGTAATTGAGAAAGAGGCCCTAGCTGTCAAATGGGCACTGGAAAGATTAAGTACTATTTACCGGGGCATCTCTTTACGCTGGCAAATAGATCATAAACCCCTCAAGTGCCTGGCCATCTGTAAAGAATCCAGTGGTTGAATCATACAATGGTTCCTGAGTCTACAGCCCTTCCAGTTTGATGTACAGTACCAGGCTGGCTGGGAGCATCAGAATGTTTACTACCTCTTTCAGGAGACGGCTCTCAATGAGGTGTTCAATAGGGCATGGTTGATCTCAGGTGGAGGGTATATTTATTTATTTGTTACATTTGTACCCCACATTTTCCCACCTATTTGCAGGCTCAATGTGGCTTACACAGCGCCGTGGGGCGAAAGCCTCCTCCAGTGAAGAAACAAATATAGAGTGATGTTATTTTAAATGAAATAGATATGTAAAAGCTAAAGGTGGACAAAGCCATGGGATCCACCCCAGGATATTGAGGGAGCTCAGAGAGGTTCTGGTGGGTCCTCTTAAAGATTTGTTTAATATATCCTTGCAGACGGGAGAGGTTCCGAGGGATTGGAGAACGGTGGAGGTGGTCCCTCTTCACAAGAGTGGTGATAGGGAAGAAGCTGGAAACTACAGGCCAGTAAGCCTCACTTCAATTATTGGAAAAGTAATGGAAGCGATGCTGAAGGAAAGGAGAGTGAATTTCCTGGAAGCCAATAAGTTGCAAGATCCGAGACAACATGGTTTTACCAAAGGGAAATCGTGCTAAACGAATCTCATTGAGTTCTTTGATTGGGTGACAAGAGAATTGAATCAGGGACGAGCTATGCACGTAATCTACAGTGGTGGAAATAAGTATTTGATCCCTTGCTGATTTTGTAAGTTTGCCCACTGACAAAGACATGAGCAGCCCATAATTGAAGGGTAGGTTATTGGTAACAGTGAGAGATAGCACATCACAAATTAAATCCGGAAAATCACATTGTGGAAAGTATATGAATTTATTTGCATTCTGCAGAGGGAAATAAGTATTTGATCCCCCACCAACCAGTAAGAGATCTGGCCCCTACAGACCAGGTAGATGCTCCAAATCAACTCGTTACCTGCATGACAGACAGCTGTCGGCAATGGTCACCTGTATGAAAGACACCTGTCCACAGACTCAGTGAATCGGTCAGACTCTAACCTCTACAAAATGGCCAAGAGCAAGGAGCTGTCTAAGGATGTCAGGGACAAGATCATACACCTGCACAAGGCTGGAATGGGCTACAAAACCATCAGTAAGACGCTGGGCGAGAAGGAGACAACTGTTGGTGCCATAGTAAGAAAATGGAAGAAGTACAAAATGACTGTCAATCGACAAAGATCTGGGGCTCCACGCAAAATCTCACCTCGTGGGGTATCCTTGATCATGAGGAAGGTTAGAAATCAGCCTACAACTACAACGGGGGAACTTGTCAATGATCTCAAGGCAGCTGGGACCACTGTCACCACGAAAACCATTGGTAACACATTACGACATAACGGATTGCAATCCTGCAGTGCCCGCAAGGTCCCCCTGCTCCGGAAGGCACATGTGACGGCCCGTCTGAAGTTTGCCAGTGAACACCTGGATGATGCCGAGAGTGATTGGGAGAAGGTGCTGTGGTCAGATGAGACAAAAATTGAGCTCTTTGGCATGAACTCAACTCGCCGTGTTTGGAGGAAGAGAAATGCTGCCTATGACCCAAAGAACACCGTCCCCACTGTCAAGCATGGAGGTGGAAATGTTATGTTTTGGGGGTGTTTCTCTGCTAAGGGCACAGGACTACTTCACCGCATCAATGGGAGAATGGATGGGGCCATGTACCGTACAATTCTGAGTGACAACCTCCTTCCCTCCGCCAGGGCCTTAAAAATGGGTCGTGGCTGGGTCTTCCAGCACGACAATGACCCAAAACATACAGCCAAGGCAACAAAGGAGTGGCTCAGGAAGAAGCACATTAGGGTCATGGAGTGGCCTAGCCAGTCACCAGACCTTAATCCCATTGAAAACTTATGGAGGGAGCTGAAGCTGCGAGTTGCCAAGCGACAGCCCAGAACTCTTAATGATTTAGAGATGATCTGCAAAGAGGAGTGGACCAAAATTCCTCCTGACATGTGTGCAAACCTCATCATCAACTACAGAAGACGTCTGACCGCTGTGCTTGCCAACAAGGGTTTTGCCACCAAGTATTAGGTCTTGTTTGCCAGAGGGATTAAATACTTATTTCCCTCTGCAGAATGCAAATAAATTCATATACTTTCCACAATGTGATTTTCCGGATTTAATTTGTGATGTGCTATCTCTCACTGTTACCAATAACCTACCCTTCAATTATGGGCTGCTCATGTCTTTGTCAGTGGGCAAACTTACAAAATCAGCAAGGGATCAAATACTTATTTCCACCACTGTACTTAGATTTCAGTAAAGCTTTTGACACGGTTCCCCACAGGAGGCTCTTAAATAAACTGGATGGGCTGAAGATAGGACCTGAAGTGGTGAACTGGATTAGGAACTGGTTGACGGACAGAAGCCAGAGGGTGGTGGTGAATGGAATTTGCTCAGAGGAGGAAAAGGTGAGTAGTGGTGTGCCTCAAGGATCGGTGCTGGGACCGATTCTGTTCAATATATTTGTGAGTGACATTGTCGAAGGGTTAGAAGGTAAAGTTTGCCTATTTGCGGATGATACTAAGATCTGTAACAGAGTGGACACCAGGGAGGGAGTGGAAAACATGAAAAAGGATCTGAGGAAGCTAGAAGAATGGTCTAAGGTTTGGCAATTAAAATTTAATGCGAAGAAATGCAAAGTGATGCACTTAGGGAATAGAAATCCTCGGGAGACGTATGTGTTAGGCGGGGAGAATCTGATAGGTACGGACGGGGAGAGGGATCTTGGGGTGATAGTATCTGAGGATCTGAAGGTGACGAAACAGTGTGACAAGGCAGTGGCCGTAGCTAGAATGTTGTTAGGCTGTATAGAGAGAGGTGTGACCAGCAGAAGAAAGGAGGTGTTGATGCCCCTGTACAAGTCGTTGGTGAGGCCCCACCTAGAGTATTGTGTTCAGTTTTGGAGGCCGTACCTTGCGAAGGATGTAAAAAGAATTGAAGCGGTGCAAAGAAAAGCTACGAGAATGGTAAGGGATTTGCATTACAAGACGTATGAGGAGAGACTTGCTGACCTGAACATGTATACTCTGGAAGAAAGGAGAAACAGGGGTGATATGATACAGACGTTCAAATATTTGAAAAGTATTAATCCGCAAACGAACCTTTTCCGGAGGTGCGAAAGCGGTAGAACGAGAGGACATGAAATGAGATTGAAGGGGGGCAGACTCAAGAAAAATGTCAGGAAGTATTTTTTCACGGAGAGAGTAGTGGATGTTTGGAATGCCCTCCCGCGGGAGGTGGTGGAAATGAAAACGGTAATGGAATTCAAACACGTGTGGGATAAACATAAAGGAATCCTGTTCAGAAGGAATGGATCCTAAGGAGCTTAGCCGAGATTGGGTGGCAGAGCCAGTGGCGGGAGGCCGGGATAGTGCTGGGCAGACTTATACAGTCTGTGCCAGAGCCAGTGGTGGGAGGCGGGGCTGGTGCTGGGCAGACTTATACGGTCTGTGCCCTGAAAAGGACAGGTACAAATCAAGGTAAGGTATACACAAAAAGTAGCACATATGAGTTTATCTTGTTAGGCAGACTGGATGGACCATGCAGGTCTTTTTCTGCCGTCATTTACTATGTTACTATGAAGTTATATAAAGTTCATTAAGTTCATAACAAATTTGGGTTTCTTTGAATTGCTGGATTCAGGTGATTAAGTTGGGTCCTTAGGATATGCCTTTTTGAACAGGTAATGATGGAGTGTATAAGAAGTTGTCAGTTTCCCTTAACAATACTCCCTCACAGAGTCACATTAAGAAGCCAGGTCCTGCAACACAGAACAGAGAGGATGTGGCTCACAGAGGGCATAGCAGGAAGGGCATGGTTCAAACAGCCAGATAAAACTCCTGAGCACAGTCAAGCCAGAGAGGCCTAGGGAAGAAAGAAGCAGCCATACAGCATATGCCTCTTCTACTTATATATAAACTATCAGAAACCTGGCCAAGGTAGGCACAGCTTTATCTTGGAATCGTGTGATAATCCTGTTCTTTGGCCTGGTTGGAGCCAGCCCAGGATTTGCGTAACACTGCAGCTAAACAGTGTACATTGTAACTTTAGGGCCTGTCAGCAACAGGTCTATATAAAGACTGAACCTGAGTCCCAAAAGACTTTGGGGTAAATATTCAGCTGGCAGTGATCAGCAATTTTTTTTTTGTTGCTGCTGGCGTTATGCCTGGATATTCAATGCCAGACAATATGCAGGCACCAGCACTGAATGTCCGGGTATGTGCAGCTAGTCGGTATTTAACTGGATAAGTGCTTTATTCAGCCTTAATCAGTTAAGTTAAACCAGCCAAATAAAAGACTATTATTTATGCAGTCCAAACTTAACCGGTTAGGTCTGAATATTGGCACAGCTCTGCCCTGACTCTGCTCCTGGACCATCCACTGTATAGAATAGCCAGTTTTGGCTTAGGTGGTTACTGTTGATATTTAGCTGCACTATCCACTTAGTCCAGATAGCCCTGCACAGACAATTTAACCAGGCAGGAGCCTCACCTGCCTGGTTAAATTGCTTTGAATATTGACCCTTTCATTTCCAATTAATTCTACCTTTGAAGAAACAGGCTTCAGCATACTGTGCCAGATTCTATATAAGGCACCTAAAAAATCTGCACGGTAAACATTTCTGCCTAAGCATATTCTATAAGCGGTTTCTAGATTTAGACGCGGTATATTGAATACGCTTAGCTGATATTCCAGCCCCTGAAACTATGTACCTCCATTTACACCAATGAAAATGTGGTGTAAATCTTTGTGCCTAGATTTATGCTCACTGGCCACATTCTATAATTATGCACGTAAATTTGGGAATGTCCACAGAAGGCCCATTTCTCCGCCTATAGCCATGCCCCTTTCGAACTGAGTGCAATTGAACTTAGGCGCATTTCATTACAGCATACGCTTAGCGAGTTGTGCGCATAAATTCTGATTATTGCCCAATTGATGCTCATTATTGCTTGTTAAATGCTGTTATCAATGCTGATTAGCTTGTTAAGCCAATTAAGTTACACATGTTGTTATAGAATATGCTTGGATTTTGGCACGGATCTCTAGGCACATGATATAGAATCCAGCAGACTATCCTATATAATAATTCTCACCTCCAACGTTCTGACGCTGCCTGGGACTGTGGCTCCCTCGGATGTGGTCTGCTACCTGCGGTAGATAACACTGATGTCATACTGACGTCCGAGTAGGCTGCTTTCCCTTCTCTTTGCTCTGACTCTGGTCCCGCCCTTGTGCAAACAGGAAATGAGGGCGGGACCAAAGTCAGAGCTCAGAGCGAAGATAAGGAAAGGCAGTACACTCGCTGAGTCTGTTCGCTCTTCAATGCTGCCGATGGGACTCTGGTAAGAGAGGGGAAAAGGGGGGTTGGCAATTTTAGAGGGGGGGGGACTGGCACTCGGAGAGAGGACAGAGTGAAGGAGAATGACAGAGGGAGGGAGGGAGGGGGGCCTGCAACTCAGAGGGACAACAGAGTGAAGGAGAGTGACAGAGGGAGGAAGCCATGGAAAACGGAGGGGAGGAAAGGGGGCCGTGGGACTTGGGGGGGGGGGCAGAGGGAGAGAGCGAGGGAGGGGGGAGAAAAACCTTGCTAGCGCCCGTTTCCTTTCATACCGAAACGGGCCTTTTTTACTAGTGTGTTAATAAAGAGTTTTGCTTTGCTTTTATTCCCTTGTCAGGCTGTACCTGTGAAGGCCCACACTCAACCCTCAATCACGCAATCACATCCCCTTAATGTATAAGTCCTTTTGAATATTGACCCAACTGTTTTTGTTTTTCTGCTATTGTTGTTACATTAATTAAATATAGAATCCAAAAAATGTTATGGTGCATTGTAAACTACATTGTAGCTTTAGGGAATGCCAAAGCCTTCCTGCAGGCTATGCCTCCTTCAGTCTGAAGTTATGGGGCCCCTCTGTGGCATGGGGGCCAAGGGCAACTGCCCTGCTTGCCACCCCCCCAAAGCCGGCCAGGGTTCCTACTATCCACCATGCCCTCCTAGGTAGCTTTGGAAATGTTATTTTATTCAGTTTGACTCCAAAGTTTAGAGAATATTGCCAAAATTCCTGAAACTGGACCCAAGTTCAAAAAAAGATATAATGCATTTTCCAGCTGTTAGAAAGAAGCGTTTCTGACTCTTAGGAAAATGTTTGCAGGTTCATGGAGTGGGGGTAGGGGATGGTGAGATAACTTAAACTGAAGATGAAGCTTCAATCAAGTCAGTAGTAAACTGAGACTCCATTTAATGTGATAAATTTACCCTTTGTGTCTGAAGCCTATGTCTTTTCATACTTGGACTGCAGCAATTTTGTATATTTAGGCACAACTAAAAGATTTCTAGTTGGTTTACAACTTTTACAAAATACAGCTGCTAAACTGGTCTTTCACAGCTGCAGATGGGAGTTACCACCTCATAACAAAACAAGCTGCAATTGCTGTCTGTTATAGCCACAATTAGTTTTAAATTAATCTCCTTCACTATAACATTTGTATAATATAAGAAACACCTTTCATTATCATATATTTGCAGTCTCTTCTGTCAGATCTGCTGTTTCCTGCATTTCTGTAGTGAATTTTTGCCTCTGACATCATTTGGCTCTCCTTTCTTGTCTTTTGTGGCAGATATTCATGGCAGTAATTTTACGAGTCAATATTTACGCCTTGTGGTCAGTGTTTTGCTTTTTTTTAACACCACCGGTGGTGTTTAAATATTTTGGGGTCATTTTTGCACATTTGGGACAGTATTAAATGTCCAAGATCCTTTGGGGTCCTTTTACTAGGGTGTGCCAAAAAATGGGCTGCGCTAGTGTAGGCGCATGTTTTGGGCGCGCGCAGATCCTTTTTGCAGCGCGCCTGTAAAAAAAAGGCCTTTTTAAATTTTTTGCAGAAAATGGACATGCGGCGAAGTAAAAATTGGTGCACATCCATTTTGGTTCTGAGACCTTACAGCCAGCCATTGACTTAGCAGTAAGGTCTCACGCACTAAACGTGCGGTAATCATCTATGCACGCAGAATGACAATTACCACCCCGTTTTTGCAGAGCGCCAGAAAATAAGAATTATTTTCCAGCGCGCGTAGCGGACACTCATTAAAAATGAAATTACCACAAGGGCATGACGGTAGCCGGGCGGTAACTCCAAATTGACACACGTTGGACGCTTGTTGGCTTACTAAAAGGACCCTTTTGTGTATTCATTTTCAATGGAACTACACATATAAAACTCTGGTACACATACACCCGCCCAGTGGCATAGCTACGTGGGGCCACAGGGGCCTGGGCCCCCATAGATTTGGCCCTGGATCCCCCTGCCAATGACCCTCTCGACCCCCCCTTCCGCTGCCAACCCTCCCCCGCCGTCGTCATCGCTGTGGGCTACCTTTGCTGGTGGGGGACCCCAAACCCCACCAGCCGATGTCCTCTTCTTCCGGCCCAAGGCTTCGTTCTGTTTCTGTGAGTCTGATGTCGGCGGCGGGGGGGGGGGGGGTCAACATTGTTGCTGGTGGTGGTGGCAGCAGGGGGGGTTGGCAGTGGCAGGGGGATCGGCGGCACCGGGGGGGGGGGCTAAAATGTGCCCCCTCACCTCGGGCTCTGGACCCCCCTCCCTTGTCAAAAATGAAATTACTACAAGGGCCACTCAGTAGCCAGGCGGTAACTCAAAATTGATGCGCATTGGGCGCATGTAGGAACCTACGTGGCTTAGTAAGAGGGCCCCTTACTGTGGTCTCTTTTTGGATACTTGTTCCATCGCTTTTGCTGTTTCGCTTTGACTATTGTAATCTCGCCTTGAGTGGCTGCTCTAAAGCCTTACTTAACTGACTACAGATTGCCCAGAATATTGCAGTTAGATTGATTTATGGTTTAACTAGATCTGATTCAGTGCAAAGATATTATTCTTTGTTACATTGGCTTCTGATTAAGGCATGGATTGATTTTAAACTGTGTGTTATGGTTTTTTTAAATTTTGACTGGTAAGCTTCTTGATCTTTCTGCTGCTTTTGACACTGTCGATCACAGCATACTCCTCAATATCCTGTCCTCACTTGGATTCCAGGGCTCTATCCTTTTCTGGTTCTCTTCCTACCTCTCCCTCCGCACCTTTAGTGTTCACTCTGGTGGATCCTCTTCTACTTCTATCCCTCTGCCTGTCGGCATACCTCTGGGTTCTGTTCTTGGTCCCCTCCTCTTTTCTATCTACACTTCTTCCCTTGGTTCATTAATCTCATCCCATGGCTTTTCCTACCATCTCTATGCTGATGACTCCCAAATCTACCTTTCTACCCCTGATATCTCACCTTGCATCCAAACCAAAGTTTCAGCGTGCTTGTCTGACATTGCTGTCTGGATGTCTCAACGCCACCTGAAATTAAACATGACCAAAACCGAGCTTCTCATTTTTCCCCCCAAACCCACCTCCCCACTCCCCCCATTTTCTATTTCTGTTGATGGCTCTCTCATTCTCCCTGTCTCCTCAGCTCGAAACCTTGGGGTCATCTTTGACTCTTCTCTCTCCTTCTCTGCTCATATCCAGCAGACTGCCAAGACCTGTCATTTCTTTCTTTACAACATCCGTAAAATCCGCCCCTTTCTTTCCGAGCACTCTACCAAAACCCTCATCCACACCCTTGTCACCTCTCGTTTAGACTACTGCAATCTGCTTCTTGCTGGCCTCCCACTTAGTCACCTCTCCCCTCTCCAATCGGTTCAAAACTCTGCTGCCCATCTCGTCTTCCGCCAGGGTCGCTTTACTCATACTACCCCTCTCCTCAAGTCGCTTCACTGGCTTCCTATCCGTTTTCGCATCCTGTTCAAACTTCTTCTACTAACCTATAAATGTACTCACTCTGCTGCTCCCCAGTATCTCTCCACACTCGTCCTTCCCTACACCCCTTCCCGTGCACTCCGCTCCATGGATAAATCCTTCTTATCTGTTCCCTTCTCCACTACTGCCAACTCCAGACTTCACACCTTCTGTCTCGCTGCACCCTATGCCTGGAATAAACTTCCTGAGCCCCTACGTCTTGCCCCATCCTTGGCCACCTTTAAATCTAGACTGAAAGCCCACCTCTTTAACATTGCTTTTGACTCATAACCACTTGTAAACTCCTCTCCTCCTTCCTGTACATATTAATTGATTTGATTTGCTTACTTTATTTTTTGTCTATTAGATTATAAGCTCTTTGAGCAGAGACTGTCTTTTTTCTTCTATGTTTGTGCAGCGCTGCGTAAGCCTTGTAGCGCTATAGAAATGCTAAATAGTAGTAGTAAGCTCCTGCCTATATGATGCAATTCCTGACATTATTCCAGGGTACCACTTCAAGTTATAATAATAGGGATCAGCTCTTATTACGCTTTCTGGAAGTAACTAAGTTGAAGTTAAGTAAACATCACTCTGCATCTTTACAATATCAAACGGCATAATATGGGTTACCTCTATCACTTAGGGCTTGTAGACATTAGTTGAGTTTTCGAAAATGTTTGAAAGTGTTGATTTTTGACAAATGTGGTCTTTCAAACTCTTGATCTTACATAGTATGAATTACTATGCAGTTTAATGTCAGTGTATTATACTTTGTGGTTTTGTAGTTCTTAACATAATGTAATTTCTGAATGTTTTGGTTTAGTTCTCTTTCTCTGTAATCCACCCTAAACTGTAAAGGTTTGGCAGAATAGACAACCTGACAATAACATAACATAACATAACAACTGGGGGCATAATCAAACGGGGGCGCCCATCTCTAAGGACAGCCCCGTATAGGGGCGTACCCGAATTATCGAAACAAGATGGGCGTCCATCTTTCGTTTCGATAATACGGTAGGGGACGGCCAAATCTCAACATTTGGGTCGACCTTAGAGATGGCCGCCCTTGGTTTTCGCTGATAATGGAAACCGAGGACGGCCATCTCAAAAACGGCCAAATCCAAGCCATTTGGTCGTGGGAGGAACCAGCATTTGTTGTGCACTGGTCCCCCTCACATGCCAGGACACTAACCGGGCACCCTAGGGGGCACTGCAGTGGACTTTAGAAATTGCTCCCAGGTGCATAGCTCCCTTACCTTGGGTGCTGAGCCCCCCCCAACCCCCCCCCCCCCAGGTCCACCTGCCTGAAGTACACTGCACCCACTACAACTGCTCCAGGGACCTGTATACTGCTGCGATGGACCTGAGTATGGCATTTGAGGCTGGCATAGAGGCTAGTAAAAAAGTATTTTTAACCTGTTTTTTTATGGTGGGAGGGGGTTAGTAACCACTGGGGGAGTAAGGGGAGGTCATCCCCGATTCCCTCCGGTGGTCATCTGCTCAGTTCGGGCATCTTTTCACAGCTTGGTCATAAAAATAAATGGACAAAGTAAAGTCGGCCAAGTGCTCATCAGGGGTGCCCTTCTTTTTTCCATTATCGGCCAAGGACGCCCATCTCCTAATCACGCCCCAGTCCCACCTTCGCTACCCTGCCGACACAACCCCTTGAACTTTGGCCATCCCCGCGACGGAAAGCCGTTGAGGGTGTCAAAAAATCGGCTTTCGATTATGCCGATTTGGGTGGCCTTGCAAGAATGGCGCCCATCTCCCAATTTGTGTCAAAAGATGGGCACCCTTCTCCTTTGAAAGTAAGCCTGAATATCACCACAGATCACCCCTGCATTGCCTAGTTAGTGCTGGGGCAGTCTGTGGGCAGATCTTGGGCAGAACCTTGGAGGAACCAGGACTTAAGCTGTTAGCGGCCATATTCAGACCGCGAGCCAGTTAAGTAAGTGGCTAAAGTTAGGACAGGAAAGTTAACCAGGCACCGGTCTGAATCAGTGGCGTACCAAGGGGGGGCGATGGGGGCGGTCCGCCCTGGGTGCACACCGCTGGGGGGGTGCCGCGCGCCGGTCAGCGTCATTCGTTTCCATGCTCCCTCTGCCCCGGAACAGGAAGTAACCTGTTCCGGGGCAGAGGGGGCATGGAAACGAACGACGCTGACCGGCATGCGACACCCCCCCCCCAGCGGCGTGCACCCGGGGGGGGTTCTTTCGCTGGAGTGGGGTGTCCTTTCTCCGGGGGGGGGGGTCGCGCTGCACCGGGGGGCGGGGCGCATTGGCATTCCGCCCCGGGTGTCAGCCCCTCTAGGAACGCCACTGGTCTGAATATTGGCCATGCTTGGTTAACTTCCAGTTTGTAGCATCTGCCTCTTGATTCATCCCTTATTATCCTAAGATGCTGATCCCTCCTTCCTCCCACTCTGACCACAAGGAAGACCAACCTCCTTGCTGACCTCATCTGTTATGTTCATCTGTTGGCCTCAAATTGTCTATCCTTCCTCTGGGTTAATCTTGCTATGACTCTACCAGGTAATGTGCATTTTTTTTCATAGATCCAAAACTTTGAAAATTGTTTCCTACACCTCCCCAACTAGAAACATCCTGTTTTAGTTTCAGGACTGCTTTGAAGACCCACCTGTTCATCCAGGCCTTTGGTGAACTTTAGGTACTGCAGAGTAACCCCTAGTATCAGGATAGCTGCCTGCTTCTCCTTTTTTTACTTCCCTCGCCTGAGGTTGTTCTGTCAATTTTATGGCGTTTCATTCCATTCTTTACCTGTTGAAATTGTAAACCACTTTGCTTTGCTCGCACCAAAAGTGGTATATTAAATTCAGAATAAGCATAAACATGAACCTGTAGTTTACACATTTATCCAGTGACATGAAGTACACAAAGGGCCGGTGCTAGGGATGAGAGGGACAAGCAGGGCAGCTGCCCTGGGCCCCACAGCTCTGCGGGGGCCCCACAGTTCTGGCATCTCTTCCCCTTCTCTCCACCACAGTCCTTCTTCTCCTTCCTTCCCCTTACCTTCCTGATCTTCTTTAAAAATTTATTTCCCTTCTCAGAGAGGCCCTGGCACAGCAGCCATCCTCACAAGCTGCCTCCAGCTGCCCCAAAGCTTTCCCTCTCTGCCACGATCTGCCCCCCTCTGACACACTGAACGTGTAATTCAACTCTGGAATTCATTGCCAGAAAATGTGGTAAAGGCAGTTAGCTTAGCAGAGTTTTAAAAAGATTTGGACGGCTTCCTAAAGGAAAAAGTCCATAGACCATTATTAAATTGGACTTGGGGAAAATATTTCTGGGATAAGCAGCATAAAATGTTTTGTACTTTTTGGGGGATCTTGCCAGGTATTTGTGACCTGGATTGGCCACTGTTGGAAACAGGATGCTGGGCTTGATGGACCTTTGGTCTGTCCCAGTATGGCAATACTTATGTACTTATGTTCAATTTTCCGTTTCCACCTGGGCGGATTGCGGCAGAGAGGGAAAGCTTTGGGGCAGCTTGTGAGAATGGCTGCTGCACTGGGGCCCCTCTGAGAAGGAAAATACATTTTTAAAGAAGACTGCTAGGTGACGGGAGGGAGGAAGATGGAGAAGGGTAAGAGGTGCCTGGACTGCGTAGTAGCAATGCAGGTGGGGAGATCAGGGGGAGGGGAGAGGGAGGAGAGGGGATCAGGGGCCCCCTCTACCATGTCTAAAACCAGCCCTGAGTACACATGCAGTGCCATTGAAAATACAGCAAAGTTACACGTTTGATTTGATCTGATTACTTTATATACCACTAAAGACTAAAGGTGTTGAAGTGGTTTACAATACTATTAACAAGACATAAACAGTGGAGGAGTGTCCTAGTGGTTAGAGCACTGGTCTTGCAATCCAGAGGTGGCCAGTTCAAACCCCACTGCTGCTCCTTGTGACCTTGGGCAAGTCACTTAACCCTCCATTGCCTCAGGTACAAACTTAGATTATGAGCCCTCCTGGGACAGAGAAATATCCAGTGTACCTGAATGTAACTCACCTTGAGCTACTACTGAAAAAGGTGTGAGCAAAATCTAAATAATAAATACATCATAAAAACAATTTAAAAGAATCAGTCAATGCATTATAGAACATATAATGTTTGAATAAAAAAAAGAATCTTAACTCTACAGATTACATCATTACAGACTCAAATAGAATTGAAGCTCTCATTAAATAACCGAGTTTTCAACATTTTTAATAACCTGTATAACTATTGATTGTGTGCATCTCACTGGGCAACATGTTCCAGAGGTTGAGGTCCAGCATAACAAAATGATTCCTTGTTGCTGTCAACCTCACCATGTCCAGTTGCAACAAATCTCTCTGAGATGAACACAGAATATGAGCTGGCACATATGCACTCAATTTATCAGCTAAATATTTCAGCACATTCAAATGAGACACTTTGGGGCTCATTTTCAAAGCATTTAGACTTCCAAAGTTCCATAGGTTACTATGGAGCTCATTTTCAAAAGAGAAAAACGTCCAAAAGTGTCATAAAGCCCAATTTGGACCTTTTTCTTTTCAAAATGTCCAAATCAGTATTTTTGAAACCTATTTTGCAGACATTTATCTATGCAATTTGTCTGCAGTGCATCCAAATCACAATGGGTCAGTCAGGGGAGTTTCAAAGGCAGGATTAGGATGTGCATAACACTTGAATGTTTTACAGTCATAATGGAACAAAACAAAAATGTCCAGGACTAAAACTACGATGTTTTGGTCTAGACATGTTTTCAGAACAAACAAGGCACAAAAAGGTGTCCCAATTTACCAGATGGCCACTGGAGGGAATCAGGGATGACCCTCCAATACCCCCCCCCCCCAGTGGTCATTGACCCCCTTCTACCCCCCAAATATAAATAAATATATGACTTATTAGCCTCTATGACAGCCTCAGATGTTAAAGTCAGGTCTATTAGAGCAGTATGCAGGTCCCCGGAGTAGTGTGGTGGTCGGTCCAGTGCACTATGGAGTGGGGCACATGGGTCCCTATCTCCCTCTACCTATTGCATTTGTGGTAGAAACTGTGACCCCCCTCCCAAAGTCACCAAAGCTCTAGTGTACCCACATACAGGTGCCTCATTCACCTATAAGGGCTATTGTAGTGGGGACAGTGTGTTTTGGGTGGGTTTTAGAGGGCTCAGAGGACAAGATAAGGCATGAAAGGTTAGATGGGCCCCTGGTAGCGTTTTTATGAAGTGCACAGAAGTGCCCCCTAGAGTGTCCCATTGCTCTCCTGGGGGAACCCAGGGGTACCAGTCTACTAAAAATGCTGGCTTCTTCTACATCCCAATGGCATGAATCTCTTTGTTTCTTTTTCTTTTTTTTTTTTTCAAGAATGGTCCAAAAAACTAAATGTCCA
Organism: Microcaecilia unicolor; assembly: GCF_901765095.1. Taxonomy (NCBI): domain Eukaryota; kingdom Metazoa; phylum Chordata; class Amphibia; order Gymnophiona; family Siphonopidae; genus Microcaecilia; species Microcaecilia unicolor. The sequence continues at coordinate 445,398,026 of NC_044032.1, forward strand.
AAGCACAAAACCTTGTTGAAAACAGTATTTTCGAAGTAAAATATAGATGGCTTTCTTTTTCCTATTCGGATTTTGGACATTTTGTGCAAAACGTCCAAAGTCGGACTTAGACATCATATCAAAAATGCCCCTCCGCGTAATTTTGTAAGTCTTAGTGCTTTGCAAATACACCTATATACCAAAATGTGACGTTTAAAAGAAATTTGTGCTGCAACTGGCAGACAATGCAAATCGAATAGAATTGGGGTAGCATGATCAAATTTTTTCTCAACAGAAATCAATTTTTCAGCAGTACTTTATGCTAGCTGTAATCAGTGGCAGGGGGCGGTGGGGGTTGTCCGCTCCGGGTGCACGCTGCTGGGGGGGTGCCGCACGCCTGTTAGCCGAGTCCACTCATTCCCTCCCTGCTGCTCCCTCTGCGCGGAACAGGTTACTTCCTGTTCCGGGGCAGAGGGAGCAGCAGGGAACGAGCGGACTCGGAGCCGACAGGCGCGCAGCACCCCCCCCCCCCCCCTCAGCAGGTAAAAATGTACCCGGGGGGTGTAATTTCGCCGGGGGGGCTACGCATCGGCGATCCGCCCTGGGTGTCAGCCAGCCTAGGAATGCCACTGGCTGTAATCTATTTAGGCTGTTTTTAGACAACCCTTTATACAAGGAATTGCAGTAATCCTACTGACTAGTTACTAATGCATGAAAAACTTTCACCAAACAGATTTGGATAAAAAAGGTTTCAACTGTTTGATCAACAGCATCGGAACAAAACATGATTTAACTACTGCACTTATTTGCCAGTTAAAACTCAAAGACCTATTGCAACAAACTCGCAGTGTCTTAATTTCATCTAATAAAGGGAAAGCAATTCCTTGTAGCTGAGGTATAACTTGTCATGGCATATTCTGACTTGATAACCACATCACAGAAGATTTCTTCATATTTAACGCCAAATCATTGGCACAAAGCCAATCATGTAAATCTTTTACCGCATTCCCTTTATTATCCATTATAAAGAAAATCAACTGGATGTCATCAGCAAACAAATGAAATCCCACATTCCAACCCTCCAGAATTACAACCAGTAGTGCAAGATATAAACTGAATAGTAAAGACGTTAACAATGACCCTTGGGGGACCCCTCTGGCCAGCTTTTCTTCAATAGATATATTCTCATCCCATTTGACAGTTTGCAAGCGACCATTCAATTTAAACTTGAACCAGGTTGGTACTGTGGACCCTACCCCTTTTCCATAAGAAGTGCAAGCAGCTTACTATGTGATACCGTATCAAAAACTGCAGTCAAATCCAGCTGAACCCATAACACATCAAACCCCTGATCAATCTTTACTACAATGCTATTAATAATGTACACCAAGAAAGATTCTGTGCTACGATGGATGTCTGTATCCCAATTGTCAACTATGGAACATATTCAGCAACTGGTTCCTACTTGCATAATCTGATAAGGGGAAAGGGGACTTGATATACCACCTTTCTGAGGTTTTTGCAACTACATTCAAAGCAGTTTACATATATTCAGGTACTTATTTTGTACCAGGAGCAATGGAGGGTTAAGTGACTTGCCCAGAGTCACAAGGAGCTGCAGTGGGAATTGAACTCAGTTCGCCAGGATCAAAGTCCACTGCACTAACCACTAGGCTACTCCACTCATTCCACCAATAAGAGCCAACCTCATCAGTGATGTCACAATGGCTTGATTGCCCGATACTTGACTCACTTCTGATATTGTGATGTCATAAGGGAAAGGGAAATGGGACTTGATATACTGCCTTTCTGAGGTTTTTGCAACTACATTCAAAGCGGTTTACATATATTCAGGTACTTATTTTGTACCAGGAGCAATGGAGGGTTAAGTGACTTGCCCAGAGTCACAGGGAGCTGCAGTGGGAATTGAACTCAGTTCCCTGGGATCAAAGTCCACTGCACTAACCACTAGGCTACTCCTCCACAACAATGCCAATATTACTTTTTCCAAAACCTTCATTAACAAGGACAGATTTGAGACTGGTCTATGCACAGAATAATTACCAGTATCAATCTTAACAGTTTTAGGAATAAGAGTAATTGCTGCCTTTTTTCATTTGAGCTGGTACATTTCCACTGCAATAAATAAATAAAATCAAGAGAAAAAGTAGAATGAATAAAAAGTAAGATGATTTCCAATTTCAAACTCTGAGATCTTCACAAACTTATTGTACTAATCATTTTCATTAATATTACAAGCTTTTAATGAACTGATCACGGTTACAGCTGTATCTGGTCGTACTGTGCAACAGTGTGCTTATGTGCATAGTGGGATGTCACTGTACATCCCATGTGAATATTGACCTCTTTCTGTATATATATATATATTTTTTTAATGTATTATATAAAGTTTTCAAATTAGAAAAGCAACAGGTGCAATCCACAGACCTCTTGGTGTATACTGACTACAATTTGTAGAAGTGGTGGCACAGAATATACAGTACGTGTATAGCGGCAACCACTAGCGCTATCCCCCAAATTTGATAAATGGCGCTCAAAATTGTGCACAATTTAATTGAATAACAAGCCAGTTAGTGCCAATAACTGGGCACTAGCAAGCAATTATTGGTGCTAATAGGCAACAATTTGAATTTGTGTGCACATCTTTTTAGGCACTGTTCTAGAAAGATGTGTGCATGAATTGTTCAGCGTGCAGCTGAAAAGGGGACATAGCCATGGGAGGGATATGGGTGGGTCAGGGGTATTCACTCAAGATTCAGGCAGTATTATGGAATGTGGGAGATCCATGCTTTATTTAGGTATGAGGATTTACAGCAGGTTTCTGTTGGTGTAAATCCTCACACTCAAACGCGGGTGCAGATCCCGGCACTAAATGCTATTCTATAAATGTATTTATTTATTTACAGCATTTATATCCTGCTCAATCCAATCATACTTGGCAGGTAACAAATAAATCCATTACAATTCATAATAATAATACAATAAAAACAATATAAAACAGCATAAAATTCCAATAAATGATGCCCACCTGGGAGCACCATTTATTTATTTATTTATTGCATTTGTACCCCATATTTTCCCACCTATTTGCAGGCTCAATGTGGCTTACATAGTACCGTCAGAGGCATTTGCCCAGTCGGTGGATAACAAATACAAAGTTGTATAGTGATTGTATGAGGTATAAGTGGAGGGTTGGAATGGATGAAGATTGCGTGATGTCCTGTTTGATCATAGTCATGCTGTGTTGGTAGGTGAAGACGGTTACGTGGGGTCGTTGGTGTAGGCCTTTTTGAAGAGGTTGGCTTTTAGTGATTTCCTGAAGTTCAAGTGGTCATGGATTGTTTTCACAGCTTTTGGGAGCCCATTCCATAGTTGTGCACTTATGTAGGAGAAGCCGGATGCGTAAGTTGTTTTGTATTTCAGTCCTTTGCAATTTGGGTAGTGTAGATTTAGGTAGGATCTTGATGATCTTACTTTGATTCTTATTGGTAAGTCTATAAGGTCTGTCATGTATCCTGGGACTACGCTGTACATGATTTTGTGGACTAAGGTGCAGAGTTTGAAGATGATCCATTCTTTGATTGGGAGTCAGTGCAACTTTTCTCGAAGGGGTTTGGCACTTTCGAAGCGTGTTTTGCTGAATATCAGCCTGGCTGCTGTATTTTTGGGCAGTCTGGAGTTTTTTTATGAGTTGTTCTTAGCAGCCCGCGTGGATTCCGTTGCAATAATCTGCATGGCTTAGGACCATTGATTGTATTAGGTATCGAAAAGTTGCTCTTTATTTATTTATTTATTTATAGAATAGCGCTCAGCACTCTTTTTTTTTTTGGCACCTAAATTTGGCCACCATTTACTGAATCTAGTCCTACATGAATTGTCAGCATTATTCAGCTGTTATCCTTATAGCTAAGTGGTTTTAGGACAGCCCTTTGCTGTTCTAAATTAATTTGCATAACTATGAGGTCAATTCTATAACATTATGTGCACTTATGTGATGCCTATGCTGTAAAGAAAAGTAGGCACCTTTCCTTTATAGAATACAAGCTCTACAGGTAAAATACACCTAGAATTTAGACTTGGCACTAACATCAGCTATAGAGCTGGTGTAAATGATTGCACCTGAGTTGCAAGTTATAGTTTTCTATCATTTACATGCATAACTGTGCATTCTACCCAAATCCTGTGCAGATTCCATCATGTGTACGCCCACCTGCAAACTACCTGCTGTTGCATTTAGGCCTTTTTATAGAATAGTGCACAGCTGGATTTTTGACATTTACATGTGTACTATTTGGCTTATTTTTGAAAGGACATCCATCTTTTGACATAAATGGGAAGATGGACGTCCTTCTCCCAGGGACGCCGAAATCGGTATAATCGAAACCCAATTTAGGACGTCCCCAACTACACTCCTTCGCAAGGACGGCCAAAGTTCAAGGGGAAGTGTCGGAGGCGTAGCGAAGGCAGGACTTGGGCGTGCCTAACACTTGAACGTCCTTGACCCATAATCGAAAAAAACAAGGACGTCCATGACGAACACTTGGACGTTTTCATCCGGACCTGTTTTTCTTACAACTAAGGCACAAAAAGGTGCCTGAAATGACCAGATGACCACCGGAGAGAATCAGGGATGACCTCCCGTTACTCCCCCAGTGGTCACTAACCCCCTCCCACCCTCAAAATACATCTTTAGAAATGTCGTGCCAGCCTCAGATGTCATACTCAGATCCGTGACAGCAGTATGCAGGTCCCTGGAGCAGTTTTAGTGGGTGCAGTGCACGTCAGACAGGCGGACCCAGCCCCCCCCCCCCACACACCTGTTATGTTTGTGGAGGAAACAGCGAGCCCTCCAAAACCCACCTCAAACCCACTGTACCCACATCTAGGTGCTCCCCTTCACCCGTAAGAGCTATGGTAGTGGTGTACACTTGTGGGTAGTGTGTTTTAGGGGGGTTTGGGGGGCTCAGCACACAAGGTAAGGGAGCTATGTACCTGGGAGCAATTTATGAAGTTCACTGCAGTGCCCCCTAGGGTGCTCGGTTGGTGTCCTGGCATGTCAGGGTGTCAGTGCACTACAAATGCTGGCTCCTCCCATGACCAAATGGCTTGCATTTGGTCGTTTTTCACATGGACATCTTTGGTTTCGAAAATCGCCGAAAATCAGAAATGTCACCACTGGATGTGACTCCAAACTGTATACAAATGTGTAGGAAAGGTAGCAGTGGAAGGTGATGCACCAAAATACATGTAGCTAAAGTATATCTGAAAGAGCAACCAGAAAAGGCAGTAAAGATGTATGTCATCACAGATGAGAAGAGTAATCAATCCCTGGCAAGGACAGAACTCTTTGACTTATTTCACATCCATATTCTGTGTTGCAGGACCAATGCTGTGGAATTCTCGCCTTCAAATCCTGAAAAAGATGACAAGTTTGATGCGGTTTCATAAACAGTTGAAGGTGTTTCTTTTTATTTTAGCCTTTGAATCACAATGTCTTAGTTCAATGTTTTCTACAAGATTTGGATGACTTCATTAGTTTATTATTGTTGTTCATGTTTTGTGTGTTTTTAATAGATGTGTCTGTTCATTTTGAGTGCTGCCAAGAACTGTAGATTGTGTGGCTTATAAATATTTTAAATAAATAAACATAAAATTGTTAAGGTGTCTTGAAACCAAGCTGGAAAAGCTGATTAGAAAGGCAAAATTAAAATTGTTAGTAAGCCTTATACAAAAATTAACCTAAGAAGTCCCTATAACAGTTCTAATTTATTAGAATTGAGAGAGAGAGAGAGAGAGATGAACAATGAATGTTGGCAAGACTTTAAAGTATGGAGAAACTGGGGTCCCTAAAGAAGCCCAGTCCTCAACCTAACCAGAATAGGAACATTCTATGTCTCTGTACAGCCCTTTCTATACCTGTTAATATTTAGAAATGCTTAATGATAGCAACAGGGAAGAAGGGGGCTGTAAGTACCTATAGCAATGCCAATCATGAAAACAAAAAGATTTGAGATGCAATAGAAAACTTAAGTATTCTCTCACCTTAACTGTACAGACAAAAGAGAGCGAGATTGAGATTGAGACTTGATTTGGTTTGATTTGGGAGTTTGGATTTCCTGCCTACAGCTCCCAGCTGCTTCCCGTCCTGACCTCTCCCACAGTGTGCTGTCAGGGCACTGTGACTCTGCGGAAAGTGGTGTTAAGACTCAGTGGCGCTCTGCCAAGTTCAACTACAGCCACTTGTCTGACAGCTCCCTGACATTTGAAGAGATTTCCCTTCCCCTTCATGACATACATCCACAAATAGAACGCCAAATGGAACTCACAGGGGATGGCACACAGAGAACATTGCTCTTCCACTGCAGCCTTCAGTTCCACGAGTTGCTGCTCACTGCTGCTCACTTATGAATTGAGCAAGCTACCGCTCTTCCTCGAATTGCCACAGCTTCTGTCTTAGGCTATCAAAAAAATGTCCGCGTATTTTAACCATCCATCCAATCTCTCCTCTAAACATGTTTTGACTGGCACTGCTGGTATCTTGTCTTTTATAGATATCTCTCTCCTTCTTACTATCTCCTTCCCTCTCACAATACGGGCGGTAAATTAACTAAGTCGAGGAAATGTAAATATTTGAAGTACAGCAGTTGGCGACACCAGCTACAATTCCCCTTCCAGAAATGTAAGGAAAGAAAGCGCAGATCCGAGGAGAGAATTGCTGGAAAGCACAGCCAAGACCAGCAAATGACTCTTTTTCATTATGGGCAAATTGGCCTATGGGTTTCAGCTGGTGGGGGGGGGGGGGGGAGTCCTCAAATAAGGCATGAGCGGGCAGATATTGGTTGTCCAGGGCTTTATAGCAGAGATCGAGTTAATTTATCTGAAGTGGGAGTCTCTGGAACAGATGGTCCAAAGTCATTATCCTGTGCCTGCAGCTTCATTTTTTTTTCTTTGTGGGGGTGGGAGACATTTGAGCTTTTGGGTTATTTGGGATGGAGTTATTGAGGCAAGGGCACCACTTTACACTCAATGGGGCAAAATTGTTGCCCTAATTGTGGACACTTAAGTGTGGAGGTCCATGCCAGCTCTCTCAGGCCCTAGCTGTGGCCAACAGGGCTCTGAAGAACAATGGAGGATTCAGGTAACTCTTACTGGTGTTCATTAGCTATCTAGTTTCATGGTGGGTAGCATGGGGGGAGGGTTGTTAACTTACTATTCCTAATCTACCTTAGCTCAAGTGTGGTCTTGTTTGATATGCAAAGTGTGTTTTGATTTCATTAAACAATAATAGAAGCTGTGGCCTGTTCATACCATAAATGTGTTCAGTTTTGTCATTCTTAAATGTTATGCGAGTATTAGAGCGTTTATTCTGTGGCTCATGGGATAAAAGAGTGAAGGGGGAAGTGAGTTTGGGGGAGGTGTTAGGTTGGGAGGAGGGGGTGGGGCCTGCTCAGATCCCATATTAAACCTACTTTCAGTAATTAACTCAGCAGTAATCCAGTGAAAGGTACACAGAATTGAAACTAGAGTACCCTTGTCTTAAAGCTACATCCTTTTGCTGTAGTTTGTATTCCCAGATAATTTTTAAGTCATTTTTGATTCTGAACCTAGTTTGTCAAACTATTAATATTCGGTTTGTCTTGTACTGATTACAACTGGGGCATGAGGGATGTCACGTGACTTGCTCCGGGATGGACATGTGATTGAGCAGCTCCAGTCTGTGATTTATCTTTTGTACTTATATCAGTCATTCTAAATTATACTAAGCCCTGAAGCTACACATACCACCAGACTCTCTGAATCACTGCAACTCCAAAGCAGAAGACATCAAAATGCTACATGATCTAATGCAGCAAACTTTATCCACTACAGCACAAATTAAATCAGAAATCACGGAAATGTCGACCTTTCTTACTCGGTACAATGCTCGTCTTGAACTTCTACTACTACTACTATTTAACATTTCTAAAGCGCTACCAGGGTTACGCAACTTCTGGAGGAACACATGGCAGCACACGAAGCTACACAACAGTGCCTTCACAAGATAGACATACTGCAATCTGAAGTTGTCGACCTGGCTAATCGCAGGTGTAGAAATAATATACACATTTTTGGCCTGCCATAAAACTGTGAAGGACCTGATCTATCCTCATTCTTACAATCGTTTCTGCCTCAAATTCTTGAATTAAACTTCGCCTTCTGCATGAAATAGAGCACGCCATCATCAAGGCCTGGTAAAGGCTCTCTTTTTCCTAAACCTGTGGTCGTAAAACGCCTGTGTTACAATCAAGCTTTGCAAACACTTTAGACAGCTAAGTCTAAGAAATCTTTGATCTACTGCAAGCGCTTGCAAGAGCTTCTTAGAATTGAGGCCCAAACTAAAATTCCTTGGTGCTCAATATGGCTTACTATACCCAGCTAAAATGAAAGTCACCTACTATTACAACACAACTAAAACCTTTAAAATTCCAAAGCATTTCACCTTTTTTTGGAAGACCAAACTGTATCTATGTTATGATAATAAGTATTTATTCTCATGACATAGATGCAGTTTGGTCTTCCAATATGCCATTATCACCTGGGTTAAATATTAATCTTATGGCTGATGTTCACTACTCCTTATGTAAATTTTTTGCTTTGTCGAAGGCACTCTTCTGTGTTCCCCATGATCAACCATAACCTCAAGGACTGTTTCACTGTTAATTATGCAGTTTTTGGTTTTGCATTTCTCTTTTTGACAATGTGGATGCCTGTATTCTTTGTATCACAATCACAGCAATATATAGCATTATACCAGTGGCATAGCTAGGTTGGGCCACGGGGGTCTGAGCTTCCCCAAATTTCCTCTGTGCACCCCTGGTTTTGCTGGCGGGGGTCCCCAACCCCTGCCAGCTGAAGTGTTGTCCAATGTCAGTCTCTGGTGCTGCCACATTGCCTGCCCTGCTCTGTCATCCCCTCATCTCCGGCACACCGGCATTGGACAAGGCTTCGGTTGGCAGGGGCTGGGGACCCTCACCAGCCAAGGTATTTGCTGTAGCAGTAGGTGGGGAGCGGCAGAGCAGTGGGGGGGGAGGGGCGGCAGACCAAAATGTGCCCCCCACCTCGGGCTCTGGCCCCCTCCCACCGTGAGGTCTGGCTACGCCCCTGCATTATACACCATACTCCTAACTCCTAGAAGTCTAATATACACTTTTTATCTCTAAATGTTAAGGGCATCGCTCATGTTATAAAACATTTTTTTTAAAATCCTGCACTATCTTAAACATATTAATGTAGACATTTTTTCCCACTTTTCTGATACTGAAGCAAAAAAAAAATATTGGAAACTACTTTGATCAATGCTTTGATGCCCTTGCTAAGGGCAAAAAGAATGAGGATATTATACTTATTTGCAAGAATATTGGGTTTCACTATGTCTCCCATTCTTTTGACCCTGATGGCCAATGGGTCTTGTGTGAAGGACACTATTGCTGATAAACCTATCACTTTATTGAACTGATCACTAAAAACCAACCTGTTCAAAAAGGCATACCACAATGATCGATCCTAAATTCTAGATAACGAAACTTACACCAGAACTGGACAAAACAGAACCCTCGATACTTGATTGCTTAATTTACTGTCACCATTGAACTTTAACGCAATACCACTTTATTGCTCAGTCCGGAAATGAACTCTCTATACCTGACTGCTTAAAGTACTCTGTCACTTACAAACTTTAATGCAATACCACACTGTATTTCTCATTCCAATAATGGCGAGCGCCACTACGGCATAATGTAAGCCACATTGAGCCTGCAAATAGGTGGGAAAATGTGGAATACAAATGCAACAAATAAATAAATACAGTGGGGGAAATAAGTATTTGATCCCTTGCTGATTTTGTAAGTTTGCCCACTGACAAAGACATGAGCAGCCCATAATTGAAGGGTAGGTTATTGGTAACAGTGAGAGATAGCACATCACAAATTAAATCCGGAAAATCACATTGTGGAAAGTATATGAATTTATTTGCATTCTGCAGAGGGAAATAAGTATTTGATCCCCCACCAACCAGTAAGAGATCTGGCCCCTACAGACCAGGTAGATGCTCCAAATCAACTCGTTACCTGCATGACAGACAGCTGTCGGCAATGGTCACCTGTATGAAAGACACCTGTCCACAGACTCAGTGAATCAGTCAGACTCTAACCTCTACAAAATGGCCAAGAGCAAGGAGCTGTCTAAGGATGTCAGGGACAAGATCATACACCTGCACAAGGCTGGAATGGGCTACAAAACCATCAGTAAGACGCTGGGCGAGAAGGAGACAACTGTTGGTGCCATAGTAAGAAAATGGAAGAAGTACAAAATGACTGTCAATCGACAAAGATCTGGGGCTCCACGCAAAATCTCACCTCGTGGGGTATCCTTGATCATGAGGAAGGTTAGAAATCAGCCTACAACTACAACGGGGGAACTTGTCAATGATCTCAAGGCAGCTGGGACCACTGTCACCACGAAAACCATTGGTAACACATTACGACATAACGGATTGCAATCCTGCAGTGCCCGCAAGGTCCCCCTGCTCCGGAAGGCACATGTGACGGCCCGTCTGAAGTTTGCCAGTGAACACCTGGATGATGCCGAGAGTGATTGGGAGAAGGTGCTGTGGTCAGATGAGACAAAAATTGAGCTCTTTGGCATGAACTCAACTCGCCGTGTTTGGAGGAAGAGAAATGCTGCCTATGACCCAAAGAACACCGTCCCCACTGTCAAGCATGGAGGTGGAAATGTTATGTTTTGGGGGTGTTTCTCTGCTAAGGGCACAGGACTACTTCACCGCATCAATGGGAGAATGGATGGGGCCATGTACCGTACAATTCTGAGTGACAACCTCCTTCCCTCTGCCAGGGCCTTAAAAATGGGTCGTGGCTGGGTCTTCCAGCACGACAATGACCCAAAACATACAGCCAAGGCAACAAAGGAGTGGCTCAGGAAGAAGCACATTAGGGTCATGGAGTGGCCTAGCCAGTCACCAGACCTTAATCCCATTGAAAACTTATGGAGGGAGCTGAAGCTGCGAGTTGCCAAGCGACAGCCCAGAACTCTTAATGATTTAGAGATGATCTGCAAAGAGGAGTGGACCAAAATTCCTCCTGACATGTGTGCAAACCTCATCATCAACTACAGAAGACGTCTGACCGCTGTGCTTGCCAACAAGGGTTTTGCCACCAAGTATTAGGTCTTGTTTGCCAGAGGGATTAAATACTTATTTCCCTCTGCAGAATGCAAATAAATTCATATACTTTCCACAATGTGATTTTCCGGATTTAATTTGTGATGTGCTATCTCTCACTGTTACCAATAACCTACCCTTCAATTATGGGCTGCTCATGTCTTTGTCAGTGGGCAAACTTACAAAATCAGCAAGGGATCAAATACTTATTTCCCCCACTGTAAATGTATGCAGTACCCCCAGATTCTATATAGTGTGTCTAGAGATCTGTGTTGAAATCAGTGGCATTCCTAGGGTGGCTGACACCCGGGGCGGATCGCTGATGTGCCCTCCCCCGGGTGCAGCGCCCCCTCCCCCGGATGCAGTGCGACTCCCCCCCACCCCTGGCAAAAGGACACCCCCCCGGGTGCATTTTTACCTGCTGGGGGGGGGGGGGGTGCCGCGCGCCTTTAGGCTTCGTTCATTCCATGCTCCCTCTGCCCCGGAACAGGAAGTAACCTGTTCTGGGGCAGAGGGAGCACGGAACGAGAGGAGCCGACAGGCGCACGGCACACACCCCCCAGCGGCGTGCACCCGGGGTGAACCACCCCCACCGCCCCCCCCCCCCCCTTGGTACGCCACTGGTTGAAATCCAAGCAGATTCTATAACAATGCACGTAACTTAACAAGCTAATGAGCACTGATAACAGCATTTAACAAGCAATAATGAGCACTAACTGGCGCTAAGAATTTACATGCACAACTCACTAAGGGCCCTGTTTACTAAGGTGCATTAGTATTTTAGCGCACCTACACTTAGCGCACACGCCAACTATGTAGGCGCCTACATGGTTAACGCACATACATGTTTAACGCGCATTAAAAACATTAACGCGCCTGTAACGCTGCTTAGTAAACAGGGCCCTAAACGTATTCTGTAATGAAGTGTGCTGAACTTCTAATGCATGCAGGCAAAAAGGGGTGTGATTATGAGTGGGGAAAAGAGCATTTCGTGGGCATTCCAAAATTTACATGTGTAGTTATATAATATGACCCAGTGCATGTAAATCTATGCATCAGGATTTACACCACATTTTCGTTGGTGTAAATGGATGCAGGTAGATTTAGGAGTTGAGATATCAACTAAGCATATTCTATAATCGGTGCCTAAATCTAGGCGCCGATTATAGAATACGCTGAGTTGACATTGATTTCAGCGCCGATTTTTTAGGCATCATATATAGAATCTCCCCCCAAATGTTGATGATCCAGTGTTTTTCCAAAAGCTAATATATTCTAATAACATCTCTTGCTCTTCCCATACATTACTTGGAGGTGACTAACTTCCCTTTGGATTCCTTCTTGGACAGAACATCAAACTGCCGACCCATTAAACTGAAAGTCAGAACCACTTTTTCAACTCTCATGCATGAAGATGGCTGTGCAAACCTTTGGCATTTATTATATCCATCTGATAGAGAATATTCTTTTTATTCGCCACCACATCATATATACTGTAGATTGGATTATTTTATTAGCTTTAACGATATAATTCCTATGCTACGATGTTGCAAATTCACGACATCACAATTTCAGATCATGCAGGCCATCTCATGTATTTTAAAGTGGTCTCAGGAACATTTAAAGCACAACACCTGGAAATTGAATCCATCTCTCTTAACAGATGATAACTTTTTAAAATCACATTAAGATACTCTCTGAGAAATTCTCTTTTTTTACCCGCAATACTACCCTGAATATGCACTACTCTTCTATATGGGAATCTTACAAGGCATGGCTGAGAGACGAGGTGATCAGCTACAATGTACTTCAAAAGAAGAAACAAAAACATTAACTAATCTCTATAGAAAAAACTTTGAATCCGCTTTATATCTAAAATTTGATTCCAACTCCCTTTCTTACCATCAGCAACTCAAATTCAAATATACTATCATATACTAAGCCAAACAGCATCTGCTGTTCATTTTAAACAAAGCTCCAAGTATTATGCTATAGCAAATAAAGCGAGCAAACCACTGACTGCTTGCCTCAAGGAATGTTGAGTCAGACATAGAATTACTGCAATTAAACAACCTTCAGGCTCAATTCAAACCTCTTCCTCAGATATTATTTATGCCTTCAAGACATTTTATGATTAATTTTATAGCTCTGAATCTGACAGCTCAGAAGACGCCATATCTGAATTCCTGAGATCAATCTCCCATGCCTCACTCCACACTCCAGCAATGTGCTAGCTCAGCAGATCACCGCTGAAGAAATCCATCTGGCTATAAAATCCTTAGCATCTTCCAAAGCTCCTGGCCCAGATGGTCTACCTGCTAAATTTTTTAAAAACCTTCTCTACCTTTGTCACCCCACAATTGGACTTACACTTTCAAGATCTTATATCTCATCCTGCATTTATGGGTCATTTCCTGGAAGCACATGTTATTGTCTTACCCAAACCCAATAGAGGTCTGCAGTTGGTACAAAATTATTACCTGATAATACTCTTAAATTTAGATGACAAAATCTTTACCAGATTACTAGTAAATAGATTCGAAAAAAAAGTAATAGCCCCTCTTATTCATCCCGACCAGGTTGGTTTTTAAAAGGAAGATTTAGGTCAGACTAGGGGCGTAGCCAGACAACAGATTTTGGGTGGTCCTAGGCAAGACGTGGGTGGGCACCAAGTGTTCTTCTCCCCTCCACCTCCACCACCAAAAAAATCTCAGCACGCTTCTTTCCACCTTGGCAGTTGCAGCAGGCATGCGCTGAAAACTGAGAATGCGCAGGTGCCAGTATCATGGAGAGTAGTGTTTTTGTTACCATCAGGGGGAAGTGTTCAGCGGGTGGACCTTGGGATCTCCACCAGCTACCACTAAACATGTGCTACTGTTGGGTGGGCCTGAGCCCTAAGTGGGTGGGCCGTGGCTCATCCAGGCCCACCTCTGGCTAAGCCACTGGGTCAGACAGTATACGATTCTTTTGCCACCTCTTCCACTCTGCCCATTCAAGAAAAGATCCTATTCTTGTGGTCTCTGTTGACGTTGAAAAACCCTTTGATCAGGTGGAGTGGAGTAGATAACTCTTCTGTGTTCTACAATATTGTGGCTTCCCATACTCATTTATCTAAATGGTTCTCTTATGATAGTCCTCGCCACCTGCCAGAATCATGGACAATGAAGAACTCTCCAACCCCTTCACCCTTTTTAGGGATATCCTCCAGGGCTGTCCCACGTCACTCCTATTATTCAATCTTGCCCTGAAACCCCTTTTGGTGAATATTAGACAAAACCCTCTCATTACTGGATTTAACACAATCACTCAGAGTTCAAAGTATCAGCATATGCTGGTGATATTTTATGATACCTTTCTAATCCTCAAACATCACTTCTGAACTATCATGCATGGAGGGGCATTTTTGATATGACATCTAAGTTGGTCTTTGAACGTTTTGTGCTAAACTTACCAAATCCAAATAGGAAATATAGTCATTTCTGAAACAGCAAAAAGTCTATCTTTTTTTGGGAAAATGGTCACTTGATAGATGTTTTTGTGCTTTATGTGTTTATCATTTTGGTCCATTTTTGGAAAAAAAAACATTCAAGTGCAAAACGCACAAAATCAAGCCATTGGGATGTAGAAGGAGCCAGCAGTCTTAGTAGACTGGCCACACATCTCAAGAGAGCAATTGGGCACCCTAGGGGGCACTGCAGTGGACTTCATATAAAAGCTCCCAGGTACACATCACACTGTTATCCCCTTATATTGTATTCTGAACCATCCAAAACCTACCCAACCACCCCCCGCCCACCCACAAATGCACACCACTACAGTAGTCCTTATGGTTGAAGCCAGGGGTCACATATATGTGGGTACAGTAGGTTTCTGGTGAGTTTTAGAGGGCTCACAGTTTCCACCACAAGTGTAACAGGTAGAGTTGAATATGGACCTGTGTCCTCTTCTCTACAGTGCACTGCACTGACCACTACACTACTGCAGTGACCTGCTTACTGCTCCAATAGAACTTGCTATAACATCTGAAGCTGTCATAGAGGGTGGTAAGTACAATTTTTATTCACATCTTTAGGGGTGGAGAGGAGTTCAGTGACTACTGGGGGAGTAAGGGGGTCATCCCTGATGCCCTCCAGTGGTCATCTGGTCATTTAGGGCACCTTTTTGTGCATTATTCATTCTAAAAACAGGTCTAGATCAAAACATTGAAGTTTTAGCCCTAGATATTTTTGTTTTGTTCCATTATGGCTATAAAATATCCAAGTGTTAGGGACGGCCGAAACACCCCTGACATGCCCCCTTGTGATTTGGGCACATTGCAGATGAATTGTATAAATAAATGTCTGCAAACTAGGTTTTGAAAATACCAATTTGGACGTTTTCAGAAGAAATTCACCAAATGCTGCTTTATGACACTTTTTGTACGTTGTTCTGTTTCGAAAATGAGCCCCATAGTCTATTTTCTCATCAATATCTGTATATAAGGTAAATTGGAGCAAAACTTTACTTATTCAATTTAATGAATCATGCTGTTTTCTATCCCTGGTTGCCCATTCAGATGGATCACTACTTCTATTAAATACCTGAGGATATATTTTGAAAGAGATATTTACTCCTCACCCAAACGTAATATGGATAAAATTTCTGATCAAATACAGCAAGCAATGTCCCCCTGGTCCGCTTTCCACCTTTCTTGGTGGGGTAGATTAGATTCTTTGAAAATGATGGTAATACCCAAAATACTTTAAATATGTTCCTTATACTATTCCCATCTACATTCTACGCTTCTTTAGAATAATCAATGGTAAACTTTCTTTGGGCAGATAAGACCCCTAGAATATCTCTCTCTAAATTGAAACCCCCCTAAATCATCAGGTGGTGTAAACTCCTGACAAGAAGATCTAGTCTATGTTTTCCAAGAGAAAGATTGGGAAATATTCTGGTCTAACACTTTTTCCTCGTCCAGATCTGTTAGTATAATTGAGTCCTGGCACACAGATCTTAATGGGCCCCTATCAAATTGCACCATATTAAGGGGTCTTTTTACTAAGGTGTGCTGAAAAATGGTCTGCGGTAGTGTAGGCACGGGTTTTGGGTGTACGCAGATCCATTTTTCAGCGCGCCTGCAAAAAAAGCCTTTTTTTTTTATTTTTGCCGAAAATGGACATGCGGCAAAATTAAAATTGACATGCATCCATTTTGGGTCTGAGACCTTACCATCAGCCATTGGCTTAGTAGTAAGGTCTCATGCGTTAACTGGGTGGTAATGACCTACTCACGTCAAATGCCACTTGGCACGTATAGCGGAGGGGCGCAAAAAAATGAAATTACTGCAAGAGCCATGTGGTAGCCAGGCAGTAACTCCAAACTGGTGCATTTTGGGCACACGTAGACGCTTATGCAGCTTAGTAAAAGGGCCCCTAAGTATGTTTACTAAGGTGCATTAGCATTTCTAACATGGCTTTAAAGTTAAGGTGCATTAAACCCTAATACATTTCTATGGGTGTGTTAACGTTTAACGTGCGTAAAGCATTTACACATGTTAAAAATGCTAACACGCCTATAGCGCACCTTAGTAAACATAGAGGGGCATAATCAAAAGGGACGCCCAAGGTTTGCTGGGGGAATAAGGGAATGTCATTCCTGATTCCCTCCAGTGGTCATCTGGTTATTTAGGGCATCTTTTTGTTCCTTATTCATAATAAAAACAGGTTTAGCTCAAAACATCTTAGTCCTGAACGGTTTTGTTTTGTTCCCTTATGGCTGAAAAATGTCTAAGTCGTAGGAATGCCCAAGTTCCACCCTGAACACACCCCTGGCACTCCCCCTTGAGATCTGAATGCACTTCTGGTGGACTTCAGAGAAAAACGTCTAAAAATAGATTTTGAAAATATTGATTTTGTGAGAAAAATGTCCAATTGCAGACATGCCACTTTTTGGACATTTTTCTGTTTTGAAAATGAGCCTGATAGTATATACAGGTACATATTTGTACCTAGGGTAATGGAGGGTTAAGTGACTTGCCTAGAGTCACGAGTACCAGTGGAGGTCAAGCCCAGTTCCCCAGGATCAAAGTCCACTGCACTAACCACTAGGCTACTCCTCCACTTTGTATTGTTTTTACATTGATTTTATTATGTATATTATCCTGTTCCTCACACAGAACTCTGAATAAGTGAATTATAAATATAGTTAAACAAATAAATTCCATGGCAGTGTAATTTAGGATAGATTTTATCATGTCTTAAATTAAATCACTTGGCTGTACAGATAGCAGCTGAATATGGCTGCTATACATACTGCTGTGCAAAATGTCTCTTGTCTTTTCCCACCCAACACTATCCAAATAGTGCCAGAGCTTTATAGAGAAATTTCAGCAGCATAATCTACTTTATAGTGCCAGTGAAAACGCACTGATAGGTGAATTACACATTTAAAAGGCAAGTCTTGAACATAGCCCTGCCTTGTGCGTGTAAATGTCTAGAATCCTAGTGCAGATGTGCACACTTACCCGTGTCAGTGCTTGCAGGGTGCAAATATCCCGCTTAATTTACATAGGAAGGATTCTATAAATAGTGCCCAAAAATGGATGCTGATGCTATTCTATAAAAGATGTATGTCACTGGCCGGGGAGGGTGAGCCCTTGGGCCACATTTGAGTTTGCACTGCCTAATTATCCTGGAGGTTAGGTAGACCACGATTGACGGCAGACGAGTCACACCCAGCCTAGGATCAAGGCTGACCAAGACTTGAGGTTCACCAGGAGAATAGGGAGTATTGTAACAGAGGCCCAGAGCAGGCGAGCTACTCCGGATACCAACAATGGTACAGAAGATATTCAAGAAAGTCTAAACAATCCTGGAGTACATGGTAGGCTGCAATCAAGGCATGGTCAGGCAAGCAGGAATCAGGGCAGGTGACAGTCCAGAGGAATTGAGGAAACTAGCCGGGGTCTGAGCCAAGAAGTCAATCTGAGGAAGGAAGCAGGAACAAGGACATGCTGGATGAAGACACAGACTGGAACAAGGGCAGGCAGACTGGAGAGGTGGAATGGAACATGGGCAGGCAGACTGGAGAGGTGGAATGGAGCATGATCAGGCAGGCTGGACAGACAGACTGGAACAAGGGCAGGCAGGCTGGAGAAATGGACTGGAACAAGGGAAGGCAGGCTGGAAAAACAGACTGGAATAAGAGCAGGCAGGTTGGAGAGATGGACTGAAACAATGTCAGGCAGGCTGGAGAAATGGACTGGAACAAGGGCAGGCTGCAACTCACACCAGGCAAAGCTAGGAGACGTGCTGCAAAGGCAGTGCAGAAGAGTCCCAAGATCCCTTATAAGGGCCCCAGCTTGTGATGTCATCATTGGGCGTCTAGGTATTTTCCTGCTGCTGGCTCTTTAAATCTCTGCCTTCAGCATGCGCGCACCTAAGAGAGCTGACACTGGCTGGCACCAAATTCACCCAACCCATGCAGGAGTGGCCTGCACAACCAGTGGGGTGCCCCAGAGTGATGGAAACAGCATTGTGGGTGGCCTGCTGCAACAGAGAGGCAGTCCGGTGTCCTGGGGAAAGCTGCGGAGCCCAGCCCCAATGCCCCCCGAGGACAGGAGGTGAGTCGCGGTGCAGGGCATGGCCACAGCCATGACAGTGCATGACTTTAATAGAATCGTGTGTAGCGCCGATTCCCATGCCTAACTTTGAGTGTCAGATTTAAGCCTGCCTTCTTCAGGAGTCTATATAGATATAAAAAATATACAAACATCTTAGCAAAGGAACCAGAAGAGAAAACATATGTGAACAAGTAAAAGGTAACGAAGGACAAATGTAAAAATACAAGAAAGGTAAAATAGCAACTGTATACTTGTGACATTTAAAATATGGTGAAACAAAAGCAAAAACGATTGCAAAAAAAAAAGGGGGGAACTTAAATGACACTGCCCAACATGATGTGAAGATAAGCCGGTAGGGAACTGTGGTAAAATATGACTATTGGGGAAGACAGCAGAGTGTAAACACCAGTGCGCGTACTTACAGAATATTGCCTCAGCGTGCCTAACTTGGGTGCCAGTATTTACACCGCAGGCATAAGTCTGGCACCTTCAGCTGGATGCAGGAATCAGCACTATGCACTGCTCTATTAAGGACGCATGCCCTTTATAGAATAGAACTTAACGCTGGATTTTTGCGGCACCCATGTAAAGCTGGAAGTTTGTGGCACTCTTTCTATCATTCACAGGGTGGAAAAGAGGAGTGACAGTGATTGTAGTGACAATGATTGCATATTAAATATGGACATTATGGGCATCATGGGAACATCAGAGTAATACAGATAAGTGACACTTGTTGCTTTCATTTTGAACCAGGGGCAGACTGACAGTGGTTGGAACCCCCGGGCAGTAAAGGTAATTGGGGGTCCCTCAGCCATTGCCCACTGCACCACTGCTGTGCCACCGGCCCCTCCCGCACACTACAGCCCCCCCCCCACTGCTATGTTGTCACTCCCCCCCCCCCCCCCCCCCCACATTCTGAACCAAAGCGGGCCCTCCTCAAACCTATCTTGAAGGGCCCTGGTGGTTTAGTGGCTTCTTAGGGGGCAGGAAAGAACCGCACTCTTTCCGGTCTCCTATCGCTACTGTGCCTGGCTCCACCGTGTTTTCAAAATGAGTGCTGAGACTTACTTTGGTAGTATCATGGGTCTTGGCAGTCTCACGAGATTGCCACAGGAAGTCTTGGCAGCCATTTTTTTTTTTAAATGGCAGCACCACCAGGCAGAGTAGTGGCAGCGGGCAGGAAAGAGTGGGGTTTTTGTAGACCACCAGGGTAGAACCAGGAAGGGCTATAATGTGCAGCTTTGGGCCCTTGGGCACTGCCTGGATGCCTGGTCACTCTGCCCCTGTTTTGAACACTTTGCATTTTGGAATCAGTTTGAGTGGACTGTTATCACATTACCGGTTTGGCTTTATAGTTGGATATGATACAGACTTTGCAAAGATAAGTGTCTGCTTTTCGGCATTTGATAAAAGATATAAATGTGCCTGCTAGCAAAGGCTATATTGATTTATTTTGAGGAACAGAAGAAGTATATTATTTAATTTTTATTTCAAATATTAAAATTTTTAAGGAAGGGTTTTTTTTTTGCCAATGATGAAAGGGTTGAGATCTTTATAGATCCCTTTAACTCTTTAAATCTAGAAAGATTTTTGAGCTCTTTGAGGCTTTTTCCTTCCATTAGTTCTAGGCATATTGGATCTGTCATTTTTCATCAAGTGGATTTGTTTTAGTGATTTCATTATTACTATTGTAAGACTTGCCCATTCCTCCTTGTACTCTTGTCACAAATTAGCGGCATGATGTGGAAGAGAATTCATAGAGTCAGAAGAATCTGAGGGTCTTCCTTTTTGTCCAGTTCTTTCTTGCAGTGTGTCTATGTTTTCTAAGAAAAACATATTGTCCTGAATCTGTATCCCTTCCTAGATCTTGCTTACATATTTCTTTGGCTGCTATTTTTACGCATATGGCCTAACAAGTGACTTCACCAAATCCATGCCATGGGGTAATGTTCTGATTATTGCTTCCTATATTATCAGAAAATAATTCTAATAATAATCTATACATGTAATGAGCTTAGTCATAAGTGGTGTTAATTGGCAAACTGCCATGTGTGTGCTTGCACTCGTGTTCACACCACTGCAGAACTGGCCTGGATTGGCCACTGTTGGAAACAGGATACTGGGCTAGATGGACCATTGGTCTGACCCAGTATAGCTATTCCTATGTTATTATGTCCTGAGGCTCCTGAAAGGTCTCTAGCATTCACTTCCTGCCCTGCCTGACAGCACCCTGCTTTTCCCTTTCTTGTGATCCAGCTGTCTTCTGGATCCTCCAGTCATGAGTTGGAGAAGGCAGCATCAAGAGCACAGCAGAAAAATAAAGGAGAAAAGCAGCACCTCTGCCACTGCATAGGCTGGGTGGAAATGATGCCTCTGCAAGTGCTTTGCAATTGTTGCAAATAATAATAATAATATTGATTTATTATTTTATTTATTAGAACTTATTTTTGAAGGAATTCACTCAAGGCGGTGTACAGTATGAATAGATCAAACATGAGCATTAGACAACTACAGCAGTAAAAATATTCAAAAACAATACAAAGTATGGCATGGTATACTACGTGCAATGGCAACACAATCCTACATAATAATTCTCACCCCCAACGGTCGAAACCTGGCTGCCTGGTGTCCGTAACTTGGGTCTCTGAAGCCCTCTGACGTCACGACGCATTACGCAGAAAACCAATCAAGTTGGACTCTGTTTGTGTGTGTGCGACTGACGTCAGATGCATGAGCACAAACTGAGTCCAACTTCACTGCGTTTTCCTCCATCATGCGCCGCCGAGAAGGGGAGACTTTGGCCGGCTGGCGGAGGGTTGGGGTCCCCCGCCAGCACAGGTACGCCAGAGCGGCTGGGGCGGTTTGGTGGAGGGAACGGGGGCTCCCAACGCTCGCGACAGGGGGGTCCACGGGTCAGGAACTGCGAGGGAGGGGGGTCTAAAAATCGGAGAGAGGAAGCCATGGAGGTGGGGTCTCAAACTTGGACAGTGGGAGGGAGGGCTCTGGAACACGGAGGGGGGTCTGTAATTTGGATTGAAGGAGGGAGGCAGGTCTGCAACTGGGGGGAGTGATGGAGGGGTCTGATGGGGGGACTGAAACTGGAGGGGCGAGTGATGGGGGGTCTGCAACTGGGGGGGGAAGTGATGGGGGGGTCTGGAACTGGCAGGGGGAGTGATGGGGGTCTGGAAATGGGTGGGGGGGTCTGGAACTGCAGGGGGGACTGATGGGGGTCTGCAACTGGGGGGGGTGATGGAGGGGTCTGCAACTGGGGGGGAGTGATGGGGGTCTGGAACTGGGGGGGAATACTGGGGGGGGCTGGAAATGGGTGGGGGGAAACCTTTTTTACTAGTACCTAATAGAGCATTATAATTGGTAGTGAAGGGTAAAGCAAAGAAGTAACATAGGTAGGTAAGAAAGTAGGAAGAGTTAGAAAGCAAGGTAACTGATTTGAAAAAAGTGGCCCATGAGGTCAGAGAGGTGGTTAAATATTATCTCAGCTAGGGTAGGAGTGGATAATAATAATAATAATAATAATAATAAATTCAGATTCAGAAAACTTTATTAGCATGACAATTTGTGCATGTGTTGCTCTCTCTCTCTCTCTGCCTGTAACTATTTCCTTGTAAGTTCTTTCAGTATTTGCCTATTGCAGCTCCCTCCGTCTCCTCTGTTTGAAGCGGCTTTAAAGAGCACAATTTCTCTCCTGCTCTGGCTCTCTCCCTATATATCTAAATGTCCCTCTCTAGAGACTGAAGCCGATGAACTCAGCTCAGCACGGTTTAGCCCGTTTTGTCCCAACATGAATGTCACCATATGGTGTTCTTGGCTCAGGCGATGGGAGCTGTGCGAGAAAAGGCTTATTCGTGTGTAATGGGTCGTGAAAAAGAGACATCTATCATTCCAATTGATTATTAAAACACACAGGAAAACGAGATCAAACCCAGAAAAGTCCCCAGCCTCAACTCATCCCATTTACAATTCAAAAGCCATTAATTCCCTCTCCAGGACACGTGTATTGAGGTCTGAGAAATGACAGTTTTCATTTTCCTTCTCCTCCCATCACGTGAGAAGGACGAAAAGAAGAAAATTCACTTACCGCTTCTAAATAATTCATTGTTTTAATAAAAGGGAAAAAAAAAAAAAGAAACTAAACAAATTAGTGAGATGAAGATTGAGAACCGAAATATTAAACTGTTGCAGCCTTTCCTGGGGTAAAGAAGAAAGAAAATGAAAAATAATGAAGGTTCACACAGAAAAATTGAACTTTTTATACCACAAGGTAAAGCATTAATGGGAAAGGAATAAAGCATTCTGACTCCTTAGGGACGCAAGGAAGACAACATATTTCCATCATTAGTATGGCGTTCTGCCTGGGTGTTATACTTGTATAATTACAATTTAAAAAAAAAATCAGTAATACTTTGATCCAAGAATTTAAGGTGTTAGGCGTGTAGGGGAATATTTCTCAGTCTATACATAAGCACATCAGTGCAAACATGAAAACGCTGTGTTTGTACCACCATTTTCGTAAACACAGAATAACTACGTGTGGGAAAATATTGTAGGTGTGTGGGCGACAGATAGGTAGATAGTTAAAACTCCCTAACTTCCAAAAATGTTCACTAGATCTTTGCAATACTCACTTTTCCTTCGTCGACACAGACTGTAATAACCCTTTCTTAAATCGAGCCCTCGGTGTTTATCAGCAAACGTTTTAGAGACCAGAGTGCCTGGGATCGAGGTGTGGTGGGAAAATGCAGCAGAACGTACGTATGAAATTCTTCTCTGTACGTGTGCGGTAATTTATTACCGAGGCACCTTACGACGTTACCGTTTCTCCTGGCTATAAGCTAGTTGAAAGCTTGGCGGTCCTGTTTTGGCTCTAGCCTTCGCTCCCAAGCGGTAATTATTGTTTTTCTTGAATTAAAGGACTGTGCTGTACAAAATGAAATTGCCCGTCTTCTGGGATTGATGCATAATGTTTGCAACAATAAGTACTTTGTATGTTCTGTCTTGGCAATACACTCTTAATTGGTTTGAGGACGATTGCCCTGCACTTCTTGACGGGGCGAAATCCTATGCCGGTCATTAAAACCGTTCACCTTAATATTCAGGCGAAATGAGGGGGGGAGGGGGACGGCTGTTTTAATTGTTATTGATAAAGTATGACAATTTCAACGCACATATTAATTAAATCCATAATTTATTATATGTATTGCATGCGTGTGTGTTTTCTCTAGCGTTTATTACTTAATTCGAAAATACCTACCAAGAGCATACATTAGTAAATGGTGCTTCTGGGTTTTAGGAAACAAATTTTTGTTTGCTTTAGTTCTGCACCGAAGTAATTTTCTAAGGAAGGCCTCGGGAAACAGGACGGAAAGTGGCCTCATAATGGCACAAAGAAGCAAATGGGTTGCACATTTCTGTTCGGTACAAATGAAGCCCCAATCTCCCTTTGTCCTCCTTCATCCCACCACTGTACAAAAGTAGAATCCCCTTTTGTGTGTTAACAAATTGAAAAGGGGGGGGGGTGGGGAGAAAGTGCACGTGTCCATCAAAGAAAATTAGACTTCTGATATGGGTCACCCAAACCTAACCTTGATATTTGTTTCCAGTTCATAGTAAATAATAATCCTAATGTATAGAGTAAACCTAGATTTCCTTCTCCTTTATGTTGAACCTTTGACAGTGAAACCATAAAGATATTGGTGAAAGAAAGCACAGACCTCCAATTGGATTAAAACAATCTGAGAAACTGAAAAAGCAACACACATCCAATGATCCCTGGTCTCATTACTTCACAGTCATAACAAAGAAGGGAATTTGCCTACCAGGTATCAGAATATTTTTTAATACATTGAGAGAAAGATAACGCACAATGATGTGCTAATTTATATGATAAGAATGTAGTTGTAGAGATAGAAATGAGTGTTTCTTTTTGTAATTTTTGAAATCCGCTGGGCTATAATGTGTGAGAGACTCACCTTATTGTGGCCTAAATGCTCAAAAGTAAACGCAGGTGCTAGAAGCCATTAAGGTATACTAGCTCCTGCATTTATTTGCCCAGAATGTTCAGAGGCCTGGAACTTGGGAACAAACCAGTATGCAAACAATGCAAATAGCATGCAAATGTAGCCAAGCTCATGTTAATGAGGTCATTTTGTATTCCTGCCCAATGCTCAGAAAAGAGCACCTGAAACAAAACTAGTCAGGTCAGAGCAGGCTTAGGCTGTTGGAAGAGAGGATTTCTCATGATTCTCATGCTTCTCTCATGAATCTTTCTGCAAAGTCTGCTGGTTTTGACTGCTTTTGGAAGCAGAAGGAAGCCTGTGCAAGCCCTTAAGCGCTGGTCATGAGAAATAGCAGAAACAAGTGAAAGCAAACATTGGCGTCTGTTTCCTGCGTCTAAATTTAAAGTATTCATGCTAAAAAAAAAAAAAAAATTAAAAATGCCCAACCTGAAAACGCACATTGGCATCCGTTTCCTGCTTCTAAATATATGCATCCAAGCTTTAAAAAAAAATTTTTTTTTAATGCTTATATTTAGGCCACAGAAAACAGACACCTTCAGGTTTGGGTTTTACCAGGCGCATGCGCCAGAAGCAGAGCCAGGTTGATAGCGTGGGGGGAGCGAAAGCGGCGTGAGAGCGGACTTCAGCCGGCACCGGCACACATTTTCAATGCAACACATTGAGAAAAAATTAGGCGCCGGTACCGGCAGAACTCTATTTGGGGGAGCAGCCGCTACGCCACTGGCATGCGCACAGGAGCTGAGCTTACCACAGAACTTTTCTGCCCATGCGCCAAGCACAATTGTCCTGTGCCAAAGGACAATCCTCCTGCTAAACTCCCTAATGCTCAAAGCTAAGAGCACGCCTATATTTGCATCTCATTAGCATTAAGCATTAAGGCGTTATTCTTCTGTGTTGTTCTGGCAGTATTTTTATAGCGCTATTCAGATTAACACCAGAGTTTTGCGTATCATTTTCTTTTATTGAGGAACCCCAACCGCCTTGAGTGAATTCCTTCACAATGGCGGTAAATAAATCCAAATAAATAAATAAAAGTACCATATATCTCTCTCTTCCCCCCTACTACCTCTCTCACCTGAACACCCCAGCCAGATGGAGCAGTTCAAAAATCTAAGAGGTGCTTTTTCTTTTATAAGCTAGGCATCATAAAGTTATTTGTAAGAGGGATTTTATGGCAAAGCCCACTCCATGTAACTCAAAACCATACCAAAAACGTCTCCTCTTCTCCTTTTAATCAGTTCCAGTCTGGCACTGCAGTTTTTATGGTGCCTTTTGAAAAGAGACTCTCATACATTCTTGAAAATGCAAAAGCTGTGGGTGATAAAAAAAAAAAAAAAAATTAAAGGTTTAGCCCAGGTTAGGGTTGAGACAGAGACTTCATTCAGGGAGGCTACTACAGTCAGCTCAGAATTTTCTTGAATTTGATTTTTAAAAGAAAATAAGGTAATATATAGAAATAAATCAAAACATAGAAAAAAATAAGATGATGCTTTTTTTATTATTGGACTAGAGTTAATATAAATTGGGCTAGAGATTAAAATTAAGAAAATTTGGTGCCGGAGTCTTAGGAAAAAATAACTGTCTTACACGGGACAAATGCTGGAGCTCATAATCAAAATAATTAGTTTTTTTAATCGGCTGAGAATATTGTGGGTGGTCTGTTTAATCACAGCTTTTTAAATATATATATGCATATTATGAAGTTTGTAATAGAGGTGATGGTTTAAAAGAATGCACAATTATATAAATTCATGAAAACATATATGCTCAATGCTATATTTAATGTAGGGAAATGGCAACATTTGAATTAGACAAAGCGACAGCTACCAAGAAAATAAATACGTTCTGAAATATATAAAATGGGTTAAATAATTAAAGATTTCTTCTTTTGTCAAATAATGTACACCTGGGGAGCATCGCATTTTCACTGCCTTCAAATGATAACAAAAGAAAGTTTTTGATTAAAAAAAATAACCATCACCCGCTCATGGTCCGAGTATTCGGGGAATTGTTCCTACGATCGCTTCTTTCCTGGACTGCATCCTCATTTAATATCCCGATAAGCCCCCAACATTGCTTCTGTTCTATTTTGAGCAGAAATCTGAATAGAGTTCTGGAAACCCTAACCTGCTCCATGCTTGTTCGAGACCCCTTTTTAGCTCTGGCTAATTGCAATCGCTGATTTATTGCCACTATTGTGTCTCGGTTCCCCCCCACCCCTTTTTCTCCACCCCGCTAGTGGAAGAATTTTAAAGTTTGTTAATAAATCCGGTAATGCTCCTATTTGCTAATCCCGGCCGGCCAGGATAAGGAAAACTGCCAGAAGACCAGCAACAAAGTGAATGATCCACGCGTTTTCTTGTTCCTTTTTGTTCTCTAATGGAGGGGGGGGGGGGGAGAAAAAGGGAATAATAAAGAGGGGGTGTCAGAGGAAAGGGGCGCGAGGAGAAGATAGGAATGGAGAAAAAAAAGAAATCGTCTTGTTCCGAACTTCAAAGTTTGGTAACACTTCTTCCCCAACTCCTCCCACCGCGGTGCCCAATTAATGACTCCGGCCTGTCCCTTTAAGGCGCCCAGCTAGGTCAGTGTGGGTAGCGTTTTGCTATAATTGATCTGCGCCCAATCAACAGTAACTCGTTAGCAAAACCTCTGCTCCTGTGAGTGTTTTGGGGGGTCATTATCATCACCATCCTCATCATTATCCGTATTATTATTTATTTATTTAATTCGGAGCGCTGTGGGCCAGTGTGCTTCGGTTTGTTTTGGATGAGGGTTTTTTTTTTTTTCTTTCCTCCCTGTCTCCATCTCCTTTTTTTTTTTTTTTTTTTGGTGACATTTTCGTTTGGGAAGGATTCAGTCTCCCCATGCAAATCTTCATGGCGGGCGCACGCAGAGCGGAGCCCTGGATCTCTTAAAAGGAAATAGAGTCCTCGGGGCGGTTTGTGTTGTCGGAAGTTTGGACCCGGTTTGCAGGAATGAGCTGCGGTGGGGAGCGCTGCTGAGACGGCCAGAGGGATTTTGTTTCGGCCGAAAAAAAAAAGTGGCTGGGCTGCGCAGTCCTTTGCCTTTTGCATTCCTTCTTCGTTTGTTTATTCTTTACTTAATCGTCCTTTTTTTTTTCACTTGCTTGTTTGCTTTTAGTTTTATTTTTTGGGGGTGGGGGGATTTTGCGATGTCCTCCGCCAAAGAAGCCAAGGCAGGAACATTGTTGCAACCCGGCGGTGAGGACAGAAGAAGGAGCCCTTTGGATCAACTCCCACCCCCGGCGAACTCCAACAAGCCCCTGACCCCTTTCAGCATCGAGGACATCCTGAACAAGCCCTCGGTGAAGAAAGCGTCGGGGTCCGGCCACTGTCCGCCCAGGGTCCTGGAGAAAGTGAGCGGCTCGGGGGCTTCCCGCAACGGTGTAGCCGCGCAGACCTCCCCGCTCTGCGCCCTGGAAGAGTTGGCCAGCAAAACTTTCAAGGGGCTGGAAGTGAGCGTGCTGCAGGCTGCCGAAGGTATTCTCCCCTCCTCCCATCAGAGGCACTCCAGGGCTCTCTTTGCCAAACTTTCCCACCTAATTCGGGCCTTTTCTTTCTAGTCTGTTTCCCTCCCTAGCTCCTAGACAGGGTGAATGAATAAGGCAATTAGAGCAGATGTGCAAAAACAGGGGTGTACTTTTAAAAGCGATAATATTGATTGAAAATGGCTCACCTGCTTTCATTTTCACTGTAATGCTCTGAAAATTGACCTAGGAAGTGAAAAGAATAGCATACACTGTTGAAAGCTACAAAGAATCAAAGTCCTTTAAATAATACTGTTTTGTATTTGTTTTTAAAGTAACAATTATTAGAGTTTTAACGTCTAAAGAGTTTTTTTGCAGGCGACTTAAATCGTTTTACTAGGAAGCGTAATTATTCCTCTTTGTTGCCATCAACTTAATTTCTTCCTATTAAAAAAAAAAAATCTAGGGAGAGCATTTGATGTGGTTTCAGTAAGTAAGGAAACTGATATTCTACTGATTGGAGAAAAGGAGAAAGCTATCACAGAAAGTTTAGAATGTATAATTAAAAGTTTCCTCTGCCACTGGAACTGAAGTACAGTGCCGCAGGTTAGGACGTAACCAAGAAATTGCTCAGGAAATAGTGTTTGAATGTCGACATACGTAAAGATATAAAATATCCTATAACAACATAATCGAAATACTGGATAGAAGAGAAGCAAGTAGAGTTTTAATTGTCAGGTAAAATGTCAGCTTTATCAGCAACAAAAATACTAAATACAAATATACACATGGGTAGCTATATAGTATGAAATACACGATACGTAGATACAGTATAAGCCCATGCATCGCAATATAACATAGTTTATATGTATTTATATCTATTGTATATAGATAATCGCTACATAGATACTTTGAGTATGGAATATAAATATAGAAATAGGTAAGAATATTTTTAGTTTTCATTCACATAACCTGTTGTGACTGCAAAGCAACATGGTTGAATCTCGGGTTAAATTTTTAATAAAAACCACAATGATGTAGCTGTGGGTATAGAGAGGGGGGGGGGGGTTGGGTGTTTTGCTCTCTGTATTTCTAAAGATGTCAGTAACAGGACAGGGCTGTTAAGTGTTCGTAGGAATTAAAAAGATTCCTGTACTAGCATCTTCTAGGAAGAAATAAGCACATTGATTTTGCTGTGACAGAGGTCTTCTTCAAATGATTGTGCTGTTTTTACCAGAATTGCAGCTGTTGATACCATTCTAGGTTCACTGGTTTAGAAAAGATAAGTGTTGTGTACAAGTTTCAGTGATTTGTCAAATGAAGTAATGAAACATATATTTTTAGCACTCCCTATACTTCACTTCTCAAAAGTCATAGTATATATAAACGTGTTTTTTTTTTGTTTTTTTTTTACAAGAATGGATCGTCCGCATAATTTTCCCCAATTCTTTATTTTTAAAAACCTGTGTAGCGAATAACCTGACAGGTGTTGAAACCTGGTAAACTGAACCAATTTCTAAGACTTGGGACACACAACGATCTATATAGAAGGTGTGCTCTTATGGCTAATAGGAAATTTAAATATGGGGCCTTTTTTTTTTTCTCCAGCTTTTGAAGTCTGTCCCTACTTCTGAAACTTCAGGCACTTGTGTTATTGTCAGCCAAACACTGATGTCCTTCTTTTGACTCTTGCAGGTCGTGACCATCTGAACGCCTTTGGCCACAGACAAACCTCCAAAAAGAGAAGGAAGTCCCGCACAGCTTTTACCAACCATCAGATCTATGAACTGGAGAAGAGATTTTTGTACCAAAAGTACCTCTCCCCGGCAGACAGGGATCAGATCGCCCAGCAGCTGGGACTCAGCAATGCCCAAGTTATCACCTGGTTCCAGAACAGGAGGGCCAAACTCAAAAGAGACTTGGAGGAGATGAAAGCGGACGTAGAATCCCTCAAAAAACTGCCCCCTAACGCTCTAGAGAAACTGTCCTCCATGGCAGAGCTGGATGAACAGCCAGGGCACAAAGCCCTGTCCCCCTGCGGCTCCCCTTCATCTCAAGGGTTGGGGGGTTACCCACAATCCCCACAGTCTTCCTCAAGAGACCAAACCACAGACGAATTTTCAGAAGAAGACGAGGAAATAGAGGTTGATGATTAAGCACTGGGCGAACTTCTCATCACATTTTGGGAACAAGTTGCTAAATATCAAGATACAAAAAAAAAGGGAATATTTATTTAAAAAAAAAATAGAGGACATAATTTCTGCAGTATACCGTTGAGCCTATATCTACGGGAAGCAAAGACAAAGCGTTTTGTGACGATTTCTAAGTTGGCAACGGGCCTCCTGTAGCGTGAACCCATGATAAAGTTTGGGGGGCGTTTTCGAACCCCTTAAAACGAACAGTAAAGGCCGGATACGATGCAAAAGGAAGCGACCTTTTCCAGTCCCATCAGCTCCTGACACTGCAAAGACAACTTTGGAAGTTCTTTGGACTCTGCCTACTTTCTCTACCCCTCCCCCCCCCCCTTCGCGTCTGTCAGCTGGGGTGAGGGATTTCACCTTTGAATGAAATATTTTTATGTTTATCATGATGATGATTGTTTTACCAAATGCATTGAGAAAAAAAAAATCATCTTTACCAGCGGTCACTGTGGGGGACTTCGTGCAATTCAACATTTGTTTGCTTTCTCGTTTTATTTTATTGTCATTGTTCTTTCTTCTGGATAAACATGGAGCCTCAGACACTTCTGTAAGAAAGCTGCTGCTACCAAGAACAACATTAAAAAAAATACTGCACAAAAAAATAAAAGGAAAAGGGAGAAGATAAGGGATATACTTTAGTAATTTATATTTGGGGGAAGGTGGGAGGGAGAGCGTGAATACCATTTTAAACAGTATCTCTTTGTAATATAATTTTTTTTTTTTTTTTTTTACAAAAAGAAAATGTGTATTTCCAATGTTTTCTTCTTGGTATTTTTCTGCGGTAGGACAGTGCGAGGAAGGAATGTTTAGAGACCTCTCGTATAATCACGAATGTTTTCCCAGACAAGGACTTATCTCGGTTGTATATGTACAGCTTTGAAATAAAACACGAGACACCTTATTAAGCTAAAACCCTCGGCCTTCCTGTTATTTTAGTTCCTGGGGTCCGCAATCAGCAGGAGCAAGCTTAGAAACTAGAGGTAGACGCGCTTCACAATATGGACGTGTATTTCCTATTTCGAAAGATTAAAAAGGAATCTACTTAATTTGGCCAACCTTCTGATATTTAATACTGGAGGCACAACTGAAGCCTAGGAAAAATATACCGAGGGTTTGTTTGTTTTTTTTTCAAATTTAGTGAACCCTGGTTCCTTTCTGCAACTGAGTAAAATTCTTACAGAGATCGTGTTGCCATTTTACAGCGAACCCTCTGGACAGATCACCCTAGTTTGACAGCAGTGCCCTCATTTTGTAGCCTCCCCCCCCCCTTTCCGATTAGCAAATATATAAGACGTGTAACTTGCAAGTACACCTTAAAGTGCACAATAGGGGATTCAAATCTGTTTGGATTTCCTGCATTGAAGCCTTACATGTTTCCTGCACGACATTAAAATGGAAAGTTCTCTGCTCCAAGTAAAGCGCAACCAGCTTTTACTATACAAGCAAATTTATTTTAAAAATGTTTCTATTGTTATTTCAACTATTGGTTAACGGTATAGGATGGGACAAAATTTGCTTATTTCCTGCATGTTTTTTTTCTTCCAGCTTGTCTTCCTCTTAATTCTATGTCAATTGCCTAAAGTAGCCGCGTGAACAGGAAAGAGGCAATTCCATGAAGTTAAATTTCTTTCATTTGAAAATATTTCGTTGAGAATGTATAGGGGATAAGAGGAGGAAAGATTCGAGAGCGAAATAGAGACAATTGTTCAGACAACAGACACACACACACACACACACAAAAAAAAAAAAAAACCCCCGCTAAAAAGTACCCCACGGTTCTAGAAAATACAAATATTTGGAACGTTTTCTTGTCCCTGTCAAGTGACTGCAAGATTTGTTTGCAACTATTATTCAATTAGAAGCAGCAAAAAAAAAAAAAAAAAACGGAGTGGGGGGGGGGGGGCGGACAGAACATAAAACAAAAGCCTGCAAGGGGGTGAAAGTGTATGTGTGCAAAGAGTGCGCGGCGGGGGGAGGGATAAATCCGGAGTGGAGGAGCAGAACGGGTGCTGCTGCAGTCCTGGCGTAAGAAAGGTTGCAAACAGCCCCGCGCCATATGGTTTATGAATTTCTCCAACACCAACTAGTCAACATGATTGATTAGTTAGCCCGCCTCTCCTCACTTTAACAGTTTTCCTCCTAGCCCGAACAGCCTATAATGCGCAGCATCTGTGCCTCCCCAAAAGCTGTGTTAAAGAACGCCCATGAATAGCAATTGATTAGCAAGAGGCTGCTAATGAATAAATCTCAATAGGAGAGGCCCCCCCCCCCCCTCCTCCTCAAGCTTTCATCTGGATTGTTTGCTGCTCCCTCCAGTCCTTCTTTTCTGTCTCTTTGCCTTTTGTATGTGTGTGTGTGTGGCTGCAGGCTGCTGCCTTTGATTCATTCTCTGTATTTCTTTCAGTCCATTTGTAACACTTAACCAGATCAAGAAGGTTCTGCCTGTGTTTTTATCTGCAGGGGCGGGGGAGGGGGGCTGCAACTTACCTTTGGGCAGTTAGGCCCGAGTGAGATGAAAATCGGTTTTTATTTGGTTTTTCCTTCCATCACATAAGTGAGCCCCCCCCCCCCCCCCCCTCTCTCTCTCTTTTCTACTCCTTTTCATTGTTTTCCAAAGGTGCAGGAGAAAATAAAAATTAAGCAGGTTTTTTTTTTTTAACGGCTCTTCCATCGGTTGTGCTTTTGTTTTGGCTTCTTTGAAGGCTGGATGAAACGCGGGTCAGACCACTTGTGTACCAGACAAACTTTCCAAGCCATTCATTTCTTGCACGAAAAAGAAGGGGGAAGGGAGGAATGATCCTGCTAGGACACATTCAGATTGGAACTCATTCCTTTTCCCAGGCTGGTCATGGGGGCTGGCAGAGAAATGTATACATCAAAAACTCTGCCTGCAACTAACAATGAAAACGTGGTTTATTCCCAGAGGGCGAGCGAGTTGTAAACCTTCTGGTCTTGTAGGAGCCGCTGTTTTATGGCAAGGGAGATGTTATTTCTAGACGTGGAAAAGAGAAAAAGAAAAGATGAAAGGACGGTTTTGGAAAAGTCCATAATTTGGGGGGGGGGGGGGGAATCCACTGATAAGCAGCATAAAATGTATTGTACTGTTTTGGGATCTTGCCAGGTACTTGTAACCTGGATTGGCCACTGTTGGAAACAGGATGCTGGGCTTGATGGACCTTCGGTCTGTCCCAATATGGCAATACTTATATGTACTTATAATTTGGTGTACAATTAACAAGAAATTAACTTCCACAAAGAAATTGAAAGCAAAGAAACATGCTGAGTTTTATTGGACAAATATTGTTCATATTCCTTAACCGAGGATATTTAATACATGTCTGTTGTTGTCTAGGCCTGGGGCTAGATTAGATCAATAGATTGATATGTGTGGGTTCGTGCTTGAAAGACAGAAAAAAAAAAGTCATCACTATCATTACTTTACTGCTGAATTTACAAGCTCTCTCTCTCTCTACTAGAAGTGTCATTGTCTTTGTTGAGGTTTTTTTTCTTCTCCTGTGGGTAGGAATAAAAGATAAGGGTGGCATCACGACTGTCTTTCCAAGCGTGTATAAACATATGTTAGAAGTGATACCATATGAGCCCTATTCACCCCGTCATATGGGAAGAAAAAACAAATCAACAGGCTCCTCACTTGTAATCTGGAGCCTAAATCAGAGATTTATTTGTAAGTATAAACATGGCTTTCTAGGAAAAGGGAAATGATACTGAGCTATGGTTTGCGGTTCCCATCTACTGCTTAAATTTAATTTTAAAGCCTCGTGACATAGCTCATCCCGGAGTCTATGTAACAGTAAAACATCCGGTGTGAGTGATAATTAGGTCCCGTATCTGAACTGTTTCACATTAAAATGCCACCGCTTGAGGGATGTAATAATACAGAAACATACCCTGCAGTGTGATAATAAAACATCCATCTGCACTGTCTTGATCTTACTTTGCAGTCATATGCTAAATAGAGGAGTGTGGTAGCCGTGTTAGTCCACTCTTAAGGTTATCAATAGAAATCAAACAAAATAAAACATGGAAAAGAAAATAAGATGATACCTTTTTTATTGGACATAACTTAATACATTTCTTGATTAGCTTTCGAAGGTTGCCCTTCTTCGTCAGATCGGAAATAGCACATTTGCTTATTTCCGATCTGACGAAGAAGGGCAACCTTCGAAAGCTAATCAAGAAATGTATTAAGTTAGGTCCAATAAAAAAGGTATCATCTTATTTTCTTTTCCATGTTTTATTTTGTTTGATTTCTATTGACAGTCATATGCTGAAGTCTGCCTATTGCAACCTATCATGTGTAATTATATTGTATGTAGCCAACCCATCAACCTTGAGTTCCATGATGAAAGCTTTCCAATTACTTATCATTCCATTGATTATTCGTACTCAGTGGTTAAATAACGTTGTTATTAGCATAATGATTTATATAGCAGAAGTCGTTACTATTTTTATTATGGATAGATATAAAGGATAGAGGTTCTACACAAAGATGGCGTCAGATGATTTTCAAAAGTTTCCTAAGGCCCGAAATAGGTTTTATAGACCTTATATCTTCCCACTATTCTTCCCATGTCTTCCCCACACATATTGAAAGGGTTGGGTTTGAATTAAACTGGGGTACAAACCCAATCCTGCAAATGCAGGTGAACCCACTTGAAGTGGAATAATTCCAAGTGTACCACCTACCTTCCACCTGTAGGCGATACACTGTTAATGTAGCGGTTTTTCTGTATTTAAACTGCAGGTCAAATTGTTTGATACGTGCTGTCAAGTTGTTTGCCTTAGGATTCAGTTCTTTAATGACACTCTCGGCAATTAATCCGTATAAGCCACATTGAGCCTGCAAATAGGTGGGAAAATGTGGGATACAAGTGCGGCAAATAAATAAATAAATAAATAAAATTTCTCGCAATTTCTTGTGAAGTGCTCTCGTTAAGACAGTAAATAATGTTTTATTTCACTCAGATTCCCTCGTGTCATTGAATTTTCTTCTTCACCGATAAGAGCCTTCTCGTCACAACTGCTAAATTTTAATCGTCCTGAATTGGATTATTTACAGAATGTTTTGGTTTCCTAGACCCTAACCAGGATTCCACTGCTGGCAGGTCCTGAGCCATTTCTCCTGTTCAACCCCGCAAGTAGAGAACAGGAAATTAGCAACACACCCCCTACAAATTACCGCAGAACTGGGAAACTCCACCGAGTCGAATACATAGCTTTGAGAAAATAGCAATTTTAAGCAATGTTGGCGCCTAGCGATTTACAAAGTTCCTCCCCTTCCCCCCCGTACCCTCGTCCCCAAATATATTTGAAAGTGTTGGATTCAATCTGAACTGGGGAAGAAATAATTCCAGACCTATTCCGTGCGGAATAGTTTCAAGATCACCGCCAAAAGCTTTTATTTCCACGCACGGATTAACACAAAGAAAAGTGGCTCGTTAAAAGCAAACCTGATCATTAACTCTTTTTTTTTTTTTTTTGTATCAGGGCCTGTGAGAAATGACATTAAAGATATACATTTTTGTATACCTAAGACAGCTTTACAACCTTAGAACATGCGTGAGGTGTTTCATTTTTGGGCAGGAACAATTACAGTCAGCCTCTTTTTCTTGTAGCTTGGAATAGATTTTGTCATTGTTTTGGATACTATAAATAAAGAAAACACTGCAAACTATAACATTTACAGCCACAGAAGTCAACACTGTAAAACTGAAAACACCACAAACCGTAAATTTAAGCTGGATTTAAAATGTACCTTTTTTTAACAATAAAAAAATACTGAAGACGTTAGGACATAATTAATGTGGTTACAGTGTTCTTTCCAGGAAGGCATTAGCATTTAACTGTCAGCATCTCTTGGGTTTGATTCCCAGCCTTTTTACTGATGCAGTTAACTATTGGTCAGCATTAGGGTTGGAAGGCAAGCAGTCTGAACTAGGGGGGGAAAGGAAGTTGTAATGTTCAGGAGATTCGGGGTTTTTTTTTTCTTCCGTCTTCTGGCTTATTCCAACAGAACGATCTGTAAAACTGAGAAAGGAAGCAAACTATTATTATTATTATTATTTGCATTAATGCTTGTCGCAGCCTGCCTGTGTCGGCTTCCTTTAAGTTTACAAACTTTGCTAAAACTATCTCCCTCCCCTCCTCCATCTTCCTCCCATACTGTATTTCTCTGCACTGAAGTTAATAAACCCTTCCCTCGGAGGAGCTGTTGGTGAAATCGGCACACTTGGTTTAGGGAGATGAAGTTGTCAAAAGGCTGGAAAGTCACGAAGAGTTTATTGCCCATCCAGAGAAGGCAACGTGCAGGGAGCCTACTGCCCAAAAGCCTCGGGATTCTTTTGTTTTCATCTCAGCGTGAGATAAAACAAACCCTAGACTGTACTATTACAACTTTTTGTGTCATCCTGATAAATGTTTTGCTTTCTTCTTTAGTTCTAATCGCTTTAAACCAGAACTTAGACCTCCCCTCCTCCTCCCCCCCCCCCCCCCCCCCCAACCACCAAATTCTTGCTCGCATCTGCCGGCGTTTTCAGACACACTTAACCTTCCCACTAGGTTCCAGAAAGACTACAGTCCACAGCAGGGATGAGATCAGCACTTGTTTCCATCACACTAACAAAGTCTAACAGCTTGAGAAATTGCACCTCTCTGCTTTTCCTGCTAGATTCCTTTTTATTCAGGGTACTGCAACACACCCTATTTTGTTTCGGCTATGCCGGTTTTATATTTTTCATCTGTACTTTTTTTTTCGATTTTTTTTCATTTTCCTTATTTGCTTTC
This sequence comes from Microcaecilia unicolor, assembly GCF_901765095.1. Taxonomy (NCBI): domain Eukaryota; kingdom Metazoa; phylum Chordata; class Amphibia; order Gymnophiona; family Siphonopidae; genus Microcaecilia; species Microcaecilia unicolor. The sequence goes on from NC_044032.1 coordinate 445,435,374, forward strand.
CTAGCATTCTTTTCTTTCTTCACCTTTATCCTCTTTTTCTTGCTATCTGGTTTCACTTCCATCTCTCTCTCTCTCTCTCTCTCTCTCTCTCTCTCTTCTGCCTTATCTGTATATACATATTTCTCCGTTAGTGGCTTTATTTCTTTATTCCCTTCTTTCATCTCCTGCAACCACAGTCACGTCTATTTCTTCACTTGTCTCATTTCTTTATTTTCTTGGGGGTTTGTCTATTTTGCTTTGTTTTTGATTGGTTCTTTGGGCTGGCACCCGTCCTTCCCTTCTCTTTGTTGTTTCTCATTTTCATATACACATTTATATTTTCAAATCCAAGGTTTCGCATTCCAAAACTTCATGTGAATATCTTTCTTATCCGGTTTACACTTTATTTGTAAATTTAGATTGATTTTCCATCCTAGCACTATGAATTCATGGCTGATTTCAATTTATAAATAACAAAACAATCCAACACTAGTAACACAAATATAAACGCAAACGTTCCTACTTGTCTGACCTACAAAAGATAACCACCACATTCTCTATAATACTATATAATGAAAATATAACTTTGCTATGAAATTACACCGTAGTACCTTTAAAACAAATAGGAGAAATGTGATTTTAACTCAATATATATAGTTAAGCTTTGAAATTTGTTGCCGAATGATATGGTAAAAGAAGCGTAGCAGATTTTTTTTTTTTTTTAAAGATTTGAACAAGTTGCTGGAAAAAAGTTAATGGACTGTTAAAAAGATGGACTTGGAAAAAAAAACACAGCTTATCCCTGGTTAAGTAGCCTGGAATCTAGCTACATTTTGAGATTCTGCCAAGTAGCTGCAGCTAGATTGACAAGGTTGGGTCACATTTTGCTTCTCCTGGCCTGTTTTCTGGATGTGAAGAAATGTTTTTGCCAGAGCTGGGTGGCTGCCTGCCTGCTAGGCCTGACTCCTTAACTGGGAGGAGCTTCAAGCCCTAATTCTTGTGTTTTCTGTCAGGTAGATGCCTCAAGTTATGAAAAGTTGCTTTAAATAATAGATGCTAGTTTCCATACATTTCACAAGAATCACTGGTTAGAGTGGTGGACTTTGGTCCTGGGGAACTGAGTTCAATTCCCACTTCAGGCACAGGCAGCTCCTTGTGACTCTGGGCAAGTCACTTAACCCTCCATTGCCCCATGTAAGCCGCATTGAGCCTGCCATGAGTGGGAAAGCGCTGGGTACAAATGTAACAAAAACAAAACAAAAAAGGTGGCAATCATCAAGAAAGGAATGAAGCAAACATGAATTACCTACTTCAGAAAGGCCCGGTTCCTCTCCCTCCCTTCTTTCTCAACTCATCCTCTGCTTTCTTCACTGTCTCCTCTCTTTTCTCACCTCTCCCCTTTTTTCCCTATGCATCTATATTCAGCCCCTGCCCCTCACCCCTCCTCTCTCACTACATTTTCATCTTTTCTCTTTTTTTTCCCCTTCCTGTTACCTCTGATTCAGATTCAAATTCAGAAAACTTTATTGGCATAATAATTTGTGCACAAGTTGTTTATGTGTTCCCATGTGGTCAAAATAGGAGAATAAATACATAACAGCACTGCCATTTTAAAGAAATCTTCTGCTGCCTCCTGTCCCTGCTCAATCTTTCTCCATTCCTATCTTCTTCCTCCCATTAACTCTTCCCTTTACCTGGCCAAGCTTTTGTCTCAGTTCCCTCCACTCTTTTTTTTTTTTTTCTTCCACAGTTGCTCCCTGTATCTTTCATTCACTCTCTGTCCCTGATCACATCATTCCTTTACTCCTAAGTGACAATCTTGAGAGCAGACACCTTTCCCATACGACACCTCTCTAAAGATAACGTCTAATGAGCTTCAAATCAACTTTAAGTTCTTTCCCCCCACGTGTTTATATTAGCAGCTGGATGATTATAGGATAAAACTGGTCGTACCGAACAGGTAAGGGGCCTTGTAGAGCTGATCCAGTGGCTCAGTGCCAGATGTTGCTGAACTCTGCTGAATAGTTCTGTAAAATGCTATAAAGTAAGTAATCGGGAGAGCTGCAGGACTGCACAATGCTGTGGTACTACAGCAGTACAGAATAGAACAATGAATAAAGACAGAACGTTGTTGTAGCGCAAGACAATAAATCACACTGCAAGAAGAGAACGCACTGTTTATGCCAGTGTTTCCAAAGCCGGTCTTGGAGTAACCCCTTGTCAGTGGATATTCAAGATACCCACAATGATCATGCATGAGATTGATTTGCATAGACTCCTCCATTATATGCAGATCTATTTCGTGCATATTCAATATAGATATCCTGAAAGTCTGACTGGCAAAGGGTACTTGCAGGACCGACTTGGGAAACACTAATGCAGTGAAATGCAGTGCAGCCTTCATTGCAAGCCAGTCTATGGAGGTGTAGTGGGATATTACAATGTTTATAACCAATAGAGACGGAAAGTAACCTAGAGATCCTGTCTTTAAAAAAAAAAATATTATTTTCTGATTCAAAATGTGGCATAGGTTCCTGGTGAATGTAAGTGATGCCGAAGAATATTGCAAATTCGTCAGTCAGACAAGTGAAAATGAAAAAAACAAACAAACATTGAACCCAGTTTGGCGCCTTTGTGCAAGATTGAAACTAAGGCTGGCTTCTCTTTTTTGAAGAATTCGGTTGTGAGCCATTAAATGAGTTTGATAGAAAAATTGCTATAGCATATTTTTTTTACTGATAAACATTGTAAACTATTCTGCTAATTAAACAAAAATAAAAGATTTCTTATGAGGAGGTATGTCGTGGAAGGACAAAGGCACTTAAATAAAGCCACCTGCCAAAAGAACTAGGTGCAATCAACACAAAAGTAAGGAAGCTGGATTTCTTGTACAATAAATGGAAGAACGAAAAAGAAAGCTGGGGGGGAAAACCTAGCAAAATATAATAATAATAATAATAATAAAGAAAATGCATGACTGCAAAATATGTTACTTTCTGTTATCTGATTGGTTGATTGATAATTTACATTTTCTGGTTTCTGTTGTTAATTCATTCATTCACGAAATGGAACGAAGCCACAGTTTTCCCAAATGCATATGATTATGATACTTGAAATCTGAGTTCCCTTCAGACATATATATTTTTTTCATTAAGTGATGCAGAGGCACCTGATCTTCCTGTTTGTTCAGATCGTATGAGTGATCAGTTGATAAAGGAGTCTTCAATTTGTCAAAACAGGCCACTGTAAAAGATAAAAGTGTACAATTAAGAAAAGCTGTCTGTGCTGTTTTCCAACTCTACTTCTAATTTACTGAACATATGATATATTTAGCTAATTTTGAGTAGGCCATGACCGCGTTTCAGGGAAAGGAAAAGGCTTTTAAATATACGAAAAAAAGTAGATACAGCTTGGATTCAAACTTTAGTATTATTATTATTATTATTATATCGTGGTTTTCAGTTTAAATATATGTGTGCATTTTTCATTAATAGTAAATATGAACAATAAAAATATGATGTTCTCTTAGAAGAAAGTGGATTTGCTGATCTTGGCCGTACTGATGACAGAGCCGGTTTTCAACATCCAGCTAAAGCGCCCATCTGCTCCGCTTGACAGGCAATATCCGTTTGTAACCATATTTACATGACTCGTTGGGAGGGATAAAGAAATACAATGAAGGCTGACTCGGAATTCCAAACAGAGTTGTCTGCTTCTTTCCTAACAAATGAGAGAACCTACAAAAAGGGGCTCCAAGATCACAGATTCCAGTTTCGCCAATTCAGACCCCTGTCTTGACATGTGTTCCTAAACTGAAATAAATATAATTAATAAAATATATATTATATAATATACAAATATTTTTTTAATTTCAATTTAGGAACTTAAATATCAAATGTCATTATTAAAATTGCTCTGTCTTTATTGGGTTTTTTTTTTAGTCTTTACCTGTCCACTAAAATAAGTCAAATCAATGCTGGGCGATAGCATGGTCCACTCTTATTTGTGTGTCCTTTAAGTACTAGTATGTTAACGTATCTGTGCCTTTGACATTTTTGTCTCTCTTGCTAATGCATGGTTACAGAACAGGGTGCACATTAGTAGGGGGAAAAACATTTTAGTTTTGGAGAACCCCTCTTTGATCAACAATAGCAAACACGCCAAAGCCCTATAATGCTCCAGTAATCATTTCAACAGTGAGATTACCTGTAAATAATTCAGTCTGTGGCTAAACTGAAGCCATTAGCAGCAGAGAAACTTCAGACTTTTCAAAGTATCACAATTGGCCTCATTGAAAAAAAAATCTGTCAATTATTTAAAGCAAATGGACTGTATCACAGAAAGACCCTTTGGGGCACCTGGGTTTAGGTTATGATGTGATCTCTTTAAAGTTACGATAAATGATTTTAGAGAATATAGTGTGCGTTTGATCAAGCACTTTTAGCTATACAAATAAAAATAAACTTGATTAATGAACATAATGAAAGTAATTCTTGTAATTAACAATATATATTTAAAACCGCTTTAGAAATAAAATATTTAAAAAAATCTTTTTATTGAAATCTTTTCTTAAATTTTACAACTTGCAATTCAACAATATAACAGAATAGAAAAGCATCCATTGTAATTAGTACAAAAAACGTTCCTTTTATTTATTTTTTTTTTTTTTACTCACAGATCTTTAGGCAATTTGGGGGGGAAAAAAACCCCCAAAACAAATTAAAATAGTTTAAACAGTTTTCACCTAAGTGCTCATTATTCAATACTTGCATATTTAAAGGAACTTGGGTTCAGAAATATGATAGCATGCTTCAGACAGATCTATAAGAAGTATTCTGAATATCTGCAGTTATATCGACTTCAATATTAAATAAGCTAATAACATTTGCTGAAACAGCATGGTTTTCAGCATCATTTGACTGTGAAAATGATTTAAGTGTTTTAACAGACTAATTTAATAACTTTTGAAATTCCGGGAAATAAGTAAATCCTAAAGAGCATATAATTAGAAACCACAGCATTTCCCCTCAGGTATAAATTTTGTTTCTAAAACCTGGATGTAAGTGTCTTAGACGACCAGACTTTTAAGAAAAGAATGTCTTTACCAACGCGATTTACAAAGAAATGCTCCCTTTATGTATGCAGAATTTTCTTTGCCCTGGCAAATCACAAGCACACGTCTTTTTCGCTCAGTACATCTCTTCCCATAGGCATTTTTCAGGTACCTTTCACCACAGAGAACTCATTCTAAGACTAGTTAGTGAATAGAAAGGACTGGGGTACAGCTTGCCAACCTAACTTCTACAAGTCCACTCTGATAAAGAAGAAAACTTGAAATAAATAGGTTTTCAAGATTTTTTTTTTCCGAAGGACATGTAGATGGACAATAGTTTGATGTGAGATGGTAGGGAGTTCAATGTTTTAGTTGCGAGAAGATGTGTGAAATAAATCCTGTTTTGTTTTTTGTTTTTTTGTTTTGAACTTTGCTCAGTATTCGTATTTTATGCGATTTTATGTTGTTAATAAAAACATTACAAAAAGAAGAAAACCTGAAAACCATGTTCACAACTATTTGCTTACCACAGCTATTTTATATCATGGATATATATGGAATCATGAAGAATACCATCAAAGTATATACACAATGAAACAAATCCATAGGGCAGCACAGGAGTAACAGGTCCGCAAGCTTACGTGCTAGATCACTGGAAAGTATCACACACTGAATTTTTTGGAAACACGGGAGCCATGTGCTTGACAATCTTTTACACAGACGTTTTTGGGTGGAGGCATCTGAGGGAAAGTTCTGAGCACTTCCAACTTTTACCCAGACTTCCAAAGTAAACAGTCCCAAGGCCGTTGTCTTGAAATATGTAGCTTAATGATATTATTTATTTTGTAATGGGCTTCCTAATGTATTTTTTTAAACTATATAAAGGATTCACTTTAAACGAAAACTAGTATTTTCACACTAAGCAATCAAAACGTGGGTGTGATAGGGAAAGCGACAGCAGAAAGAAAAAAAAAATCTCTAGCTTTGATTTCTTTACAACCACTTTATTTGCTCTTTGCCCACATTTCTACCCTTCTGAGATTTCAACGTATGTAACGGATAATGCCTTTCAAAGGAAGCATAATTTTCTTTTGAGGATGCAGCTGCAGGAGTATTAATACTTATATTTTCAAAGCGTTCTAGAACCTTTCCCTTTTAATTCTTGTAGAATTTTTTTTTCATTGACAATTCCTTTAGAAGGGAAACTCATGTTTATTTAGAAGGGAAACTCATGTTTATTTACTTGCCTTCATGATTAGTCACCTAAAAGAAAAACATACACCTAATATTTAATTTGAACGGCCCTATTTTACTTAATCGGTGCATTAATGGTCTCAGAACCAGAAGAGCAGTATAAACTTTCTAAGATTCCATCCTGTCATCTTTTTTCTTCTCAATTATCCACTTTTTTTCTTTTAATTTTTTTTGTTTCCCCTTTCCTTCTTTTTTCTAAATCTGATTTCTGTTTATTTTGCCAGTCTCCCTAAATTTTCTTCTTAACTTGTCCACTCCAATCTGTTCTTATCCTGTATCGTCAGCATAGCTCTCTCTCTCTCTCTCTATGCACACACAAGACGGATGGATAGTTGTTTTTGGTTCACCCCTTTCTCCTGTTTCTCCCACTTTCAATATAGTGTCTAATGTCTGTCTGTCTTTCTGTCTCACTCTATATATAGGTATAATGTTCTTTGCTCTCCTCTGTTTCTCCCTCTTTCAACACAGTCTCTCTCTCTCTCTCTCTCTCTCTCTCTCTCTCTCCCTCCCTCCCTCTTCCAATTTTCTGGATGATTAACTCTGCTGCTGTTTGCTGACAACCTCTCCTGTTGGTATTAATTTCTTTTAACTAGTGATTAATTACTCTCTTTCCAACTCTCTTTCTCTCTGTCTCCTATTTGCATATTAATCAAATTCCACTTGATGGCCTGACCCTACATTGCAGACTGGAGGGTTGAAAGAAAAAAAAAAAAGAGAGGATTTGATATACAAATTGGAGGAAGATTCACATCACCTGGAAATTAAATTACAGGAAACCCTGCATATGAAGAAAAAAAAAATCAAAAGGAAAGGAAAATACCTCCAGGAAAAAGGAGGCACCAGGTTAAAATCTCTGTCCCAGAAGAGCTTCCAGGCCTTTTCTTGTCCAAGGCCCTGAAAATGTCAGAGCAAAACTTAATTGCATTTGGACCTTTGCTCCAATACATGCAATTTAAAACCAGGGGTAGGTTTTAAACAGACAGGCTGTTCTATTCATCAAACCAATTTCCACAAATTGCATTAATTATTCCTTAACACATATGTTGTTATTCAGATGTTTTATCATTTCTCTCCACTTCTCTGCTCCTTCTGGATTTTTTTTTCTTCTTTCTTTTTCTGTATCCTCTCTTTCTTTGCCCCTTCACCTCCTCCCATCTCCTTTCCTTTTTTTATTGCCATTTAAGATTTAAAGAGATCCTGGTATCAGATATATTTTGTCAAAGCTCACTTCTTCTCATAAACACCACTGCTTTCATCAAGCATGTTTTATGGCACTTAATACTAACTTTCTTGGGATCTCTAAACAAGTAAAGGGGGTGGGGAAACCCAAGTTTTATTTGTTATAGAGCATGGAGGATGAGGTGTGTTTATATAGCCTGAGAAACACGAGATTACTGTAAATGGTTTTCAAGGACATCTGTGCATCCAGCAGTCTTCTCTGACAACATGCTTTGCTTGTAATTATACATAAGCGTTTTTTTCCCACTTCTTAAGTGACCTTAGCAAGGACTTTGTCCCCTTGTGTACCAGTAGGAACAGGGCAGAATTAAAGCATAGAGAAAGTAAGCATGTGCATAGGGCCAGATGTTTGTATGTTTATTTATTTATTTTCTTCTATACCGCCTGCAAGCCTGAAATCTATTGAAGTGATACAGCAGGTATTTCTCAGTCCCTGGAGGGCTTCCAATATGAGTTTGTACCTGAGGTAAATGGCTTGCTCGAGATCACAAGGAGCTGAAGCGGGATCTGGTTCTGGGCCCACTGTTCTAACCATTAAAGGGGCCATCTCAGATGTGCTATTTCAATGACTCCCGTGATAGATTTTTGCCATGGTAAGTTATCTGCTGGCAGAAAGGAGCATTGGAGAAGGGAGACAAGAGCCACTGCTGATGTCAGAGGTCTGTCTATTCTCCCTAACCTCTGTAAATTGTCCTCCAGTTGGCAGGAGGAGTCAGTGAGCAGCTCCTCTTATCCTGCTGCCTCTACTAGTTTTCCTCTGCAGACAGGGCCAGTCTTAGCAAGTGCGGGGCCCTGTGCAGACCAATTTGGTGGGGCCCCATCCTAGCCCCGCTCCGCCCTAGCCCCGCCCCACCCCAAGGTATTAAAAGTGTTTTAAAATATATGATAGAAGCAACAAAGCCCGTTTCATGAAAAATGAAATGGGGCCCTAGGAAGGGACTGTTCTAAGCGATTTCTCCTCTCTCCCCTGCCCTCCCCTCCATGTCCAGTGATTCTCCCCTCCCATCCATGCCCAGCGATTCTCCTCTGCCCTGCCCTCCCCTCCCCTCCCATCCCATCCAATCCATGTGCAGCAATTCTCTTCTGCCCTGCCCTCCCCTCCCATCCGTGTCCCACAATTCTGCCCTCCCCTCCATGTCCAGCGATTCTCCAATGACCCCTCCCATCCATGTCCAGCAATCCTCCTCTGCCCTGCCCTCCCATCCGTGTTCCGTGATTTGCCCCTCCCATCCCATCCATGAACAGCGATTCTCCTCTGCCCTGCCCTCTCATCCCTTCCCATTCATGTCCAGCAATTCTACTCTGCCCTGCCCTCCCATCCCATCCATGTCCAGTGATTCTCCCCTCCTCTCTTCTGCCCTCTTCGCCTTCCTGCCGCCCTGCCTACTGGTATAGAATATCATTAATAACTGAAAAGATATAGAAAAGATATAAATATATCCATATATACCTGTTTGAAGATTGATACATCTTTGGATAGAAGGGTCGGATACACACATTAGCTTACGAGGTTATGCACATAAAACTACGGTGGGAATGAAGAGAGGAAAGGGGTGGAGGGGGAAGGAAGAAAATAAGGGAAAAGGGTCCGGGGAAGAAGGAAAAATGGAAATGAGGGAAAGAGGATGAGGGAAAGGGGGGGAGGGAAGAGAGGGTAAGTGAACAAGTGTAATAAACATAATAATATAAAAAAACAGCACACTTCACTGAGAGTGATATTAAAATACATACATTATTCTTACCGACACCCACCCCAGTAGCACATATGAGTTTATCTTGTTGGGCAGACTAGATGGACCATGCAGGTCTTTTTCTGCCATCATCTACTATGTTATGTTATAACCACCAACCGTCTCCAACTCAGGCTGGAACTCTCTCTCTGCCACGGCCCGCCCTTGAGGAGGAAGGAAGTTACATCGCGGGGGTGGGTGGGCCGCGCGCTGCATCACACAGAACAAGTGGCGAGGAGAGACTCACAGCACGCAGACCAGGTGGGCGGGCCAAGCTGAGGCATCAGGAGGACAAGGAGCAAGCAGCTGTAACCATTCACGGCCAGGGTCAGGTGACATCATGGCGGGGAGACGGCCAGCGGCTGGTGTGCATGGCACTGGAGCTGCAGAACTATGCGCAGCACAGATAATGTGCAGAGGTGATAGCCAGCAGCGCCTGCAGGAGAGGTCTGGCTCACTCGGAGAGCTTCCGGAGTGGGATGGGAGGAGGCGGAGTTGAGTTGCGCCACGGGGCCCCTTTGAGCGCGAGGCCCTGTGCGGTCGCACCGGTCGCCCCTGCCTAAGCCCGGCCCTGTCTGCAGACAGAGGGGTCCTTTTACTAAGCCACGTAAGTGTCTACGCGTGCCCAACATGCGCCAAAATGGAGTTACCGCCCAACTACCGTGTGGGTCTTGCGGTAATTTCAGTTTTGGCACATGTCCGATACACACGTCAGAAAACAATTTTCATTTTCGGATGTGTGTAACGGACACAGGCTAAGTGGCATTTGATGTGCGTATGTCATTACCACCCAGACTCTTTACCGCTAGGTCAATGGCTGGTAGTAAGGTCTCAGACCCAAAATAGACGCGTGGCAATTTTGATTTTGCCGCACGTCCATTTTCGGCAAAAAAATAGGTCTTTTTCACAGGTGCTCTGAAAAATGGACTGGCGCACACCCAAAACCCGCGCCTACACTACTGCAAGCCATTTTTCAGCGTGCCTTTGTAAAATGACCCCAGAGTCATAGGAGAAGGAGGGGGGGCATCAACATATTAACTTGATTACCTCTGGGCTCTATTTTCCTCTTTCTTGGACAAGTTCCTAGTTAGTTAAGTTTTTTTTTTTTTGTCCTTTTGCCCATAACTATAGTGTTTCCAGTTCTAATGTCTTACCTAAACTGTTTGCATTTACATCACTATAGATTAGAACAGAGAGACAAATAGTCCAGCAAAATAAACTTTACTTTGGATTAGAAAAAGCATTATGCAATCTCACATTTTACTACTATCATTATCCTTATTGGCAGCACCACCATCAAGATGGTGAAAAACAGAGCTTTTATGCTTTTGAACAGTTCATTGATATCCCAATTTATTTTAACTAGAAGAAGTGAGTCTAGCGAAACAGGCGTGCACAAAATTCAGATACTGTCTGGGCCCTATCTAACAGTATGTGAGCTTTCGGTGTTTCAGTGCCAGCATTTCTGTGCCACTGACATGGTGCAGAACTTTTGACTGCAGTCAAAATATTGCTCCTCTCAGGATGGTGCTGAAACAGCAACTCCCCCTGTCAGATCTTTACGCAGTGGCGTAGCCAGACAGCCAGTTTTGGGTGGGCCTGAGCCCAAAGTGGGTGGGCACAAAATTTTCTCTGCTCCGCCCTCCCTCCACCACTATACCCACCATTTCTCCCTCCTCTCCACCCCTATGCCTACCATTTCTCCCCCTCCCCACCTATCCCCTCTGTATGCAGCATGTGTCCCTCCCCTCCACCTCATACACAGCCAAGACTTCTCCCTTCCTCACCCCTCCACCCCTTTGCTGCATCTCCCTCACCCACCAACCAAGCCTCATCTTTCCATCTTCCCTCCCCCCTGTGCAGCATCTTTCTTTCCATCTTCCCTTCCCCCTGTGCAGCTGCTGTGTCCCCCCGTCTTCCCTCCCCCATGTGACATCTTCCCACCCCCCCCACCCCCCGTGCAGCTGCAGCATCTCACCCTCCTTGCAGGCCCGCCCAGCAGCAAAGTTCCTGACGGCGATTCCAGTCGCAGCGATTCCCACACGCTGCCTGCCGGCTGCCGCTCAACAATCTCCTCTCGCTACTAAGCGCTAACCCGGAAGTCTCTCCTGCAGAGGAGAGACTTCCGGGTTAGCGCTTAGTAGCGCGAGGAGATTGAGCGGCAGCCGGCACTGGCAGGCAGCGTGTGGGAATCGCTGCGACTGGAATCGCCATCACTCAGGAACTTTGCTGCTGGGCGGGCCTGACCCGAACTTGGGTGGGCCCAGGCCCACCCGGGCCCGCCCGTGGCTACGCCCCTGCTTTACAGCCCTGCTCCTCACATTCATCCTGTCTGCAGAGTGAAAGTGGCCATTGTGGGAGTCTAGTAAAGTGGCTAGAGCTGCATGCTCTGCAGATGGGGTCCTTGAGCAGAAAGGAAATGTGGGCTGCCCCAGGTGGTGCTTGTGAGGTACCACGGGGGGGGGGCAGAAATCTTACCCTTCCCCGCCCATCCCCGCTGGAATCTTACACGTCCCCACCCAGTCCCGCAAGAATTTAACAGTACATAAGAAAAAATTCTGGTTGGCTCTGCAGGCAAGGAAGGAACAGAAGTTGGAACTTGGAACACTCTGGTGCGCACATGTAAGACTTGTCTCTGATTCACTGGCACTGTGTGCTAAGAGGTCACCACATGCATATACCAGTATGTCAGGTGACATCTGATGCTCGTGCCTATGTCAGAGCTGAGGTCTGCACATCAGCTCAGGAGCAGAGAAAAAAACCAGAACGGTCCATCCAGTCTGCCCAATAGTCACACTCATTATCGATTCATGATTACATCAATAATGGATGTGATATTATATACTTGATTATGGTCTTTCTGTGGTGTTTCTGGGACATAGACCATAGAAGTCTGCCTGGCCCTATCCTTATGTTCCAACTGCTGGAGTTGACCTCGTAGCCCACTCCAGCCTATTCATCTTCTCATTTGTGGAACACAGATCGTAAAAGTCTGTCCAACACTGCCCTCATTTTCAGCCACTAAAGTTGCTAAGCCCTTTCCAGCCCATCCTAAACCAGATTGCAATATATGAGAAACAGACCGTACAAGTCTGCCTGGTATCAGCTCTAGTTCATCACAGCCAGAGTTGTCATCTAAGCGTCACTCGGCACATCCACACTCACGCAGCCATAGTTTAGGTTTTTTATAACTTCCATTTTCTAATTAGAGATCCTCTGTGTTCATCCCATCCCTTTTTGTATTTCATCACCATTTGTGTCTCTACCACCTCCTTAATGGAGACTTTCCACACCTGTGCTGTTAAAGCAAGGAGGAGGAGGAAGAGACATCACTCAAAGAACTTGGTACTCGGTAGGTGAGAGGCTGGCGCAAGTGCAGCATACACTTCCACGGGAACTCCGCAGGAACTGCTTCCATCCCCACGGGAACCCCACAGGAATTGTTTCAATCCCCACGAGAACCCTGCAGGAACTGCCTCCATCCCCACGGGAATCCTGTGGGTTCTGCGGAATTCCCGTGAACCCTGTTCCCGTGAAGGTCTCTACTGTAAGAGAGGATGGTTCTTCAGGAAACTTGCAGGCAGAGTAAGTGTGGGGAGCAGGGCTGTAAAGATCTGGCAGGGGGAGTTGCTGTTTTGGCGCTGGCATGAGAAGAGCAATAATTTTGGTTGTATCCACAATTCCGGCGCAATCAAAATTATTGTGGCCAAAAGTTCTGTGCTGTGATTGCGATGCAGAAATGCCAGCAGCAAAACACTGACAGCCAAAAGCCTTGCTTCGCTATCTGCCTTTCTAACATCCTAGGTGAAAGTTGACCACTCAGGGAGGACAAGTCTACAGCAGAGAAATTAAATTAATTTTCTGCTTTTACAAAGCCATGCTAGCGGCTGTCAGTGCAGTAATACCAAAGATGACAAACTGCTATAACCAGGATGTAATAAACCTAATAATTTTATCATTTCTTTTATAATTTTTTTGAGAGCACCCTCAGATATTCCCACTGTAGAAAGCACAACAAATGTCTGTTGCTTAGTGGTGTAGCACGTCTTTCATCGGGTTACTCATTTTTTCATAGTGAATCACCGAATAAGTGCTAGCAGACTGGTATAATTCTTCAATTGATATAATAACAATGTCCTACCAGCCTTATGTGCAATTCAAAAAAGTGTAACCTGCCCCAATGTTCGTCAATATCAATGATATCTTAAGACAATTAATGTTAAAATATTTAATGAACACTTATCTGAGTCATGCTGTATCCGCGTTACTTTTATGCTGTGTCCATTATCTCCTTGTGTCTGAAAGTAAATCTCCAACTTTTCGCCTTCCCCTGAACACGCCCGACGCTGCGGGTTTCAATATTCTTTCTTCAGGGACTAGGATTAAGGCGGCCTCCTGTTCGTAACGTTATCAAGACACCAGCTGCAAAGAAAATATTGTTAAGAGGCAGTGTCCTATTGTGGATTAAGAACTGGTTAAAAGAGTTCTTTACACATATTTCAACTCTTAAAAAAGTGTCTATGGGGTATTGTGAAAGACAAAATGGTATTAAATAAGAGAATTGAAGCTATTGAGAACTTTAATAGAAGACTAAATCTGTGTATTCTTAATTTTCCAAGGTCTCTTGGGACCTCTCCTACAGAAGCTTTCAAAAGATATTTGGTGGACATTTTGGGTTTTTCTTCAGCAGCTTTGCCTGCTATAAATAAAGTTTATTATATATTTTTTCAAAAATTCCACCTCATGAAACAAGCTTGGAGCCTTTGGATGTTTCTGCCGTTTTAGAGGCCTCTTTTTGTCTTTGAGCAAGACCTGAATTCAGTTCTGAGTTTTTATTTTCATAATTCCCAAAATCTTTTCTTTGAAAAAAGGATTTGGATGTACCCGGATATGATGCAACAAACTCAAGAGAGAAGGAAAGCTTTCTTGGCTTTAAGAAAAGATTCCTTGGGGCTCATTTTTGAAAGAGAAAAACATCTAAAAAGTGGCATAAAGCAGCATTTGTATGTTTTTCTCCTAAAAATGTCCAAATCAGTATTTTTGAAACCTATTTTTCATACTTTTTTCTATGCTGTTCTTCTGCAGTGCATCCAAATCTTAAGGGGGCATGTTAAGGGCGGGAGTTAGGCATTCCTAAGACTTGGACATTTTTCAGCCATAATGGAACAAAACAAACCCGTCCAGGAATAAAACTAAGACGTTTTGAGCTAGACCTGTTTTTATAACGAACAAGACACAAAAAGGTGCCCCAAATTACCAGATGACCACTGGAGGGAATCAGGGGTGACCCCCCAATACCCTCCAGTGGTCACTGACCTCCTACAACCTCCCACCTCAAAATGTGAATAAAAATATGACTTACTCCCAGACTTCCGGGTATGACTCCTAACATTTTCCTCAGAAATATTTCCTCAATTATTACTTTAAAAGGAGTGAAGCCTGTGAAAACTGGGATTACTTTAATCAGTGGGGTTTGAATTAGAGACTTAAGTATATGTATTGTTAAATAACTTCTGGTTTTTAAAAGAGAAAGAATGTCATCAGATGTATTATTTCTAACTAATATTGGACAATAAGTGTGTTTTCAATGAAATGATTTGACTATACACTGTATTGGCCTTGAAGAAGCCAACCAGATGATCAATGTGGAATAATGAATTGGACGAGTAATATCTGGGGATAATCAGGTTAATACCACTTTTTTTTTCTGTTTACTGTTTAATTGATCTCCTTGTCTTGTTTCACTCTCCCTATTTAGTGGTGTAACCTGTAAAAAAGGCCTTTAAAAAATTTTTTTCCCGAAAATGGACGTGAGGCAAAATGAAAATTGCCGTATGTACATTTTGGGTCTGAGACCTTACCGCCAGCCATTGACCTAGCAGTAAAATCTCATGCGGTAACCGGGCAGTAATGACCTACGCGCTCCAAATGCCACTTGGCACGCATCCGATACAAACGGCAGAAAAAAATATATTTTTTGGCCGCAGGTCCAAAAATGAAATTAACGCAAGAGCCACGTGGTAGCCATGCGGTAACTCCATTTTGGAATGCGTAGACGCTTACGCGGTTATTAAAAGAATCTGTCTTAATTTCAGTTGGTAGTGTGTTCTATAATTTGGGCGTAGTGTAAGCAAATGCAGTATGATCAACTATATCTAGACTCAAGCAAGAAGGAGAAGGGAGTTGTAAAAGAGAATTTTGAGAAGACCGAAGGGCACAAGTTAGAACATAGGAAATTAGTAAATTCGAGATGTAATTAGGTGCAGAAGGCTGTAAACCTTTATATACCAATGTTAAGATTTTAAATTGTATTTGAGCTGAAACTGGTAACCAATGTTCTATTTTAAGTAGACAGATACGACATGATTGAATTTATGAGCTTCACAGCTGTAGATTGCAAAAAGAGGAGAGAGGAAGACCAGAAAATAAGGAATTGCAATAATCTAACCCCCCACCCCCACCCCCACCCCCATTTACTAAGCTGTGCTAGCGGCTGCCATGCGCTAATGTCGACACAGCCCATTCGGCAGTGCCACTTGGCAGCTGCTAGCATGGCTTAGTAAACCAGGGGGGGGGGGGGGGTAAGTGTAGAGGCCAACCGAATTTCAGCTTTGGTTTCAGTTAGGGTGCCGAAACTGGCCCAAAATCCTTTTTCTGCCCAGTTTTGGTTTCAGTTGAAAGGCTATGGCTACGGTTTCAGTTTCAGCCAAAACTGACTGTGTGTTTTCAGTGGCAGCATTTGTGCGTTGTCCAATTTGTCTCTCTTCCTCCCTCTTCCTCTCTGAACAGGAGTTGCTTTTCGCCCTGCCTACCTGTAGGTGCTCCCCTTAGGCCTATCTTATGATCTCTGGTGGTTTTGTGGTATATTCAGGGCAGGAGTGATTCCCAGTCACACCTGCCTATGCTGGCTCTGCTCTGTGTCATGACCTCTAGTGGCAATCTTGCGACACTGCCACAAGAGCTCACAGCAGTCATTTTGAGAATACAGCTGACATAGGAAAGAGCTACTGGGGGATCACTCCTGCCCTGGGTACACCACTAGACCACCAGGGATTGCAAGGTAGTCTGGGTCGGGGGGGGGGGGGTACTCTTTGCATTCTTTTGTGTGTATGTGTGTGTGTGTGTGTAATGTGATTGCAAGTAATGCAGTTAAGATCTTGCAGAGTAGTTTATATCATAAATAGATTGCTTCAAATAAATGCTTTTGATACAGAAGTTTGGCAGGAATAATTAGTGTCTCTTAGCAGGGCCACCTAGAGAGGGGGCAAAATTTCCTGGGCCCAGCCTTTTGTATCTGTCTCTCTCCTGCTTCCTATTGGGAACTGGTCCCAGCACGCTGGAGCAGGTGAGAGACCACAGCGCCAGGCCCCCCTTGGAGGCTGGGGAGGAGCAGATACACTGACGTAGGGGGCGGAGGCCCCCCACATCAGTGCGTAAGTGCGTCTGTTTCTCCCAGGCCTCCAAGGGGGGCCCGGCGCTGGGATCTGGTGGCAGCCCAAGAGTGAGTGAAGGGCAGCAGCGGCGGCTGCGTTCTGGGTTGGGTCCGGTGGCTGCATCCTGAGTGTGTGGGGAGGGGCGGTTGCTGTGTCCCGAGTGGGGGGGGGGGCCCCAGCACCTGCATCCCAAGTGGAGGGGTCCAGTTGTGGTGGCCCTGCCCCAGGCCAGGCTCTGTCTCTCAGCAGCCCTGTGTCTGTGGATATATGACATCAACTGTCACTCCAAATGTGGTGCAAAGCAAGTTTCGACTGCAGTTTCAATTTCGATCAGCCTCTATCTGTGTTATGACTAACAATACATAGTAACATAGTAGATGACGGCAAAAAAAGATCTGCACGGTCCATCCAGTCTGCCCAACAAGATTACTCATATGTGCTACTTTTTGTGTATACCTTACCTTGATTTGTATCTGTCAGGGCACAGATCGTATAAGTCTGCCCAGCACTAACCCCGCCTCCCAACCACCAGCCCCGCATAATGGATTAGATTCAGTAAATGGTGCACAAATTTGGGCTTTGAAACAAATCCACACATAAGTACATAAGCACTGCCATGCTGGGAAAAGACCAAAGGTCCATCAAGCCCAGACTCTGTCTCCGACAGTGGCCAATTTAGGCCCCAAGAACCTGGCAAAAACCCAAAATTTAATAACGATCAATGGACTTTTCTTTCAGGAATCTGTCCATACCCCCTTTAAACTCAGCAAGGCCAGCTGCCGTCACTATCTTCTCCAGCAATGAGTTCCAGAGCCTAACTACGGGCTGAGTAAAGAAAAACTTTCTTCGATTTGTTTTAAACCTACCACATTCTAATTTCATCTTGTGTCCCCTGGTTCTATTATTGTTAGAAAGCGTAAACAAACACTTCACATCTGTCTGCTCTACCCCACTCATTATTTTGTAGACCTCTATCATATCACCCCTCAGCCGCCTTTTCTCCAGGCTAAAGAGTCCTAGCCTTCTAAACCTCTCCTCATAAGGTAGTCGTCCCATCCCTTTTATCATTTTCGTCGCCCTTCTCTGCACCTTCTCCAATTCTTTTATATCTTTTTTGAGATGAGGCGACCAGAACTGAACACAATACTCCAGGTGCGGTCGCACCATGGAGAGATATAATGGCACTATAACATCCTCATGCTTGTTTTCCATCCCTATTCTAATAATACTCAACATTCTGTTCGCCTTCTTAGACGCCGCAGCACACTGAGCTGAAGATTTCAACGTCCTGTCCAAGATGACTCCCAGATCCCTTTCTTGGTCCATAACTCCTAAAATGGAACCTTGCATGACATAGCCGTAATTCGGGTTCCTCGAGTACTATTCTATAAATAGTGCTCTCAGTTTTGCAAAGTTTATAAAATAGTGCTTAGAGCTGAATTCCACACCAAACTTCCTGGCACGTAAGTTAGGATTGGATCCCCTGATCTGCCTACGCCTCTCCCATGGCCATGCCCCCTTTTGAGTTGAGCGCTAAAAGATTTGCACGTGGATCTTTATAGAATAGCAAGATGCACACACAAATTCTAATTGGAGCCAATTAATTGCAATAATTGGTTGTCAGTGCCCAATTATTGCTAGTTAATGGCTCATTACTCAATTACAAAGCACAATTTTGGGCACCAGATTTAGAATCTAGGAGTATACGGGTAAAAAAGTTTTAATAGAACATATACACTGTAGAGCAAAGAATAAAGACTGTAGCACTTTATTGATATAATGTTTGAAGGTCAAGTTCTAATCAAGAATGATACCCAAAATTCTAAGATTATCAAGGAAGAGGGGGTGGGAACTGTACAAAAGGATTAGGAAAGTGAATTGATCCACTTTTAGGAACATCAAGAAATAGTTTATTACTTTGCAGCCAGGTTGAGACTTGATCTAAGCAAAACTTTAGAGGAATGGAGTCTTTGGAGTCTGGAGTATAGACAATCCCCCTAATTCTTTATATGCCGCTCAATATTGCGCACACAAGTTTGGGCATGCACACAAATTGTGTCTGCAATTTAATTGCTTAATGAGCCAACTAGCACCGATAATTGGGTGCTAACAATCAATTATCAGTGCTAATTAGCAATAATTGGAATTTATAGACGCTAAACAATAAAGATGTACATGTAAATTTTTCCATGTGGATCTGAAAAGGGGGCATAGCCATGGGAGGAGCATGGGTGGCTCAGGGGTGCTTCTAGAATTTAGTGCAGTGTTGTAGAATTTGGGAGATCTGCACCTAATTTACGTGTGGGGATTTACATCAGGGTTCAGTTGGTGTAAATCCTCATGCCCAAAATAGGCGTGGATCCCGGCACTAAGTGCTATTCTATAAATGGCACTCAACTTTCAGTGGTGTTTATAGAATAGCGCTTAGCATGCTTTTTTCGCCACCCAAATTTGGGTGCCATTTATAGAATTGAGTCCAATCTGTATAGCATCTGAGTAGCAATATGGGTACAGCCACAGGATTGAATTAAAATTATTACAGGAGACCTGAAAAGATTGAAAAGTAATGGAGCGAGTACTGAACGTGGTGGCACAACCACTTTCATTAAAGTACGTAATATCATTAACTGAGAATTGATAAGAATGTTAAGAAAGGCATGATTTGAACCATTTAAGAACAGTTGCACACAGACCGTGGATGACAATCATTAAAGAAGAAGATCATAGTCAACCAGGTCAAACGCCGATGAAAGATCAATTGAAACATCAACAATTGGAAATTTTTGATCCAGTGTAGTACACATTTTGTTGCAGAAAGCAGTTAGAAGAGCTTGCTTATCTTTTAGCTATCATTTCCTCTTTTCCTCTTCTTTCTAGGCCTCCTTTCTTTTTAGTCTGTTTGCAGATTTTGTTATGGTTTACATTTTATCAGCCCAGTTTCTGAAGAACGATCACTATGGAAATGGTGTGTGTCTTTATTGTAACCCAGTGGCTTAATTATATTTTGTGTACCTGGGGTCAGAGGGAGGGGGTCCTCTGGGCTTCCAGTGGTCATTGGTGACCAACTGAGAGACCCATTGTAGGTCTAACAATGTTTGGGGGCTTCCAGAGGGGAGCCATGCTTTCCTGCTGCCTGCTGCAGTGCTGCCTGGCCAGGTTCTGCTGTTTCTCAGCTGGGTGTGAGCTAGAGAATGGCAGGATTTGGCCTGTGCAGAGGAGGCTCCGAGCATGTGTGACTTTTTGCAATGTGTGATAGTGCTCTTGGGCTGGCACTAGGCCCAAATTGAAGCTCGGATCTCGATTTTTGAGGCACCCAATTTACTATGGTAAATTGCGGTGTTACCACTGCCACAGACGGATCTCCAGGACCTGGACCAGTGGTAGAGGTTGAGTGAGGACCCTTCTGGGGACCAGGTAAGTGGTCTGGTGGCCCTGAATAAGGGTTTGTTTTTTTAATGCACTTTTTGTGTTAGGTGTACTGCCACATAAATTGTTAACATTTTTGAGTTTTATTTGTAGTTATGGGTTCCTGAGAACCTTTTTAAGAATGAGTGGGGTAGCTTTTAATATATATATATATATATATATATATATATATATAAAGTGAATAAAACCTGATGTTGGAGTTTGGGATGATTTTAGGGTCTAGGATGGGTCTTTTTGGAACATCCTTGATGGAGGATATGTAGGGGGATTATTATTCATTTTCTTCAGTGGTTTCAGTGGAATTTAAGAAATTTACATTCATTTTATTAGGATAATTTGAGAGGCGTTCCTAAATAAAGGGTCCTCCTAAAAACTAAAAGCATAGGTCAGTGAGTGCTTAGGTGGCACAGTAAATTTGAACTTGTTTGACTTTGATTTACCTACAAATTTTTGTAAAAATGTAATTTGCTCATTATTTCCTATGGGACATTTTAAAATCAAAATTGAGATTGAAAGGTTTAAGCAGGGTTTCACAAGGAATAAGAGAAAAAAAACTTTTGGCTCTATAAGCTATCTGATTGGTTAATGTTGGTCAGGTGGTGCAGCCAAGCCAGGGTTTCCATAGCAATAATATTATCTGTAAGTGATTCAGAAGAGCCCTGGAAATTGAAGGAAGCAGACGTGCGGAAAAGTGTTTGATTCTCCAGTGTGTGTAAGGCCTTGAATTGGTGACTGTGGTGAAAGAAATTGGTTTTAAATGGTATGGTGTGACATGATATTAATGGTGGGATAGTGCTTTTGCATGGTATAGGGAAAACAGAGATACAGCCTATGCAAGAGTTAAAAAAATTTTTTTTAGAGTGTGTATGTTATAATGTGCTGAGAGAAGTGATTGATATACAGGGTGTCTGGTGTCCAAGTATAGGTATGCCACTATGTTGATTTAGTGAAAGTGAGTGGAGTTTGAAGTTTGTGTGGGTTTCAGGGGAAGCCAGGAAAAGAACACGCTCGGCTTCATTAGTGATAGGGAAAAGTGTCACCAGGATAGGTCCTGGAAGTTTAGGGCTATAAAAATTATTGTTTTGTTTGCCTATAGCTAGACAGGCCACAATTATTTTAATTATAAGTCCCTATGAGGTATCCTGCTTAAACAGGTGACACAGGGTTTTTTGTTCCTTTTGAGTTTTTTAAGTCAAGTGAGCTCTTCAACCTGGCTGGGTGAAGGTATCATCAGTGCTGTGCAAAGATCGTCACTGCTGATCCTGACCTCCAACATACAAGAAAGACCAAAGTGCTCCAGCCAAGAAAGATTACAGTTAAGTGAATCACGCACCAACACAAGCACTAGGAACAAGTATAAAACAAGAGAAAGACAATAGATTTACCTGCTGCAGAGTGTGAAGGAAAAAAAACACATTTGTAAAGTTCAGCTGAACTAGCACTGCATTTTTACTTTTGTCAAAGCTTTGGGTGTTTAAATTTGGAGAAAAAATTGTCATATTTAAAAGAAATTGTTACATTCCAACTACAGCTGTAAATATTATTTATTGACATCTTATCTTTGTTGTGGCTAACTTTCCAACCTAAAGGCAAATCCTAAACTTTAGGGTTTTTTTTTTCTTCCTTGCAGCTTTGAGCTGTGAGGACGTGGTTAGTTTATATTGCTTACCCTTTATCTGAAACTCAGCTTGAGTATTAATCTGCAAACAAACCTTTTCCGTAGATGGGAAGGCGGTAAAACTAGAGAACATGAAATGAGATTGAAGGGGAGCAGACTCAAGAAAAATGTCAGGAAGTATTTTTTCACGGAGAGAGTGGTAGATACTTGGAATGCCCTCCCGCGGGAGGTGGTGGAGATGAAAACGGTAACGGAATTCAAAAATGCGTGGGATAAACATAAAGGAATCCTGTTCAGAAGGAATGGATCCTCAGAAGCTTCCTGAGCTCCCTCAGGAACAGGGTAACAGCAATATTATGCCCCTTCTAATAACTCTCGTATTTCGAGTTCTGTGTACACCAGATTTCCAGGGCATGCCAGCTTCAAGAAGATTCTAACCAGGAATACTGTTTTGGATCCACTTATATGTGCAAACATCACAACATAGTAATACAGTGAATAATGGCAGATAAAACCTAAGATGGCCCACGCAATCTGCCCAGTTGATATTTGTCTATTTGCATAGATGCACCTGTCGGTTCACTCGTGCAGCCCAGCATCTTCTCCCCATGTCTTTTACCTAACTTTTTGCCCCCTGACCCAACATTCCATATTCTTCCCAAAATGCTGAAAATCGGTTTCCATTGTGTCTTCTGCTACCCTGCCAGTAGGCCACTTTACATCTCACAAGATCAAGACTAAAGTCAACCTCCAGGCCGGCTTCCATGTGAAAATTCAGCATCCTTTATGTGAATGGAAACATACAGAATGGGAACTTCAATGCTGCATAGAGGCCTGTGTTGCAGGTCCTAGAGGTAAGTTGTTCTGATTCCTCTTTTTCAGCGTTACATTGGACTGGATTTAAAATGTTGACACCCATGTGCAGGGCTGGGCAGCAGTGGGAAGGGGAAGTGTCTTCCCCAGAGATTATGGAGTACAGTTCTAAAGCAAATGGAATCAGGCTCGTTATGCCCAGGTAGTTTGCACCCTCAACATCTGGCATGCTAGGCAGTTGCCTACATTGCCTCTGCCTAATCCAGGCTAGGTTTTACCTCAAGCAATTGCATCTTAGGTTCAACTAGAAAGACACTGCCAGGTCCCTCTCTCTTATCCATAGCTGAGCAAGTTTCAGAAGCTGTGTAAGATGATTTCCTGTAAATAAAGTCGCCCATTACAAAGTAAGTCCCTCCATCCGCATGCCTAGATATGGTCTGTGCAACTCCAGCTCACACCTCTTCAGTTCACTATTCAAAATCCTCTCTTTATACACTTCATTACAATGGACTTAGGAGCTTCAGAGCTGATTCCTTCTGATATTAGGATGTTGACAGTTTAATAATACTCTCAGTTCATGCAGTCATGTGCCAACACAAGCTCCAGAAAAATTACAGCTGGAGCTCTGGATTGCACTCTCACCAAGGATACTTATGTAAATGCTAGGGCTGTCCATCGATTAAAAGTTTTAACCGCACGATTAATCGCGATCAAATGTTTTTATCACGGGATTAATCGCGTGATCCAAATGTAAAACAGTTGAAATAAATTTAGCATGTACACATGGAGGCGTATTTTCAAAGCACTTAGACTTGCAAAGTTCCCTATGGAACTTTGTAAGTCTAAATGCTTTGAAAATGAGCCCCATAGTTTTTTTTTAAATTGATCCTAAACATTCAACCAATACCTTTGATTCCATCTCCTCCCATCTCCCTCTCCTCCCTTGCCTTCCCTCCCATGGCACTGTTTTCTCCCTTCCCTCCATTCATGATTACCATTTTTCCTTCTCTTTTTTCTCCCCTCTGTTCTATAGGCATTATCGTCCATCTTTGATTCTTCCATCCTCTATTTCTACCATCTGTTTCTCCTTTCCCTTGAGGTCCCCATCTTTCTTTCTCTCTCTCTTCCTTTTCTTTTTTAAATCTCCTGTCACCTCTTACTTCTCTGGTACATCATGCTCTCTATCTAGCACTCCATTACCCTGCTCTTATCTTTCTGCTGCCATGGTCCCCTCCTCCCCAGCATCTCTGGCTCTACTTCTGTTTCTTCTGCTGCAGCTGAACCTCCACCTCACATCTCTGGCTCTTCTTCTTTCTCCCACTGTCGCCCCCTCCTTCTCCGAATCTGCCACTGCCACCCCCTCCCCCCACTGAAATAGGAAGGTAGAGGGCGGTGGCAGCTGATGCAGGAAGGTAGAGGGCGGTGGCAGCCTGAGTGAACGAGCGAGGGGCAGCAGCTGCATCCGGAGTGGGACGTGGTAGCTGTGTCCCAAGGGAGGGGCCGGCATCTGTGGCAGCCATGCCACTGGTCCGGCTCTGTCTCTTGGCAGCCCAGAGGAAGATGTTGGCCATCCACCAATATTCAGCAGCCCTTCAGCAGGTGTTGCCACTAAATATTGCCTGTGATCACCCAGGTACTGTCTGGCTAGTGTCGGGGGGGGGGGCGGTTAGTGGGAGGAGCTTAGTCAGAGCCAGTACTTAACCAGTTAACGGTGATTTTCAGTCCATTAACGGTTGAATGAGTGGATAAAGTTAGGACAGCACCGGTCTGAATACCAGCCGGTGTCCGGTTAATTTCTGGGCAACCATTTAATCCTGGTGCCCAGATATGGCCTGGCATTGAATATCTGGGTTCACTTCAGCCCCTGACTGTAAGCAGCTTAAAAACTGCTGACCTCCACAGGCTGAATATTGACCCCTTAGTGCACAGAAAATCTAATTAATATTTATAAATCTGGTTTGCATACATTAAATAAAGTTTTAGTACACATTATATTGTGAAATAAACCAGAAAAAGTAAAAAAAATTAGGGGAAAGAGCCAAAATAAGCTGAAAACGAATGTTTTTTTTTCCCCTCTGTGCACAGCCCTACCTTTTGGCAACCCAACTAAAATGCATTCCACAAGTTAAAAAAATAATGTTGAAAGAGGACCAAACAACTGCCAGGATAGATAAATGCTGCTGTGAAAGAGGCTATTAAAGCCAAAAAGGCATTTAAAATAAATGGAAAGCAGGACTTAATGAGGAAAAAAGGAAACAGCCTAAGCACTGTTAAATTAGGTGTAATCAGTGTTGATTTTCTGCCAGGGCATCAACTCAGAACCTTTTTGTCACCCAACCTGATACCTCCTTTTTTTCTTTTTTAATTTTTTATTTATGGATTTATTTAACTTAAGAAAATCACCACTGGATGGAAAACAAGGAAAATCATAAGACAATTTGAGAAGAAACTCAACAAAAAGGCAAAAGTTATTATTAAACCTTTTCCAAGTATATATTAAAAAAAAGAAAAAAAAGCATGAAGCCAGCAAGGAAGTGAATTGGGCTCATTGGAGGAGACTGTCAACCTACCTGCATAGCTGCAAAGTTTGCAGATACTTTTTACCACATACTTTGCACTAATTTTCGAAGAACAATTATGCATATACTGTACTTTTGCTTTAAAATATAACTGCTATACACAAACTTGTTCCGAATTTTTGTGTGGATAGTTTTTTCCGCTAATAAAGACAGGCTTGCTTTTGCATCCCTTCCTCCTGCTGCAGATCAGTCTTAGGCAGGGTATTTTACATAAAAAATATATTGTTTTGTGGGTGGGTCCAGATAGAGACCAGTAATCACTGGGGGGGGGGGGGGAGGGAGGGCGGTGAATGTGTTGTCATAAACAATCCAAACTCTCCACCACTGACAAACAGTAGCTCAGTCTAGGCCAAAACTGGTTTCTGAACCAAAAGGTTTTCTCAAAAATAGAAGGGTTAATATTCAGCATCGATATTCATAATGGAAACAGTGAGGACAATACACATATTGATTCATTTAGGAACATTTTTTTCTATGTGTATTGTCCAATATATTTATATTTTTTGAATTGTTTATAAAATTACATGACTCCTGACGCAGGCATTTGTTTACCGAAATACGGCCATGTTGAGTCTGTTTTCTGTGCCACAGACGCCGATTGATACCATTGAAGATGAAAGTTTTCTTGGTATGGTTTGTCTTTATTGATTCACTTGCCTCACTGTTTCACGCTGCTGTTTTTCACGTGGGGACTTTATCCGTCTCTTATATACCATCGCTACAAATAATCATACAGGAAAGAGAGAGACAAGAGGAAAGAAAGCCGCTGTAAGAACACCAAGTTGCAACTCAGAGCTAAGCTGCAAAGGCAACACTAAAAAAAATGTGTTTTTAAAACCAACCTAGAATTTAATGAGGGAGTGTTGAGAGAGGAGGGCTATTGGTAAGGCATTCCACAGGGAGGGGGCAAGGCAGAAACAAGCACTCTGTCTGGTCAACCCTAAGTGAGATTTATAAGACATAATAGAGAGATGGTAGTCCACAGCTGAAAGTAGAGGTTTGAAGGGAGTGTAGGAAGAAATAAGGGCAGCAGGGTATGATGTTGTCTAAGTGTAGAGGACCTTGTATGTCAATGTTAAAATCTTGTGGTGGATACAAAAGGGTATGGGAAGCCAATGATAATGATGCAATAATGAGACTCTATTGTCCAGGTCAGAGGCACACAGCCATGAGAGTCTGCGCATCACTATACCTTGAGCAGCGGCTCTGGATGCAACATCAAAAGAGTCGTAAGCACCCCTGGACAGGAATTTACGACACGCCTTCAGCTGCCTGACCACCTCCTGAAAAGGCCTGGCGTGCTTCGGAGGGAGCTTGTCCACCAAGTCCGCCAGTTGCTTGACATTGTTAAGCATGTGGATGCTCATGTAGAGCTAGCGCTATACAAATGCTAATAATAATAATAAAAATATGGTCGGAGTGGTTGGCATGGGTAAGAAGACAAATAGTGGCATTTTGTATAAAGTGTAATCTTCTCATAAGCCAAGAAAGGATACCTGAGTAAATCATATTGCAGTAGTCAAGCCTGGACATAACAAGGGCACAGTTATACAGGCACATGGGATGCTGGATTTTGGGAAAGATGCTGGACTGCTGGGGGAAGGGGAAAGAGAAGAGAGATTGGAGATCCATCCAGGGAAGGGGGTTAATCTTGAGGTAACAGCAGGAGGATGTTGTTTCCTGGTTCACAACAAGACAGGAAGATACTGGCCATCCAGCAATGTTCAGCATCATTTCAGGAGGTGCTGCCATTGAATATTGCCAGTGACCATCCAGGTGCTGTCCAGTTAGTGCCAGGGCATTCTGTGGGCTGAGCTTGGGCGGAGCCAGAACTTAACTGGTTAGCGGTGATATTCTGTGCACGAAGGGGGTCATTATTCAGCCCATAGCTGACTGAATATCAACCGGCACCTGCATAACTTCCTGGTCAGCGGCTGACCTAGATATTCAGTCCTGATGACCAGGATGGCCGGCATAGAATATCTGGGCTTGATTCTGTCAGCAGCTCTCAGTGGCTTAAAAACTGCTGCCCACCATGGGTCCAATATTTGCCCCAGAGTCTATAAGCAAAAGGGATAAAATCACAAACACAGACAGAGACACAGAGCAAAAATATAATTAAGCACTTGCAATAGCTTATTTTATCCTGCAGGACTCTCCCTTCTGAGAGACTCTGCTGTATTTCAGCTACTTAGGTATATATACACTTTTAGAGATAGCTGCATCCAAGATGTAATCACCGTTGTTATTGTTTTCTCTTTGTGGATTATACAGTCACCTCTGTGTCTCCGCTCCCCCCTCCCCCTTTTCTCAGGTCTAGGATACCCTGTTCTTTATGCTGTTTCTTCAACTACTCCACTCCTTTTTCAGAATTACCAGTTGGCTGGTTCCCCATTCCAGCTTATACCTCCAAGCAAGTGCAGAAGCCTCAGCAACTCTGTTGCTTCTCACAATTTCTTTACCCTTCTTGGGTAAACCAAAGTCCTTGATCCTCCAGGACTTGGTACAATGGCCAGAGACGGAGAAGCCAAAGGCCCTTCCCCTCACTCTGATATAATGAAGCAGGAGCCAAAGATAAACAATTCAAACAGGACTGGAGTTTTATACCTGACACAGTGTCAATCCAAAATGGGTCTCTTCCCATTATTACTTCTCAGGAGAGCCCTCCCCTTGTTCTAGAAATGCTGAGAGCATTTACAAGTCAAAGTTCAGTTCTTTAGTCTAGCCACTAGAGGTCTCTGCTATCCTCACAATGCAGAGCCTTAGAGGTCTCCACACTTTCATAGTACAAAAGTATCTATTTCATTTTAGTGCTCATCCTTGGGAGTACTCCACCCAAATGCAGGTAAAAGTAAGCACATTGGTGCACTATTTGCACCCTGCAACCAGTGTGAGGTTATTAAAGAACAGGGAAGAAGAAATTAGAAAACAGAAATTCCCTACATGCTATACTTCATTGTATATAAGATTCTATGATGCAGAAGCTGGAACTGTTTCTTTCATAGAAATGCATTGGGCCATTTTGGGGGGAGGGAGGGAGGGGTAGGAGATTATTTCTCTCCTCGATCCAGTTTGATCATTTCAAACTCAAAGTATCTTTTTATTAGTTTAATTTTAGGAGAGTTATTTTGCTCCCAGATGCAGACAGACTGACAATTCTGAACCCTTTTCCTATAATTCTTTCCAACTCCCATTCAGTTTCAAAAGGTATCTAGAGGCAATCCCATGAACTACAGACAAATGAGCCTGGTGTCACTGCCAGGTAAAAGGTAGATTGTTGTTAGTGATATGCATTCAATGAATTTCTGTTTCATATCATTATGCCATTTTTGTTGCTTTTCTGTCATTTTCTTTGTGCTGCATTGATCTCTCTGTAATTTCATATAATTTCTTCTAACCTTTAAATAAAACAAAACAAATAAAGGATCTGAGTATACGATCACCCTTCTTCCACCCTTGTTCCTCAGAATCCCCTTGAAACTCCCCATGCCAACCTAGCAGAATTCCTCCTTACTTGCTTCAGTATTGTCAATCTAATGATGAACGCCAAGCTGGAACGAGGTACCAGAGAGCTCTGCTCCTGACTCAGGGTGGACAGCTATGAGAGGGTGGGGGAATAGAGGGAGAATCAGAGATGCCAAGGCTGGACTATCCCAAAAAATGAGATTGGACTACATCATGTATTAGGTGCTTTAAAAGTTATTTTTTCAGACTGTGTCCAGCGTATAAAGATTTAAATATTGTATTGCTCTGCAAATGGGGGAAAAAAAACCCAGCATAAAATTGTATTTGCGTTTGTTTGGTGCGTCTGAAAGCTGAGATGGTATAAGGACAGTTTTCAAAGGAATTTGCCCAGGAAAATAAACAGGACTGGCTGAACCACAAGGCAAGACCAGGCAGTCAACTAGGGCAATTGCTTTTGAAGGGCAGCAAAGAGCAGCAACAAAGTAAAGAAATAGGTAGTACATTTAAATTATGATGTCCAGTTGTGAATATTTGCAGGATTGTTCTGGGAGGGGTGGTATTGGAATGATCATGACTGTATAAGACTGTATAAGACTCTTGAGAGACCTCATTTAGAATATTGTGTATAATTCTGGAGACCGCACCTTCAAAAAGATATCATTTATTTCTTTATGCGTTCTTGTATCCCACTATTATTTAAGAACAAAATTCGGTTCAAGTTGACTTATAATTTACATTTTGGTGGAGTCACAATAGTGGTGTGCAATGTGGAGAGGGCATCTGTAGTTCATGTGGATAGAGTCGGTCCAGAGGGCAGCTGCTAAAATAGTCAGTGGTCTTTATCATAAAGCATCTGCGAACAGACTTAAAGATCACAATAAGTATACTTTGGAAGAAAGGCCGGAGAGGAGAGATATGATAGAAACGTTTAAATACCTCTTTGGCATAATTGCACAGGAGGCGAGTTTCTTTGAATTGAAAGAAAGCTCTAGAACAAGGAGGCACATGATGAAGGTGAAAGGGGATAGACTCAGAAGTAACTTGAGAAAATACTTCTTCACAGAAAGGGTGGTGAATTCATGGAACAGCCTCCCGGTGGAAGTGGTTGAGATGAAAATGGTATCTGAATACAAGAGAGTATGGGACAAGTACATAGGATCTCTAAAGGAGTGATAGGGAGAATAGATGGCATGAATGGGAAGATTGGATAGGCCATATGGTCTTCATCTGCCTTCATTTTTCTCTGTTTTTATGTTGAGTTTAATGATCACAATTCCAGAGGTGTGGTGCCCACTAACTTAGTATCAACCCTGTCTGTAGTACCTGAAGATTGGAGGGCGGCCAATGTAAAACTGATTTTTGAAAAGGTTCCAGGGGTGATCCAGGAAATTACAGACCGTTAAGCCTGATGTCAGTGCTGGGCAAAACTGGAACCTATCATAAAGAATAAAATTATAGAACACATAGAGAAAAATGGCTTAATGGGACAGAGTCAGCATGGATTCAGCCAAGGGAAGTCTTGCCTCACCAATTTGCTTCAATTTCTTGAAGGTGTGAATAGAGAGATATGGTAGCCGTGTTAGTCCACTCTTAAAGGTTATCAATAGAAATCAAACAAAATAAAACATGGATGATGTAATGCAAGGGTATCCAACCTCGACCTTCACCAGGTTGGGTTTTCAGGATTTCCCAAGTGAATATGTAATTTGCATACAACGGAGACAGTGCAAGCAAATAGATCTCATGCATATTCGTTAGGGATATCCTAAAAAACAACTGGATTGCAGCCCTCGAGGACCAACTTTGGACAACCCTGATGTAGTGTCTCTAGATTTTCAGAAAGCTTTTGACAGTGTTCCTCATGAGAGACTCCTGAAAAAATTAGAGTCATGGGATAGGAGGCAATGTTCTGTTCTGGATTATGAGTTGGTTGTTGGACCGAAAACAGAGGGTAGGTTTAAATGGCCATTTCTGAGATGGGCGTCCTCTGTTTCCATTATCGCCGAAAATCGGGGACGACCATCTCTAAGGACGACCATCTCTAACGTCAACCTAAATGTTGAGATTTGGGTGTCCCCGACCGTATTATCGAAACTAAAGATGGACGCTCATCTTGTTTCGACAATACGGGTTTCCCCGCCCCTTCGCTGGGATATCCTGCAAGGACATCCTCAGGAAAACTTGGGCGCCCCGTTCGATTATGCCTCTCATTGTAGACAATATGTTTAAATCTTCTGCCTAGTGGTGGCGGCCAAAAAAGCAAATAGAATGCTAGGAATTATTAGGAAAGGGATGGAAAATAAGAACAAGAATTCTATACTGCCTCTGTATCGCTCCATGGTTCAATCTCACCTTGAGTATTATATTCAATTCTGGTTACCGTATCAAAAAAATGATATAGTGGAATTAGAAAAGTCTCAAAGAAGAGTGACCAAAATGATAAAAGGGATGGAATTCCTCCCATATGAGGAAACGCTAAAGAAGTTAGGGTTCTTCAGCTTGGAAAAAAGCTGGTTGAGGGGAGATAGAATTGAGGTCTACAAAATCCTGAGTAGTGTAGAATGGGGAAAAGTAAATCGATTTTTTTACGCTTTCAAAAGGTAACTCAATAAAGTTACATGGAAATAATTTTTTTTTTTTTTAAAGGAGGAAATATTTTTCACTCAACAAATATTTAAGCTCTGGAGCTCCTTGCCAGAGGATGGTAACAGCAATTAGCATATCTGAGTTTAAAAAAAGGTTTGGACAAGTTCCTGGAGGAAAAGTTCATAGTCTGGGGAAGCCACTGGTTGCCCTGAGATTAGTTGCATGGAATCTTGCTACTATTTGGGTTTCTTCCGGATACTTATGACCAGGATTGGCTACTGCTGAAAGCAGGATACTAGGCTGGATGAACCATTGGTCTGAACTGGTATGGCTATTCTTATGATAACATTGAATACAAGGGACATTTTAAATACAGAGTCCTTTCAAGGGTATTAGGTATAGATTCAGGTTTATGTTTTGATAGGCAAATAAATTGTATAATCGTTTGCAGCTGTTGCAGAATACTGCTGTTAGGCTGGTTTGTGGACTGAGTAGTTTTCATAATGTGCCATCTATGCGTGATCTTCAATGGTGGCTAATACGTCAGTGAATAAATTTTAAGGTAATTTGCTTACTTTTTAAGTTAGTTTTTGGATTCAGTTCAAAAGAGTTAGGAGAACTACTTGTGGTTCCATCTTTTATTAAACATTTGGGATTTGCAAGAACTCTGAAATTAGGTTTCTCCTCTTTGAAAAATATTCATTTAAAAACTCTTATTGAGAAATCTTTTCCTTTTTCCAGGTCAATACTATGGAACATGTTGCAGGCAGAGTATATCCTCCAGCGCTTAAAAAGTTAGCATCTGTTAGAGTGACTGTTGAATTTAAGAATAGTAGAATCTTTGCATTAAGTCATGTGTTTTTTGTTTTCAGAACTTCGTGGGTTTTGCGGTGTGGTTCTCTGAAGAAGCAGTGCGAAACGGGACCTTTGGAACCTACCATTCAGCATTTAAAGGGATGAACGATGATCAGATAAGTTTTTTATGAAAGATATTTTCATCCTAAGCACTTTGTTGCAGGGGCGTAGCCAGACTTCAGCAGGAGGGGGGTCCAGAGCCCGAGGTGAGGGGCACATTTTAGCCCCCTTGCCGCCGCCGACCCCCCCCCCCCTGCCATTGCCGACCCCCCACCCCACCCCGCCGCCACCACCACCACCACAAACAACAACTTTGACCCCCCTGCCAATGACCATCTCGACCCCCCTCCCGCCGCCAACCCGTCATCACCGTCGCCTACCTTTGCTGGCGGGGGACCTCTTTTTCCTTCGTTCTGTTTCTGAGTCTGACGTCCCCATAATTTGCACACCTTTTCCTTTGAGCATTGGCGAGCTAATTTTCTGTGCTGTTCCAGAGGTATAATTTCTGCGCTGTTGGCTTACCGCAGGAGTTCTGAGTATCGGTCCAGAACTCCTGAGGTAGACAGGTGTTCAATCAGAGCACCTTTTTGTACCCTGGACGTGACTGAAACAGTTCTAACAGCACATCCTTCTTTTAGGCTTGGATGTTTCTTCCCAGTCGGTTATCACTGTTAGGTGTCCTGATTTTGGGCCCTCCCTAGTTCTGCCCCAAACACGCCCCCTTGCTATGTGGCTGTTCTGCAGTATGAGACATTGCAACATCAGGATTTGGACGTTTCAAGCACATTGCCATCTATATGGGCATTTTGAGACATCCATATGTTTTGAAAATAAGTGCCACAACCTTTGTCTTTATAAGAAGGCTACAAATAGGGACTTTCATGCCTTCTCAAATCTAGGGGACCTTTTTGAAAATTACACCCCTGAGGCAATCTAATAAGAAAGGCACTAGCATTTACACAGTGAATATGCGTGTGAATGATTAGAATTTAGCACATATTAGGTAACTTCGTACTATGATATAATTTGTTATATTTACAATTTTTTCTATTTTCTTTCAGTTTTTCAGCATAAAAAAATCCCAACAGCAACTATTTGGAGGTTAAGATTATATATTTTAGGAGCCTTAATTCTCTTGAGTTTTGGAAGTATAAGGTTATAATATTATGGAATTAAACTAAGGATCTATCAGTGTTAGAAAATTAATTAAAAAATAAAGTTTTTAAAAATATGTGCATATCTTCAATAGTGTGTATTTGACAGGTGGGTGTTCACACAGGCAGAACTCACACATACACATGTAACTTATAGAAGACTGTAAGTCATTGTGGTTTTTTTTTAAAAAGCTCTATTCTTGTTTTGGACATCTGAAAACAGGCATTTAAAGGCAAAGAGCTGTGGTTTGGGCATGGGCAAGGCATAGGGGTATGGTCTGGCATGTTTTGAACAGAACTAGGGCAGGCCCAAAATATGGATGTCGAACTCCGTTCACAGCAGGAGGAAGAACGTCCATGTCTAAAAAGATATTTAGACCTGGTACTTGTCACATCAATGTTACAGAAAAGTGCTCTGATTGAGCTGTCAACTGGAGAGATTAAGGTATGACACTTCCTTAAT
Source organism: Microcaecilia unicolor (assembly GCF_901765095.1). Lineage (NCBI taxonomy): Eukaryota > Metazoa > Chordata > Amphibia > Gymnophiona > Siphonopidae > Microcaecilia > Microcaecilia unicolor. Next base: position 445,469,021 of record NC_044032.1, read on the forward strand.
CTCCCATTGGTTGCTGTCCCCTCCCTCTCCCTGAAGATGAAACCAGCAAGGGATACCAAGCTCAATGACAGCTTCAGGTATTATGGACATTCTTAACAGAGCAGCATGCAGATCTGAGAAGTAGCCTAATGGTTAGTACAGTGGATGGTTCAAATCCTACCTCAGCTTTTTTTTAAATTGAGAGCCCTCCAGGGACAGAAAAATGTATACTGCATCTGAATATATAAGACACCTGCAAACCTGAAGGCTATTGAAGTGATGTACATTGAGGTACAGTAGGTATCTTTCTGTTCCTGGAGGGCTGTTACGTCTGTGCTCACCTCGCCCTCTGGTGGCCAGAACCGGTGGCTGCTGTGGACCGTCACCCGTTCCAGATTTCAGCCTAGTCCGGTCCGGATTTTCCAGGCTGCCAGGTTTTCTTGTGCTGTTTGAGCCTGCACAGCACCCGTAGCTGCCTGGTGATTGCAGCAGCTGAGTTCCAACTGCTTCTGGGCTTATCAGCCATCTTGGAACATTTCTGTTTGCCTTTGCATTGCGTCTAAGGCCCTGGTAAATTGGTGCTTGTTGCACTTCAGCCTGAGTTTGTTTCCTTGCTCTTGTTCTTGCCTGAAGCCTTGCCTGTTCTAGTTAGTCCGTGTTTAGTTTAGGGTATTGCTTGTTTACTGTATTGCTTGTTTCCCAGTCCTGTGTTTTGTTTGTATGTCTTTGTCTAGTTCTGGGTTTATCTGTGTTTGTTCCCTGCTTCAGTGGCTGCTTGCAACTTTCAGTTCAGTCTCCTGTCTAGCTGTGTTTGTTCCCTGTTTCAGTGGCTGCTCGCAGCTTTCAGTCCTGTCCTTTGGCCTATCCTTTCCCTGCCTTGCTGTCCCTGTGCTGCCTAGCTGTTAGCCAGTCCTGCCCTGTCCAGTAAGTCCTGACGGCCACCTGAAGCCTTGAGCTCAACTCTTGGTGGAAAGTGGCCAGGTGCAGGTGAAGCCTACTGTTTGTCAGAGATCTGCCCTGTCTCTAGCGTGGGGTGGTTTTGCCTGCCACTACCGCTCCTCGGCAGTGGCCCAAGGGCTCACAAACTGAATTCCAGCTTTGAAAACGTGACAAGGGCTCACGATTAAAAAAAGAAAATCACAAACAACTGAAGTGAGATTTAAATCTGGGTCCCCTAAGTCTCAACCCACTGCTGTACCCATTACGCTACCCCTCTGCTCTGTGTGGATACCTGTGTGGCCATTTTATATGATGGATGTTCCTATGCTGCCAGGCAGACATCCTCCATTGTTAAAGTGGAGTTCAAGCTGGACTTTTCCAGTACGTCCATCTCACAAGTATTTTAGAACAGGCTGTATCCTATTCTAAACTGTATGTGACTTGAATGTCCATATCCTGAGTTGGACGTCCTTTCTTTAAAATGGCGTGCCACGTGCATATCTCCCTAATCTCAGTTCGAGCATTTACACAATCTCTATGGCTTGCATAAGTGCTTGAACTAACTGCAAATGTGTATATATACTGATTACTTGTGTATTCTATAAGGGAAAATAGATACCTACTTTATAGTATAGGCTCCAGTCATGTGCTCCTTTACAGAAATGCCCTCTCTGTGAGGCCAGTTAGGAAGCAAAGCTGTGAAAACTCTTTTTTTCCCCACTTTGAAGGCCAATAAAAATGGTGATAAGGGCATTAAGGTACTCAACCTCCAAAAATGGTGACTTAAGGGCATTAAGGTACTCAACCCCTTGTGAACAAAATTAGATGAATATGCAAGAGTTATTGGGTGGGGAGCAGAGAAACACTTATAGGAGGGAAGATAAACATCCCCACAAACATGGTTTTAAGAGAAATTCCCTGAAATATTGTAATGCTCTACTGTACATTGCACGTTAGTGAACTGAAGAAGTTGGCTTTTCAATATTATGTCACAATTCTCTCCATGGAATTCATCTACTCTCTAGACTAGAAGTCTTCTCCAGAATCAGGTAGTGAAGTACTTAAAAAACAATAAATCTAGCATAGTAGTACATTGTTTGCTTTTAATGATCTCTGCAGGTAATTCCATAAAACATCCTTACACATTATAGTGGATGGTCAAGCTCATAATGTGTTGTGGAGCGAGAGCGCTCTCTGCTGCCTTAGCAGAATAAATACATTCTGAAACTGAAATTTGTATTCAGTCGGCTTCAAAACATATATCTTTATAGGGATAAATATTCAGAAGTAATTATAGTACATGGTAATTATAGTACATAGTCAGTGACAGTGCTGCATAGATGATTAAATATCTATCTATCTATCTATCTATCTATCTATCTATCTATCTATCTATCTATCTATCTATCTATCTATCTATCTAATTATATAAGATAAGCCATGCCATACTACTACTACTATTTAGCATTTCTATAACGCTACAAGGCGTACCCAGCGCTGCACAAACATAGAAGAAAGACAGTCCCTGCTCAAAGAGCTTACAATCTAATAGACAAAATAAATAAATAAATAAATAAAGTAAGCAAATCAAATCAATTAATGTGAACGGGAAGGAAGAGAGGAGGGTAGGTGGATGCGAGTGGTTACAAGTGGTTACGAGTCAAAAGCAATGTTAAAGAGGTGGGCTTTCAGTCTAGATTTAAAGGTGGCCAAGGATGGGGCAAGACATAGGGGCTCAGGAAGTTTATTCCAGGCGTAGGGTGCAGCGAGACAAGGCGCGAAGTCTGGAGTTGGAAGTAGTGGAGAAGGGAACAGATAAGAAGGATTTATCCATGGAGCGGAGTGCACGGGAAAGGGTGTAGGGAAGGACGAGTGTGGAGAGATACTGGGGAGCAGCAGAGTGAGTACATTTATAGGTTAGTAGAAGAAGTTTGAACAGGATGCGAAAATGGATAGGGAGCCAGTGAAGGCCATACTAGGGCAGACAAAAGGTCCATCAGGCCCAGTATCATGTTTCCAACAGTGGCCAATCAAGGTCACAAGTACGTGGAAATATACCAAAAGAGTGGGTAGATAGATAGATCTATCTTTATCTATATTTTAGATCTAGTCCTTAGTGGAATGCAGGGCACAGGATGAGAGGTAACGGTGTTGAAAACAATGATCATAGCATGATCAAATTTGAGCTGGTACCTGGAGTGAACTCACTGTAGCAGCATTTAAATTTCAAAAGGGTGACTATGATAAAATGAGGAAAATGGATAAAAAAAGCTAAAAGGATTGGCTGCAAAGGTTAGGACTTTAAATCAGGTATGGACATTGTTTAAAAATACCATCTTGGAAGCCCAGGCCAGATGTATTCCATACAGGGCTTTTTTTGTGCCGGTACACACTGGTATGGTGTACCGGTATCTTTTTTCCCCTTTCCTGCTCATCTCCCCCATCTCCCGCCTCTCTCTCGTGGCCACAGTTGTTTTTCCCAATGAGCAGCAGTAGTGCCACGTCACAGCAAGGAGTAGTGGCACGAGGTTGCAGTGCTAAGACACAAACTGTTGTCTCTGCTGATCCCCTACCCCGGAACAGGAAGTTGACGTCAGGGGATCAGCAGAGACAACAGCATGCGTCTGAGTACTGTGGTCTCGTGTCTTTTTCCTTCCTCATTTTCCTTTTTTTTTTTCCCAGAAATTTTATTGATTTTTTTTATATAACACGGTTAACAGTACAAACGTTATACAAAGATTATACAAAATATTATACAGAGGAGAGGATATCGTAGTATGTTGATGATAATGTCCATATTAGACTGATAATATCTAGCACTGTAATGTGTGTATATAGTCCTTGAGAGGTGGCAAGGGGAGAAATATTGGCTGTGAAGAGAGGGGGCAAGGGGAGAAATTCTGGATGTGGAGAGAGGAGGACGGGGAGAAATACTGGATGGGGAGAGAGTGGACAAGGGGAGAAATGCTGATGGGGAGAAAAGGGGCAATTTTGTTTATTTGTTTTATTTGTAGTTGTTAATTTGTAATGTAGTGAATGGAATATTTGAAATTTATGCCTGCTATGTTTATAGTAAGGGGAAAATATTTTTGTTTTTCTGGTGTTATCCTGCATGCCAAAGTCTAGTTTTGGGCAGTGGCAATCCTTGGTCGGCTGCCACCCGGGGTGGATCGCCGCTGCACACGCCCCCCCCCCCCCCCCACCAGGTGCAGCGGTGTCCTTCCCCTCCCCCTCCCCAGGTGCAGCACAACACCCCCTGTCGCATCAACACCCCCCCCCCCCCCGGCGTATCATCCAAGCCCCCCCCCCCCCCCCCCCGGTGCATTCTTACCTGCTGGGAGCAGCCATTCCGCTGGTTCCCTGCTCCCTCTGCCTCGGAACAGGAAGTAACCTGTTCTGGGGCAGAGGGAGTAGGGAACCAGCAGAGCCGACAGCCATGCGGCTACTTTTCTGCACCCCTCCAGCAGCATGCACCCGGAGTGGACTGCCTCCACCGCCCCGCCCTCAGAACGCCACTGGTTTGGGGGGATTTCAGCTGATTTTTTTTGTCTACATATTTTATTAGTGTATGGCCAATCTTAAGGGTTCTTTTGTTGGCCCTAGGGACTTATGTACTATTTTCAATGATACCTTTTTTATGCTCAATGGCTGGTAAAATGGGTGTGGCTATTATGGGATGGGGCCATAGATAGTGACCCCACCCTTAAGGTTGGCACTGTATGAGTACCAGCACCTTTTTTCCTACAAAAAAAGCACTGATTCCATGCATTTACAAAGGTGGAAAGAAGAGCAGACAGATATCATGGTTAAAAGGTGAAGTGAAAGAGGTAAAAGAACATCCTTCAAAGAATGGAAAAAGGACCCGAATGAAGAAAATAAGAAGCAACATAAGCGCTGGCAAGTTAGATGCAAAGCATTAATAAAGAAGGCTAAAAGAGAATTACATTACATTATGACATTTGTATCCTACACATACCTGAGTTCAGTGTGGCTTACAAGAATAGCTGAATTAGTTATTAGCTTCTAATCTAGGAACCCTTTTACCAGGGGCGTAGCCAGACTTCGGCGGGAGGGGGGTCCAGAGCCCGAGGTGAGGGGGCACATTTTAGCCCCACCCCCGCCATTTTTGACCCTGCCCCATGCCGCCGCCGCCACCACCACCAACTGACCCCCCTGCCGATGACCCTCTCGACCCCCCCTCCCGCCGCCAACCCTCTCCTGCCGCCACCTACCTTTGCTGGCAGGGGACCCAACTCCCGCCAGCTGAGGTCCTCTTTTTCCGGCACAAGGCTTCATTCTGTTTCTGTGAGTCTGACGTCCTGCAGGACGTCAGACTCACAGAAACAGAACGAAGCCTTGTGCCAGAAAAAGAAGACCTCGGCTGGCGGGGGTTGGGGTCCCCCACCAGCAAAGGTAGGCGACAGCGGTGGCAGGGGAGGGTTGGCAGCGGGAGGGGGGATCAAGAGGGTCATCGGCAGGGGGTCCAGGGCCAAATCTAAGGGGGCCCAGGCCCCTATGGCCCCAAGTAGCTACGCCACTGCCTTTTACTAACCTATGGTAAAAGGGGCCCTGAACTGGCAGCAGCAGCCATTTTTGCTGCATGCCAAAGCCCCTTATGCTATAGCAGGTGAAATTAGTCAAAAATGAAATGGCCATGTAGTAAGTTCACATTTTGGGGGGAGATAATGTACCGCCACCCATTGAAGTGGCAGTAGTGCTCCTGTGTTAACCCAGCGGTAACCAGACAGTGTATGACGCAGCTCGACTACAATATTTCCACTAGAACTGGGGATGGCATGCACTGGGGTGGAACTACCGCCGGCACCTGCTTTGGGTGATAAGGGTGCCTATATATGCTTTGTGAAATCACTTTGTGGCACTGTATACACACTTTTAATATGATTAGCTGTAATCTTGGATTATTGTTCATCGGTTAAGTTTACAACAGCCAAAGATAGTACTGCTATTTTTGCGGTCTGATTTGGCTGCTAAACTTAACTGGTGAAGCACTGAATATTCACGGCTAGCTGGTTATATCACGCGACATAGCAGGTTAGCTGCTATGCGCTAATGCCCCGATACTCAAAAGTAAACACGGGCTGTAAAGGCCATTAATGCTGGACTACTGCCTGCATTTACAAGCGGGAAACAACAAACCTGTTGAGCAAGAGTGCAAATAGCATGCTAATTTAGTCAAATGAGGTCATTTCCTATTCCCTCCGATGCACAGATAACAATCCAGTAAATAAGGGCGCCCTTACCGCTGGAAACCTAATGCCAGCTTGAAGCTGGAGTTAGGTTGTCTGAAATGCAGTTCCTGGCTACCTCAAGGGCTATGACAGTCCTGGAATAATTTTGAAAAATATATGCCTATATATTTTTTTGATCCTTGGAAGAAAAATTGAATAAGCGCACTGTACAGTAAAACTGAGCCTTTAAAAAACAGCACCTCTGTTTAATGTGTTGAGCTTGAGATCACACTTCATCTTTCTGTTTTGCTGCAATGCTTTCTATCTCGGATAATGAATTTAAAGCATCCTTTTAAAGATCAGCATGGCAGAGAAATACTGAACCAGCCTTGCTCCCTTCCTGCCCATCTGCCTAGCAAAGTTTGCTTCATTTTCGCTAGTAAATTTAAAGTCAACCATGCAGGGCATGAGCACAAGAGCTCTGTTCACCTACAGCTCTTTTGTGCATACCCAGGCACAATTCTTCCCCTTAATTTCCTAATGCTCAATGCTAACAGCGCACAGATGATTTGCATACTATTTATTTATTCATTCATTCATTCTTATATCCCACATTATCCAAAAAGTGAATTTCAGTTCAATGTGGCTTACAATAAAACAGTATACGTATATTGGAATCATAATTTTACAATTAATGGTTGCATTACTATTAGCGTTCAGCATTAGGAAGTTGTTTTCCCATGCTGTTCCGGCGCTATCTTCTAGCTCTGTTCCGTACAGCGCCGGAGTTTTGAGTGTCGGGACCTTAATAGTAACATAGTAACATAGTAGATGACGGCAGAAAAAAGACCTGCATGGTCCATCCAGTCTGCCCAACAAGATAAACTCATATGTGTATACCTTACCTTGATTTGTACCTGCCTTTTTCAGGGCACAGACCGTACAAGTCTGCCCAGCAGTATTTCCTGCCTCCCATCATTGACTCCGGCACAGACCATATAAGTCTGCCCTCCACTATCCTCGCCTCCCAACCACCAACCTCTCTTCCCCCACCTGCTCCGCTTATATTCAGTGGAGATAACCAGCTATTTCACACTGAATATTAGCACTTAGCCAGCTAAATGCTGTTTAATTGGGCAGGAGCCATTCCTGGTTAGTTAAATAGCGCTGAATATTGGGAGGTTAGAGTAGAAGGTACTAAGTGGGTCTTTGGGAGTCGAGGAGCCTCAAGTCCAAAAGGTGTGTGAGATGAGAGATTGTACTGTGTACCGAGAGACTGTAAATCTATGTTAGAAACACTGCCATTTGAAGAATAGTTAATCAGTAAAATATTTTATTTTGAAATACCAGTGCTGGGCTGGAGCATTTCCTTTGACAGGATAAGGAAATACCAAGCATACCTGAATGTAACTCGCCTAGAGCTACTACCTAAAAGATTGAGCTAAATCCAAATATATATGCCTTATACCTTGAAGTGCAGAATCTCTTCCCTGTGTCAGAGATTCCATACCAGTTTTTCATAGGAACCCCTGGAAGTGGAAACCTGGATCCAACTGAACCCCCTCAGCAGGGCCACTGAGAGGGAGGGGCAAAATTCACAGGCCAGGGCCTCCAAGGGGGGCCCGGTGCCGGGGTCAGGCCGCCGGCGCTGCAGTCCCCGGTCTCACCTGCCTGCCTCCACGGCTCTGGGCCCCCTTCATTCAAAGTGGCAGTCGCAGATTGCCTCTCTTCTGGCCTTCCCTCCCTGTGTCCCGCCCTCATGGAAACCAGAAATTACATCAGATGAGGGCGGGACACAGGGAGGGAAGGCCAGAAGAGAAGCGATCTGTGACTGCCACTTTGAATGAAGGGGGCCCGGAGTCATGGAGGCAGGCAGGTGAGACCGGGGACTGCAGCGCTGGTGGCCTGCCCCCAGCGCCGGGTCCCCCTTGGAGGCCCGGGCCCGGGGAATTTTGCCCCCCCTGCAGCAGCGGGGAGAGCAACTGGGGGGCAGAGGCGGGGCAGCGGGGGACCTAGTATCTCGGCGGCCCTGCCCCTCAGCTTGCATATACATATGGAAAGAAGGGCTTACATAGGTTCCTCTCCCTCCCCCATTCCAGTTTGCAGCAGTTTAACTGTGAGGCCAAGATGACGTATAGAACCAGGGGGCCCTTTTACAAAACAGTGGTAAGTCCAATGCAGGCTTACCGTGCACCAATATGGAGCTACCACAGGCCCAAACGCAGGTGCCGGTGGTAGTTCCAGCCCTAGCAGGGAAAATAGGGCATTATTTTCTAGTGTACTAGTTACCCGGTGGTAATTGGGCAGCACTGCTCGCTACCTTATTACCACTGGATTAGTGCAGGAGCCCTTACCACCACCTCAATGGGTGGCGGTAAGTGCTCCCCCTCGCATGGCCACATGGTAAGAGCAATTTTACCGCTTAGCCATGGCTATTTTCATCTTTTTTTACCCGCTACGGTAAAAAGGGCAACAATGCAATGCAAAAATGGCCCCTACCGCTAGTGCAGGGCTCTTTTTACTGCAGCTTAGTAAAAGGCCCCAAAGGTTCATTAAAAAAAAATAAATTAATAATAATAATAAAAAATAAGACCTGTGATGTTCTCATCAGGTCAGTAGAGGGCACCTTTCTCTAACATTTAAGAAAAATACAGAATCATACCAACCTGTTCTTTCTGTGACACAGAAGCCAAGATCTTCATTCTCCTCCCCCCCCCCCCTCCAATATTCTATGAAAAGATTCTTATATACAAACATCAATAAAGCACAGAAGTAGGATAAACAGAAAAAAAGAATGGACATGTGTGTCTTGAGATAGCATGTAACAGGGCTCTCTCTAAATATTGTTTCAGCGCAGCAACCATTGCATACCTACAGGTTATACATACATAATTCTACCAATCGTTCGTTTTTCTTTATTTTGATTCCTGGAACTTCAGCATGTTGTGTACATTTTTGGCCTTTTTTGAAGGGTGGGAGACTTGTACTTTATGATCACTCTGTCTGTGTATCTGTTGGTCTCTCACTAATAATTTCCTATTCAGTGTGTTATCAACACCAAATATTTAGGGTACATAAAGGGAGCCAAGAATAGGTTTTTCCTGGTCCATTTATTTCATGAATACACACACGCAGTTACCCCTCGATTCTATATAGGATGCCCAGATTTGGGTGTGGATCCTAGATGTTCGTGAAAACTAGTCAATTAGGAGCTAACAATTAATTATTGAAGTTAATTGACACTTAATTGGCATTAGTTAGGACTTGCATGCAGATCTGCCTATGCACTATTCTGTAACACTATTTCATAGCATGCAACTCAAAAGGGGGCTTGGCCACGGGAAGGGCATGAATGGGTCAGGGGCATTCCCAGAAATTAGGCGCAATGTTATAGAATACTTGAATTTCTGCTCCCAACTGCCATAAGTGGAGCGTTAGGATTTACACCAACTTTTAGCAGGCATAAGTCCTGGCATCCAAAATTGGGCGTGGGAATCTGCACTAAGCTGGATAACACATAACCACTCACTGCCTGTGACATGCCCTCTCCAAAAAATATTTCTAAAAAATCAGTAATGCACAAGTTAGTGCAAAGAAACAGGCAAAACAGGCTTTAATACGTTCTGTGGTAGCCGGTTACCATGTGTTAACCATGCATTAAGGGGCCCTTTTACTAAAACACAGCAAGCCCACTGCGGTATTGTGGTGTGGCAACCCAGAACTACCAATGTAAACACAGAAAAAAACAAATCCCTGCAGGAATCTCTCTATATAAAAGGCAACACCAATATTCTATGAAGCCTCCAACCGGAAGTGTGAAGGGGGAGAGAGATATCCGGTTTCCCCATGAGTGTCTGCCCCGCCCTCGCTCTCTCTCTAACACAAACAGTGAAGGAAAACAGCAAAGCAGGAAATCAAATCGCTCTCTCTGTAACAATGAAGGACTCAGAGGGGGGAGGGGAGAGAGGGCAGGAACACACACACTCCCACATGCACACAGAAGAAAACCTTGCTAGCCCCCGTTTCATTTGCATCAGAAACGGGGCTTTTTTACTAGTATAGAATATGCAGCAGAACAGCGAAGATGACTCATGAATAAGCAGACAATGCTTCAGATGGTAGGACAAACGTGACTCAACACAGCTGTGTTTTGACCGACAAGGCCTGCATCAGGAGTCTCTTGGATTTTGTAAAATCATCCATTTGAAATGTTCTTTGTAGTAAATGTGGAAAAACATCAAGCAAAGCGCTCCGTGCACCAAATCAATCAAAGGTAACTGTAAAAGCAACTACACACATTTGCCAGTATTCTGGTCATTTATGCACGTTCTTGCTACCCAAATATTGGCACTGTCTTTATAGAATTATCCTCCAGATGTCTATGAGGACCACAAAAGCACATATTTTAGGAGAATCAATGGATTACACGCAATATGCCACTTCTTAAGTTTTGAATCTGATCCTGATCTTCAGGAGACATCTAGTGGTCAACCAGGATAGTGATGGATTTTTTTTTCACTCAAGGTATTTACTATGAACATCTGTGTGCAATTATACCACTTAGGTTTTTGGCTTTGCATCCAATGCACATCACATTTTCACAATATTTACAGGATCTAGGATGATCATAGGAGGGGTATTTTTTGGCAGTGGGGTTGGGAGGGGGAGGAATCCATGTTGTCCATTAATATGTGCTTTCATTTAAGTCTCCTAATGGCTTTTTGGGCTTGCATCCTATCTATACCAAATTTCCAGGAGATATCAGGGAGGCTAAAAGAGTCCAACACTGGTATGTTTTTGCTGAATTCATGTTGGGGCACACACAAATGCACATGTAATCCATAAATTAGGCTCCATTATTTTTATGTGGAACTTCTAATTTCAAATACATTTTTAGTATTTGATGGACTCATCATCACAGACAAAGCATTTTGAAGCTCCTCTAAATGTTTTTATTGTACGACCCTTTTGTTCATTGCTTTGCTGAAAATGGGCTGTGAACTCCAACCTCCATGTTCAAAAGTGGAAAGGAAGTTTCTTCTAACGGACAGGCAGAGAGATTGGAAGGCATAATTCCAGAGAAAGGTATTAATTTGGACACCTGAAATGGTCAGAGTCTGGAAAAAATATATTTCATTATGCTGCAGAATGAGCCCCAGATGGACGGGGGTTTTTTATCACCTTCTTCTGGACTGGCACAAAGCATAGCTGTAAAGATGGGTCTAGATGAGTCTCTGGTAATCTCTGAAACTGTGCAGAAAAGGCCTATTCAGAGTTCAGCTCATTTATTTATTTACAAAATTAAAATTTTTATTCCACACGATCATTCAACTCTCAGCGGATCACAGCATAACATACAAAATATAATTTTAAAAGAAGACATATACACACATACACATGCAATAAAAGATTTTTGGCCAAAACAAATCCATCACTAAGGGGCCGATGCTCAAAAGCATCCTTTAAAAACCATGTCCATTTAGATCCACGGTAGAAGTTACCAATTTTGAAATATTGAATAATGCTCAAAGGAAATCACATACAAATGAGATTCAAGTAAATTTAGCAAGCAACTTGGTAGGGAAAGCGCCTAGCATGTGCTCAGAACAGTCTCCCGGTAAGTGTTCATGTTCTGTGCAAGCTCAGGAATCCCGCTGCTATACTCTCCTTTTCCCTGCAGTACTTGCTGGTAAGGTTGCCAGGTCTGCAGGTTTCCCGCCCAATTGAGCGGCTTTCCGCGACCCATTGCTGGCAATTTTTGCCAGCTGCGGGCTGCGGGAAATTAGGCGGCTTTTAAAAAGCCGCATTGCGGTGATTGGGTGGTTTTCTGGGGCTTCTATTGGTCCAATTTGGTCCAATAGAAGCCCCGCAGAGACTGGGTTAACGATGTCAGGGGCGGGGTTAGTGACGTCGGGGGCAGGGTTAGTGACGGGGGCTACATTAGGGGTGGGGTTAGTGACATTGGTGGCTACATCGGGGGCGGGGTTCATGATGTCGGGGGTACGTCAGGGGCGGGGTTGATGACGTCGGGGGCAGGGTTGATGACATCGGGGGCAGGGTTTAACTTTGTGTGTGTTTTGGGCTCGTTTGGGTGGGGAAAATTTTTTCAACCCGGCAACCCTGCTTGCTGGCTCCAGTGCCCCCCTGTCTCCTTTCCCCTGCAGTGCTCTGTTGCTGGCTCCACCTTCCTCCTGCCCCTTACCTGCCTTCCCTCAGGCTGCCTCTGATTATTTTAGCTTGGGAATCTCCTCATTGCTGACCCTCCCCCCCCCTCACCTGACATCATAGTGTTTGAAAGCTAGTTTTTCTCCAAGTACTTAAGTGCTGAGTTCAGGTAAAGTGAGCTGGGAGTGAAAGGTGTGGGATTTGTTCAAGAAAAGTCTGAAAACTGACTTTTTATTACTTGTGCGCTGTTTGAAAGGCTTGTAATTATGACTGAGGGAGAGAAACCAATTGTGTGACTGTGGGAAATGAGTTTATTTAAGCAGAGTAGCCACAGTTAAGTCCCAAGGGAATCTGGCCTTCAGGGCCTGGGGTTTGGCTGCAGTGAACCAACTTGTGTGTTGTGCTGTGGCGTACCAAGGGGGGGGCGGTGGGGGCAGTCCGCCCCGGGTGCACACCACTGGGGGGTGCCGCGGCGCGCGCCTGCTCTGAGTTCGCTGACTTCGCGCGTTCGCTGCAGCTCCCTCTGGCCCTGGAACAGGTTACTTCCTGTTCCGGGTCAGAGGGAGCTGCAGCGAACGCGCGAAGTCAGGGAACTCTGAGCAGGCGCGCGCTGCGGCACCCCCCCCAGCGGAGTGCACCCGGGGGGGTGGGGGGTTCCACGCTGCATCGGGGGGGGGTGCTGCACCTGGGGGGGCGGGGCGCCGCCCCGGGTGTTCGCCTCCCTAGGAACGCCACTGGTGTTGTGTAGGGTTTGCTGGTGTGATAGTGTGGGAGTTTGCACCCATTTGAAGAGCCCTGTTCGCTGGGGGCTGACTGCAGTATGCAAAAAAGAGTGCCCTTCTTTTGTTAGGTTACACAGCAAAAAGAATAGGAGAATTATTTAGAGTTGCAAAATTATCATTTATTTCCTCAGCTAGAAAGCCCCAGTAATCCCTATGCACCAGCTATGGTTATTCCTTATGTTAGACAGGAAGAAAGCCTTTTATATTGATTTGTTTTCAAGTGTGAGGCAGTAAGTTCTAAAGCTGGAAGAAAAGAACCTGAGCTCCAACGGTCAAGCAAGGTGAAGAAAAGAAGCACAAAGAGAGACCAAAGTAAAGATTAAGTCTGCACCTCCATATACATCAAAGGAAAGGACATTGAGAAGTCACTGAGTTTAGCTAAACCTACCTATTCTAGAGACTGGTTCTGGTTGTCTGTACCTGAAAAACATAAAATAGTTCACAAAGAGTCAATTCTTAAGACATACACTACAAAAGAAAGTTATAGCTATAGAGTAAAAGAAAGAAAATAAGATAATTTAGTCAATACTTATCTGATGGTTTCACTGTTGTTCCAGAGCAGTATTACTGTACCTGTTAAAGAAATTTGAATTGTTAGTTATATTGTTCTACCAGAAGAATTGTTTGACTATAAGTTTATACAACAAAGAACCAATTTTGTTAACAACACCAAGTTATCTATACCTCAAATTGGGTTTTAAAAAAAAAATACCATCTGCCTTGTTACTGGGTCTCAAAATCCTTTGTTTCCATTCCTCTCCAGGGTTGCCAGGTGGAAAATTTTTTTCCCACCCAATCCAGCCTAAAAACAGCCCAAAACCCGCCCAAACTCAAACCCCGCCCCTGACACCCCCACCCCCGCGTCATCACCCCCGCCCCCGCCGTCATCACCCCCGCCCCCGCCGTCATCAACCCTGCCTCCCCCGTCACCGGCCCCGCCTCCCCCGTCATCGGCCCCGCCAAGAACGTCACTAACCCCGGCCAAAACGTCACTAACCCCGCCCCTCGCAGCCGAAAAAAACGCCCAAAAAACCGCAGAAAAGAAAAAAAAGAAGCCCAAAAAACCGCGACCCGCCGCGGGCAAAAATTACCCGCGGCGGATCGCGGAAAACCGCCCAATTGGGCGGTAAAACCGCCCACCTGGCAAGTTTACAACTTTGAAAATGAAAACTGAAACTAAAAGCCACAGAGGTTTTACAATTGCTGATGTGGAGTGACAGCTGATGTCATATCTCCAGAGAGAGGCTAATTCCTAAAGAGCTTATCATCTCTGATTTACAGACTTAAATTCCTGCTAAACTTTTGTATTAAAAGCATTTATTTGAGCACTCTATATACCATACTAGCCGTTGAGCCCGTTAAAATGGGCTAGTGGGTCGCCACTGCCCCCTCCCCCCGAGGTCGCCGCTGGCCCCTCCCCCCACCCCGAGGTCGCCGGTGCCCCCCCCCCCCGATTCGCCGCCACCCCTCCACCCAGCCCGTCTCTTTGCTATTCAACTTACATCTCCACAGCAGGCAGATCAGCTGAGCTCCTGTCGGCCTTCCTTCTCTGCCTGTGTCCCGCCCTCGTGTGACGTAATGTCGGCGAGGGCGGGACACAGGCAGGGAAGGAAGGCCAACGGCAGCTCAGCTGATCTGCCTGCTGTGGAGATGTAAGTTGAATAGCGAAGAGATGGGCCGGGTGGAAGGGTGGCGGCAGCGGCGACTCCGGGGGGGGGGGGGGTACCAGTGGCAGCGACCTCGGGGGGGAAGGGGAGCAGTGGCGACCTCGGCGGTTCCCTCCCCTTCGCGCAGTTTCCCTCTCTGTCCCCCCCCCCCCCGTCATCACGTATTGACGCGGGGGCAGGACAGAGAGTGAAGTCTCTACTGTGCATTTGCGAGTGAGTATGGTCACTCGCCGTTTATATGTTTGATAAACTACTATGCAAGATCATAACTGCATTACATGCAATCAAATTACACACACAAAAAAATGCAAAGAATAGTCCCGCCCCCAGCCTACCTTACAATCCCTGTTGATTTAATGGTATATTCAGGGTAGGAGTGATTCCCAGTCTCTACTCTCAAAATGGCTGCTGTGTCCTCTTGTGACAGTCTTGCGAGATTGCCACTAGAGGTCATGGCAGCCATTTTGAGAGCACAGCCAGCATAAGCAGAAGTGACTGGGGATCACTCCTGCCCTGACTACACCGCAGGCCACCAGGCATTGTAAGATAAGCCTGAGTGGGACACCTACAGGTGGGCAGGGAGGAGAGGCAACTCTTGGTCAGAGGGGTGAAGGAGAGGGGAAGAAGAGAGGGGAGGGAAACAAACAGGACAAAGCAAAAATTTTCGGATCCCATCGAAAACACATAGTCAGATTCGGCCAAAACCAAAACCATGGCTGTAGCCTTTTGTCTGAAACCAAAACCAGGCAGAAAAATAGTTTTGGACCAGTTTCGGCACAGTAACCAAAGTCAAAAACGAAATTCGGTCAGCCTCCAGATCCAATCCAGCTTTTCCTTAGCATCAACAGCAGATGAATTCAGAAACTTGTGGACCATCTACCAGCAGGTAGAGATAAAGAGCGCTGATCTGAACTGTTTTAAAGGATGGAATGCTCCTTGGTCAGTCAGTATCTCCAGCAGGCAGATGGGTGGCCTCTCACAAGTTCTTGGTCTCATCGATGGTAGCTCCTGATCTGGGTCTCTCAGTTCAGTAGAGCTTTGGAGTTCGCTCATAGGCACCTGATATATGAGGCTTGGGGAGGCTGAGCCTACCCAGGCGCAAGCCTCCAACTTTCAATCCAGGTGCCTGCATCACTCTTGCTGGGTCCAGCACTTCTCTTTCCCCCTCCTTTCTGGTTCCAGCATCTCTCCCCATTCCTTCCCCCTCTCCCTTCCCAGTTCCAGGGTCCCTTTCCTTTCTCCTTCTACCCTCTCCTTCCCTCCTCGTGGTCCCTCTCACCTTTTCCTCTTGCCGCCAGTAACAGCACTGCAACAATTGAATCAGTCTGCCTTGGGGCTTCAGACCTTCCCTATGATGCATTCTGCCCTCACTAATACAACTTCCTGCTTCCGCAAGGGTGGGACACGTTACAGGGAAGGCCTGAAGCCCAGAGGCAGGCTAAATCAATTGTTGCACAAGAGGAAAAAGTGAGATGAACAATGAGGAGGGAGGAAGAGGATGGAAGGAGAAAGAGGAGGGATGCTGGAACTGGAAAGGGGGGAGGAAGGAATGTGGACAGATGCAGCAACCAAGAAAGTGTGGAAGAAGAAAGAGGATGGACGCTGGAACCAGGAAGGGGGGAGAGAAAGGAATGGGGACAGACAATGGAAATGGGAGAAGGTGGAAGAAGAAAGACATGGGGTGCTGGAACTGGGAAGGGGGGAGAAAAGGAAAGGGGACAGACTCATAACCAGAAAGGAGGAGAAAAGGGGGCAGATGCTGGACCTGCGAGATGGAAGGGGAAAGAAACATGCTGTACCCAGGGATAGAGAGATGAAGGAGGTGCTGTTCCACTGGATGGGGAGAAGGGAGACAGACAGAAAGGAAGAGGTCCTGGATCCAGGAGTTGGATGGACAGGGAGAGGAAGCTGGAAAGGGATAGATGCTGGACCAACGGGGGGGAAAGTAGAAGGGAGGGGGAGAGAGACTGAGATTGGAGGAGAGGAAAAGAGGAGGGAAAGACATTGGACAAAAGAGAGAGATATAGTGGGCTGGAGGGGGGAGGGAGAAAGAGAGAAGGAGAAAGATATTGGCCCCAGGGTAGAGAGTAGGGAGTAGGGGATAAGGATGTGAGGGTGGGAGGAAAGGAAAAAAGAGGAGAGACAGGAAGACAGAGAAGAGATAAAGGGCTTGGGGTAGCATAGGGATAGGGACACAATATGAAGAAAGGCTGAAGCTTCTAGGGCTCTTTAGCTTGGAGAAAAGAGGGCTGAGGGGAGATATGATAGAGATCTATAAAATAATGAGTGGAGTGGAACAGGTAGACGTGAATCATTTGTTTACTCTTTCCAAAAATACTAGGACTAGGGGGCATGCAATGAAGCTACAAAGCAGTAAATTTAATATGAATCGGAGAAAATGTTTCTTCACTCAATGTGTAATTAAACTCTGGAATTTGTTTCCAGAGAATGTGGTAAAGGTGGTTAGCTTATTGGGGTTTAAAAAAGGTCTGGACGGCTTCCTAAAGGAAAAGTCCATAGACCATTATTAAATTGACAGAGAAAATCCACTGCTATTTCTGGGATAAGCAGCATAAAATGTATTGAACTTTTTTGGGATCTTGCCAGGTATTTTTGACCTGGATTGGCCACTGTTGGAAACAGGATGCTGGGCTTGATGGACCTTTGGTCTGTCCCAGTGTGGCAATACTTATGTACTTATGAGCAATGCTGGACAGAGAAGAAATAGGGACACACAAGGACAATGTTGGACATGGGTAGGATATTGATCACAGGGGAACGGATATGGACTGTAGGAGAGGTCAAGATAGGGGCGCAGAAGAGAGATGCTGAAAATAGAGGAGGATAAGGACACAGAGGGCAAATGCTGAATGTGGAGGGAGGGATAGAAACAGGGATATAGAGGGGAAATGCTGGACAGGACAGATAGAGTTGCAGAGGGAAGATGGATGGTGGACATGGAGAGAGAAGAAAATTCAATTGGATAAGAGATCCTGCAAAAGCAGGAACTCCCCCCCCCCCCCCCCCCCCCCCCCCCCACACACACACACACACAAACACACACACCGAAAATCAGAAAAGAAATACTGGGACACTGGAACCAATGCAAATAGAAAAATATAATGCTCAAACAACAAAGGTAGAAAAAAGCATTTTATTCTGAATTTATTAATTAGAATATATCAGCTTTTGAAAGTGCACATCACTGGTGTTTTGCATTTCAGTTTATATTTCTCTGTTATTGCTGTGTTCAGAATCTGACTTCCTGAGGTTTCCTGTTCACTTTCTTGCCTTCATACCTCTATTATTGATGTGTGGCCCCTTGTTAAATATTTGTTCAGGGTCTATCTGGGTTTTGTGTGTATGATTAAGGCAGTGATTCCCAAATATTTTACTATGGTGGAACCCCTAAAAGTGAAGATACTTACCTGTAGCAGGCATTCTCCGAGGACATCAGGCCATTCATTCTTACATGTGGGTGACGTAATCCACGTTGTCTGATGCGGAGCTTAAATAAAACTAATACAGCTTTAGGAGCATGCACAGTGTCCCCACCGCGCATGCACGAATGCCTTCCCACCCGTCACGAGAGCACAGGACCAGCAGTACAATAACATGGAAAACTCCAAGAGGAGGTGGGAGGGGTATGTAAGAATGAATGGCCTGCTGTCCTCAGAGAATACCTGCTACAGGTAAGTATCTTTGCCTTCTTCGAGGACAAGCAGGCCATATTCTTACATGTAGGAATCCCTAGCTACCAAGCACACCGAAAACAACAACTAGTGGTCAATTGGACCTCACAACGGCAAGGACAAAATAGTAACTTACCTGAATCTATATACAATTATGTGAGATTACAGCCTGGAACAGAACAAAATGGGGCCCAGGGGGTTGAGTTAGATTCTAGACCCCAAACAAATTCTATAAAACTGTCTGTCGAAACTAACTATCGTATCAGGTATTCTGCTCAAGGCAGTAGTGAGATGTGAATGTATGGACTGTAGACCACGTTGCAGCCTTGCAAATTTCTTCTATGGAGGCTGACCGCAAATTGACTACTGACACTGCCCACGTATCTGATATTATGAGCCTTGATATGACCCTCAAGAGTCAGCCCAGCCTGGGCATAAGTGAAAGAAATGCAATCTGCCAGCCAATTGGAGACTGTGTATTTCCCGATGGCAACTCCTATCCTGTTGGGATAAAAAGAAACAAAAAGCTGGGTGGACTGTTTGTAGGACCTAGTCCACTCCAAGTAAAAGTCCAGTGCTTGCTTGTATTCCATGATGTGCTGTTTGCTTTTGACAGGATGGGCATGAGGCTTGGAAAAGAATGTTGAAAGAACGATCGACTGGTTCAGATGGAACTCTGACATAACCTTAGGCAGGAACTTAGGATGCATGCGGACAACTACTCTATTATGATGAAATTTGGTGTAAGGTGGATCCGCCACTAGGGCCTGAAGCTCACTGATCCTGCAAGCTGAAGTAACAGCCACCAAATTCAAGACCTTCCAGGTCATGTACTTCAGATGACAGGAATCTAGCAGCTCAAAAGGAGTTTTCATCAGCTGGGTGAGGACGGCATTGAGGTACCATGACACAGGCGCAGGTCTGACAGGGGGCTTTGTCAAAAGCAAACCACTCATGAAGCGAACAACTAAAGGCTGTCCAGAGATTGGTCCTACCCTCTACACAGCAAAACTAAGCACTAATCGCACTAAGGTGAACCCTTACAGAATTGGTCTTGAGATCAGATTCAGAAAAGTGTAGAAAGTATTCAAGCAGGATGTGTGTAGGGCAAGTAAGAGGATCTAGGGCCCTGCCTTCACACAAGATGGCAAATCTCCTCCATTTGAATGAGTAACACCTCTTAGTGGAATCTTTCCTGGAAGCCAACAAGACCCTGGAGACACCCTCAGGAAGATGCAAGGAAGCTAATTCTAAGCTCTCAACATCCAGGCTGTGAGGGCCAGAGAGTGGTGGTTGGGATGTAGAAGAGATCCCTTGTTCTTCATGATAAGGGTCAGAAAATACTCCAAGGTTTTTCAGAGGATATCTCCAGAAGAAGAGAGAACCAGATCTGCCTGGGCCAATATGGAGTGATTAGAATCATGGTTCCTCAGTCTTGCTTGAGTTTTAGCAAAGGAGGAGATTCGTAGTCCAGGATCTCGAACATCTCAGCCCTAGGCTTGTTCTCCATCTCCAAACAAATGGGAATAGCAGCCACCATTTCCCTGACAAAACCGGGGAAGGAAAGGCGCTCATTGGGAGACTTCCATCTTAACTTTGGAGGGGAGGGAGGATATCATAGGACTCCTCCTCCAAGAAGTACTATGGATCCTCATCAGACTCCCACAAGCACTCATCGGTGTTGGTAAATAACTCCTCATGGGAGAGCTGAGAATGAGCCTGCCTCGATACAGAAGAACCACCCTCAACTCTGGTGAAGATTTCTCCACTGATGTCGAGGGGGTGCCAGCACAGGCAGTTGTCGACACCAGTGCAGCACGCAACACCAGCATCTGAAGACCTCACTGCAGGCTGAGGGCCCTACGGAGCTTTATCAAGAGGCACGGCTGGTGCAAGCACCCCAGACACCAATGTGCACTGTTGTAAAATCCCTGCCAAGTGCTTATGGAGCATGGTCCAGATGTGCTCATGGAGAAAGGCCATTGGGAAAGGCTGGGGTGTCAGTTCAGAGACAGACTGCTGAACTGCAGGGGTTGAGATGGGTGCCTGGTCCTGGCTGCCTGGAAACCAGAACATCAACACCTCTAGTATAGAGGGGAAGCGGTCCTTCAAGCTCCGACGCTTCTGAGGGACCGAATCCCTCTGTACCGCAGAGCTCCTGGCACTGTGAGTTGAGGGGGATTGATGCTGATTCTTTTTGGCCTTCACCCGATGTCAGTCATCGATGCTCCTTGGTGCTGACAAGGACGACGTCAAATCCCCACATCGCCTTGGTGTTGGGTCCAATGCTGACTAGTTCTAGGAGCCCTGCACAGTAGTTGGTATCAAGGCAGGTGGAGACCCACTTGATGTACATCTGCTCCCAGTGTCCAAGTCAGGCCTATCAGCCATACCAACCAATGCACCCGATGTCGATGCAACTCCCGATGTTGATGCCGACTCTGATGCTGAGGTTTTGGACTGGGCTCCAAAAATCTTTTCTTTTTGAGCCTCTCTGGCCAGTTGGGTTCTTTTTTTTATATGAAGGCAAGGAACATAGCTGGAAAGGGTATATTCAGGCCCCAAACACTGAAGACACCAAGAATGAGTGTCTTTGCCAGATATAGTCCTATTGCCCTGGCTACAGCACTTAAAGCCACTGAGAATCTTCAATGACATGAAAGGAAAAACAGCAGTGACCAAATCAAATGGCTTGATGGTGCCTGAAAAAAGGGGCAAGCACCAGAAAAAGAGAGGGACAAACACCCTACCGGAGTTCAGGTCTAAGAGGGCCTACCAAGCCCACAAAAATAAAAGAAAACTTAAAAGCGGAGAAACTCAAAGTAAAGACAAGGGAAGGAGAAGAAATTTTCTATTTTCTGAAAAGATGAAAACAAAAAATCAGGGAAAAAACCCAGAAGGAAAGGTACAAAAAGCTCAAAAAGCAACCTCACGCACAGACGCTGTAAGGAGCATGGGACGAGTTCTTTCCTCACTGCGGATGAAGAGAGACTGCTGGTCCCGCACTCTCGTGCACCAGGCAATGTAGATGATGTCACACATCTGAGAAAATGGCCTGCTTGACCTTGGAGAAATAGTTTTTCATATACCCAGGACCCCTGAATTTATGTAAACATATATATGTTCATACCAGGGGCGTAGCCAGACCTCAAGGTTGGCGGGGCCAGAGCCCAAGGTGGGAGGGCATATTTTGGTCACCGCCCCGCTGCCACGCCCTTCCTCTTTCGTCCCCCTCCGCTGCCTTGCCGCCCTCCCCTCCACCGCCCACTGCCGTTGCTGTAACATCTTGGCTGGCAGGGGTCCCCAACCTCCGCCAGCTGAAGACTTCGTCCAGCGCTGGTCTCCGGTGCCATTGCATTGCCTGCCCTGCTCTCTCTTCCTCTCATGTCCGGCACGCTCAGTTTCATGTAAAGGAGCATCAGCGTGCACAAGAGGACATCAGCAAGAAGAAAGAAGAGCAGGGCAGTGAACGCAGCTGCGCCGGAGACTAGCGCTGAAGAAGACTTCGGCTGGCGGGGGTTGGAGACCCCCGCCAGCCAAACCAGGGGCCCGGATGAAATTTGCGGGGGCCCAGGCTCCCGTGGCCCCACCTAGCTATGCCCCTGCTTGTCAATCAGATTAGCCAGCAGCCAATCCTTGGGCTTCAGTCCCTTCACCACCATTTCAAATTTATACATTAGAAAAACCTAACTTATTGACCTTCAATTTCACTTATTGGGGTGATACATATCACTCTTCTGGATGAGCCACCCTTGGCGTCCCCTGCACTGTGGTCCAGCATATTCTTTCAGTACACTACTCCCGTGTCCATCAATTTCCTTACCACCCCCCCCCCCCCCACCCCCATGCCTTCCAACTACACTGTGCAGCCAAGGAGCTCTCACAGTTGGAGCAACGTGAGGTTCATGAAAAACCTGTTGACCTTGTAGTTCCCAATCTCATGGCCAGCAAAATCAACAAGCTCTCTGAGGGTCGGGGGAAAGATATGTGTGTGAGAGAGAGAAAGAGAGGGGCAGATGAGCTATAGGCAAGTGGGAGAGGTGAGAGTGAAGGAGGCAAACTGGCTGCAGGTCTCTATAGAGGCATAGGCATCATCTGCTGACATTTTTTAATTCTACTTTAATTCAGTTGCCTAAGAGATCTATATATATCTACTGAAGCTTGCACCATTTAATTTTCTGTCACTTTATTCTTTGTCATTTGATATCTTATATTTATTTATTTTATTTATAACAGTATTTATAACCCATGATTTTCCAAAATGAATTGGCTCAATGTGGCTTACAAAAGTTACAGTGAAGACCTTTTTAGTTAACATCAGAAGTGTTATTAAATTTAGATATTAAGACATGTATTATCTGCAACTATTTTGTTGATCTTTCTTTCTGCATATTGTCAGACATTTAAGGACTCAGGCCCTGCCCCATCCTGGCCATGCCCTGCCCCAACCCCACCCCAAACAGAAGAGCCACTGACTGCCTAAGGCTGTGAGGCTGAGCAGTGTCGGCTTTAGGGGGTACACCTGGTGATACCAAGTCCCTCCCCCACCCTTCTCCCCTCTCCAGTTCTCCCTCCATTTTCCTTCTTCACTGAAAAAAAAATTGGAGCATAATTCTTTAAAGTACGCAGCCTTGGCTGCAGGAGAAATAGTGGTTTGGACTAATATAAAGGGCTTAATAGTTGAGAGGGTATGAGTGTGCTTCCAGCAACACTGAGTTTGACAGGCAGGACTCCCGACAGCTGGCTCTTCTTTTTCTGATGTAATTTCCTCTTTCTGCAAGGGCGGGACATTGAGAGGGAAGGGATGGGTAGAGAGTGAGACGACAAGTCTGCCTGCTGCTTTCACTGTCGCGGCCGCTGCGACTGAGGTAAAATAAAAGATTTAAACCATGCAGGGCAGCAGGAACAAAAATGGGGATGTTGGGGGAGAAGAAGGCGGGCAGGTGGGGCTGGGGTTGTAACCGGAACTCAGGGGCTGAAAAGGGCGGTAGGTGGGGGCTGGGGCGAGTCACTGGACATGAATGGGAGGAGAGGATAGGGGCAAAAGAGAATCGCTAAACATGGATGGGAGCAGGAGGGCAGAGGAGAATCACTGGACATGGATGAGAGGGGAGAGCAGGGGAGAGAGGAGAAATCGCTGGACATGCAGGGGAGGGCAGGTCAGGGCCCAGGGAGAGAAGAGAAATCACTGGATATGGAGGGTAGGGCAAGGGAGAGAGGAAATTGCTTGATATGGATGGAGGAGAGGGCAGGGGAGAGAAGACTTGCTGGACATGGGTGGATGGAGGGGAGGGCAGAGAAGAGAGGAGAGTTGCTGGACATGGATGGATGGAGAGGAGGGCAGGGGAGAGAGGAGAGTTGCTGGACATGGATGGAGGGGATGGCAGGAGAAATTCTGGACATGGTTGCAGGGGAGGGAAGACAGGAAGGAGATGTACATGGAGGGGAGGGAAGAGAGGAGAAATGCTGGATATGGATGGAGTAGAGGACAGAGAAGAGAGAAGAAATGTTGGACAGGGATGGAGGGAAGGAAAGACAGAACAAGGAGATGCACACGGATGGAGGGGAAGGGAGAGAGAAGAGATGCTGGACATGGATGGAGGGAAAAGAAGACAGAGGAAGTAAATGCCCATGGATGGAGGGGAGGGGTGAAAGAAGAAATGCTAGTCATGGATGGAGGGGAGGGAAGACAGGAGGAGATGCACATGGATGAAGGGGAGAGAGAAGAAATTCTGGACATGGATGGAGGGCAGGGAAGACAGAGGAAGGAGATTCACATGGATGGAGGGGAGGGGAAAGAGGAGAAATGATGGACATGGATAGTGGCGAGGGAAGAGAGAGGAAGTGAGATGTACATGGATGAAGGGGAGAAAGGAAAAATGCTGGACATGGATGGGAGGGGAGGGAAGAGAGAGGAAGGAAATGAGATGAAGGGAAAGGAAGAGAGGAGAAAAACTGCACATGGATGGAGAAAATAGGCAGAAGCTGGATCCTCTCTATACTTCTTCCAGTCAAGTCTGCGGAAGACCCAGCTTTTACTTATGGATGTAGGGCAAGAAATGAAGAAGAAAGGAGGAAAGTAAAGAAATAAATGGAAAGGAAGCCCTGGAAATGGAGTTAAGAGGACAGATAGAGAGCAGCAGAATCAGAAACTGGGACCAGCATGATCAGAAAAACAAAGTCACCAGACAACAAAGGTAGAAAAAAAAATCATTTTATTTTAATTTTAGTGTTTGGAATATGTCCACTTTGAGAATTTACATCTCCTGTCTTATTTTGCAATGTGTAGCAGTGTTTATTTCTGTTGTTCTGGTACTGTGCTCCATGCAGAGTCAAACATTTTAGGATTTTAGGTTAATGTTTGAAGAATTTGAAGAGAGGCTATCTTTGTTCTGCATGTGTGACTGCAAGGCCTAAGTGTCTGAATTGGGATCTGTTTGTTAGGTTCTGAGATTTTGCTAACATATTGTTTTTTCAGATTTGGCAAGACTGTTCTCCTAATTCCTGGTCTGTTTGCTAATTTGGTTTGTGTCATTTTGGGTATACTGGAGCTGTAACAGCTTACAGAAATTATTTATAATGAAAACAAAAAAAAACACGTTATTTTTCTTCTCCTATACTGGTGTAATATTTTCAATGTTGCCTGTTTATATGTGCCATGGCTGGTAAAAGGGGTGTGGCTACTGTAGAGGCGGAGCCATAGTGATCCTTCCCCTGGATGGGTAGGGGTGCCAACTAATAGGCTGCAGGAGGGCGTCAGAAACCCTAGCACCGGCCCTGCTGGCTCTCCTAGGGTGAGTATATCTTTAAATTTTCTTTCAACTTCGGGTCAGTCGCAGTTTTACTTTTGTTTTCTTTGTGATGGCTGCCAAAGTTGTTAAACGCTGCTCCCTCTGTGAGAAGCAGAAAGCAGCACTGGGGCAGTGTCTGGGTGGCTATGCAGGCTCTCCTCTGGCAGAGGGGGATGTGATTGGGGAGGCCTCATTAGCTTCCCAAGCAGGAGAGAGACAGAGCTGCCAAGGGGTCCCAATTTTTGAGAGGGAGATTTTAGTACATGCCCCCAGCCACGCCCTACTCTGCCTTGGCTCCACCCCCTGACACACCTCAATCCCACAGCCATTTCAGAAAATATTTTATTTAGTAGCCTAATACCCTTTTCAATTAGCTTTCAGAGGCCAAAACCTCTTGCCTCAGGCCAGAACAGTACAATGCTGTTATGGTATCCTCCCCTGACCTGAGGAAGGAAGTGCTGGTCTCTGAAAGCTAATCAAAAGTGTTTTAAAAATCAGTGAAGGTGTCACCTTATTTTCTATTTTGTGTTTTATTTGCGTTTATTATCCTTCCTTAACCCAGCTACCACATTGCTTTATCCTAAATTTAAAAAATATATATTTTCTGTACCTTTGTTGTCTGGCCATTTACTTTTTCTAATTGTGTTGGTCCCAGTCTCTTTATTCTGTATTCCTTTGTCTTCTCTTGCCAGGGTTTCCTGTCCATTTGTCATTTTCGCTCCTTTTCCTTTGTTCTCTTCAATTTATTTTTCTGGCTCGCTCTCAGTACAGATTTAATTCATTCTTACTATCCATCCTTTAATTTCCCTCTTTTTACTTCATCTACCTATGGCTTTTCATATTTTCCTCACTTTTGTTCTCCCCATGCCCCTTCTTCTTATTCTCCAGTCTTTCACTAACTCTATCCCCATCCTTCCAGTGTCTCCCCCTCCCTCTCTGCATCCTTCCATCCAGCGTCTCATCTTTCTCTCCCTAACCTTCTATCCAGCACCTTCCCTCTTTTTCTCCTACCCTTCCATTCAGTGTCATCCCTCTTGCTCTTTCCATCCTTCCACCCATTACCCTCTCCCAATCCTTCTGTCCATTGTCTCCCTCTCCTTCCATCCATTGTCTTCCTCTATTTCCCCTTCCTTCTAGACAGTTCTCTCTCTCGACCCTTTTCCATTCAGCATGTCCTCTCTCTCCCCATCCTTCCAGTGTCTTTCTTCTTTTCCCTCCCTACCCTTCCATCCAGCCTCTTCCTTCCTTCTGCCTCCTCCTTCCAGCATTTTCCCTCTTTCTCCCTCCTTTCATCCAGCATTTCTCCGTCTGACAGCTAGGGTCTCCCCCAGTTTCTCCCCAGCAGCTTCTCTCTCTCTCTCCTGCCCATGTCACCTCTTTCTCTCCCCATCTCTCTCTGGCTCTCTTCTCTCTCTCTCTCTGTCTCTGTACCCTCCAGCGTCCCCACTCTTCTTTCTTTCTCTCCCCTCTGCTTTATCTGGACACCTCCCTCTGGACACCCTTTCCCCTTTCCCCCTTCCCCTACCCTTTCCAGCCATGTTTCCACTCTCCCTCCGGCCCTCTTTGCAGCAGCAGCAGCAGCAGCATCAACCAACACAAGAACAAAAACAAGCACGGGGCCGCAGCAACCTTCAAGCATGCGCTGTCGGCTCTGTCAGTCCTCTGCCCTTGGAACGGGAAATTGACATCAGCAGGGGCAGCGGATGGCAGAGCCAACAGCGCATGCCTGAAGGCTGCTGCGGCCCCGCGCTTGTTTTTGTTCTTATGCCGGCTGTGGACAGAAGAGGCGGCAGCGGCTCTGGCTCAGCACAGCGCTTGTTTTTGTTCCTGCCGCTGCTCAACAGAAGCAGCGGCAGCGGTGGAATTCAGCGGGAGAGTTTCCCGCTTTGGTGGGAGTGCAGGAGAGGACCTGCCAAAGCGGGAGTCTCCCACATTGGCAGGTATGGAGATACAAGCTCATTCTCCTCATGGGGCTGAAAGTGATCTGGCAGCCATTTTATAGCAGCGTGATTCGGGAGCAGCACTGCCGATGACTTTTTTAGCCAGCACTGCTTTGGAGGTCCTTACACAGATGTCAGTCACTCCGAGGGTTTCTCTGGGGCAGGTCTTCTTATACACTTCCTCTCCTCTCCCCTGAGTTAATTCTGCTGCTC
The DNA here is from genome assembly GCF_901765095.1 of Microcaecilia unicolor. Lineage (NCBI taxonomy): Eukaryota > Metazoa > Chordata > Amphibia > Gymnophiona > Siphonopidae > Microcaecilia > Microcaecilia unicolor. The sequence goes on from NC_044032.1 coordinate 445,496,378, forward strand.
AATAATGCCTATATGTTGAAGACGTCTGGTAGGGGAACTGACAGTTCCTTTTCAGCCTTTAGAGATTTCTGGCTTGCTCTGTGCCTCAATATTCCCAGAGTGAATTCATTCAAAAAGGTGGTAAATAAATCCTAATAAATATATACAACTTTTGAATTTTGAGCACCTACATTATAGAATTATCCCCTTCAAGTGTGCTTCTCACTGTAGGTGGGAGGTACTTTTACATAGTCAGGATTTTGCTTTTAGATATTTCTAGAAATCAAACAAAATAAAACATGGAAAAGAAAATAAGATGATACCTTTTTTATTGAACATAACTTAATACATTTCTTGATTAGCTTTCGAAGGTTGCCCTTCTTCCTCAGATCAGAAATAAGCAAATGAGGTAGCAGATAGTATATATGAGAGAAACATCAAAGCATTACTTTGACTGTCTGACAGAGTGGGAGGGTGGGGGTATGCATGGGGACATCAAAGCATTTCATTGATATTCTAACAGAATGGGTGTTGGTAGGTGAGAGGAGGGTAATAAACAGAAATAAACAGAGAAATACAGCTTTATGTTTTATAATGAGTTAGAAAACCCAGATCCTTATTAAGTCCTGTTTGTTGGGTGTCAAAATATTCAATCATTCTTATTTCAAAGGTCTTACGTTCCTGTATTGTTTTAAAATTACCTTTCAGTATTCTTACTGTGAAATCACTGGTGCAGTGTTCTGGTCTTGTGAAGTGTTGGCCCACAGGGGTGGGGGCCAGACTGGCACTGGCTATTTTCATGTGATGTCTGTGTAGATTGAATCTTGTCTTAAGCATCTGGCCTGTTTCTCCAATATAGCATCCTTCGTTACATTTCTTACACTGAATGATATATAGTACATTGGAAGATGAGCATGTAAAATAGTTCTTTATGTTGAATATTTTTCCTTTGTGAATGACTGTGGGGTCTTGTGAAATGTTTTGGCATAGTTTGCAGCTGGCTGTGTTACACGGAAACGTGCCCTTTTCTTTTTCCGTCTGTGTTGGAAGTTTACTTCTGATCAGCTTGTGTTTTAAATTTGGTGGCTGTCGGAAGGCCAGCACTGGTGGGGATGGGAACATCTCTTTCAGTAATTCATCTTCCTGAAGTAGTGGCTGTAGGTCTCTTATGATTTTCCTCAGTTTCTCCAGCTCTGGGTTGTATGTCACTACAAGGGGAATTCTGTCGTTGGCTTTTTTTTCTTTGTACTGTAGCAGATTTTCCCTGGGTGTTTTGAAGGAGGAGGCAATATTCTTGGAAATTATTTTGAGGTTGTAGCCTTTCTGTTTGAAGGATGCAGTCAGGGTTTCAAGGTGTCTGTCTCTATCCTCTGGGTCCAAGCAGATACGGTGGTATCTTATGGCTTGGCTGTAAATAATGGATCTTTTTGTATGTGAAGGGTGGAAGCTGGAGTTGTGGAGGTAGCTGCATCTGTCTGTGGGTTTCTTGTATATAGATGTTTGTATACAGCCATGACTGATTGAGACTGTGGTGTCCAAAATATTGACAGCTACCTCCACAACTCCAGGAAGAAGGGCAACCTTCGAAAGCTAATCAAGAAATGTTTTAAGTTATGTCCAATAAAAAAGGTATCATCTTATTTTCTTTTCCATGTTTTATTTTGTTTGATTTCTCTTGATAACCTTTAAGAGTGGACTAACACGGCTACCACAGCTCTCTACTTTAGATATTTCTAGTAACCCTTAATTGCAACTGCCTTCAGAACAGATGCTCCTCTTTCATGAAACAATTCATGGTTGGGAAAATCCAGAAAATGGTAAGTAAATATGGCTTTTTAAGTAATCAAATACACAACACAGATATATGCCAAAAGATACAAACACCAACTCAATCTGTTTTCATTTATTAAATTAACTTTTAGTGGGAAAAAAAAAGAACAAAGAAATACAAAATTGTTCTGTAACCCTGATGTAGGCATGTTTTGGCATGACTGCCTGTCTTAAGGGATTTTTCACTGTATGCTTGAAAACTATGTCCAGACAGCTTATCACAGAAATTTTTTGTGTGAACCCAGTCAATAACTTTAAAAAAATGTGGCTGCCAATTTTTCACTCAGTGAACTCATCTGTGTAAGTAGCAGGAGGAGGATGCCAAACTGTACCTTCCTTTGTAGTAAGAGGAGGAACATTCTGGGCCCTGGTGCAGAGCAGTGCCAGTCAAGCTAATGAAGGGCTGGGCTAGTCGTGGAAAGCCCCATAATATATATTCTTTAGGAAATGGAGATAACTATAACCAGGGGCGTATCTGGACTCCGGCGGTAGGGGGGGTCAGAGCCAGAGGGAGGGGGCACATTTTAGCCCCCCCCCTGCCATTGTCAGAGCCCCCATCGCCACCAATGACTCTCTCCACCCCCCTCCCGCTGCCAACCCTCCCCCGCTGCCGTTGCTTACCTTTGCTGGCGGGGGACCCCAACCCCCGCCAGCTGAGGTCCGCTTCCACCTGCCGCTGCCTTAAAAACTACTTCTTCAGCCAGCGGGGGACCCCAAACCCCCGCCAGCCGCCCCGAGGTGTTTAAATTTCATCTTCGGCCTCCGTGGCCGTGCTGCTGTTGATAGGAGCTGTTGAATCCACTTCGGAGTCTGACGTCGCAGCACATACAACGGCAGGTGGAAGCGGACCTCAGCTGGCGGGGGTTGGGGTCCCCCGCCAGCAAAAGTAAGCAACGGCAGCGGGGGAGGGTTGATGGCGGTAGGGGGGGTCCAGGGCAAAATCTGCGGGGGCCCAGGCCCCTGAGGCCCCACGCAGATACGCCCCTGACTATAACACTAGACGGTGGGGACATTCCCATTGTCTTTCTCCACCTGCAAGTCCAGCAAACCCTCTCCCTTCCCTCCTGCATGCTCAAGGTCTCTCTAATCCCCCTCTCCCTGTCCCTGTGGTCCTCAAAACACATGGCAGGTCACCAACACAGAGGCAGTGATAAAAACAGGCTACCTCTGCCCTTTTCTCTGCCACATCCCACCTCTCTGTTGTAACTTCCTGTGAACAGGATGTGGCAGAGAAAATGCCCTGCTGAGGCCAAGAAGAGGCATCCTGTTTTAATCACTGCCTAGCTCTCCCAGTACCTGCTGTGCATTTTAAGGACCATGAGGAGGGGAGAGAGAGTTCTCCGAGGACAAGCAGGCTAATATTCTCACATGTGGGTAACGCGATCTGCACTGCCTGATCCGGAGCGTGTAACAAGCTTGTCACAGAGCTCTTTGGAGTGCAAGTCACGCTCCAGTATGAATGTACAATGCCTTCCTGTATGCCGCACGAGCACGGGACTAACAGTTCACTTTCTCCCCATTCGATTTTCTCTTACTTTTCTTTTTCTTTTTCCTTTATTTACTATTCTCAGTAGGGTGCACTTAGGCCTGAGCCCCAATTGAGTTTTTCCGTTATTTTTTTTTCTCTCTGGTGCTTAGGTTCCTTTACAACTCTCTGAGTAAAGATTAGTTCAGGATGTTTTTTTTCTCTTAGTACCCTACTCCCCATGGTTCAAGGCAATGATTGGCTCTGCTCTCTGGACTTGAAGGAGGTTTCAGCTGGGGACACTCTACTTCCTGTAACGCTTGCTCCCTTTTGACCTTGCATCAGCTCCCAGGGTATTCACTAAGCATCTAGTGGTATTTGCAGTACCGCTGCACTTACTGTTAGTCCATGTGTTTCCCTACCAGGTCATTTTGGTTGGTGCAGAGCACGCCAATGACCAATGCTCTGGAGTCCATATGGAGAACTTTGAGTGTTGGATCTATTAGGGTTTGGTTTAATCTACCCCCAGTCCCATCTGCTTTCCGTCTCCCATTTGGAAATCATTGTAATTCTTCTGGATACTCATCGGACTTGGGATTTCTTCTCGTGTCGGGACGGATACTCTTGTTGTTCTTGCCGCTCAGGCTCAAGCCTGTCGGCAGCTCGCACATTGGCAGACATTGAGGTTGTTTGATCACATTGCCTCCGCCGTCCATGTAACTTCCATGCCTCATTTTCACGTGGGATGTCCCTTTTGACCCTAGCTTTTCAGTGGTGTCAGACCATGGGGACGCTGAAAGATGTCATCCGATGTCCCCACGGCTCATTTGCTGTCTGAGTTGGTGAACGATTCAGTCCCATTTCTGTCTGGAACTGCCTTTTCTAATTCCTTGGCCTTGCAGGCTGCTGACAGTAGCTACATCCCACCTGGGGTGGGAACCCACTTAGCCACTCAGGATGCTTGGTCAGCCCCAGAGACAGCTCTCCCTATCATCTTTCTGGAACTCTGGCTGATCTGAAATGCTCTAAATGACTGCAGTGATAGACTGATCAGCTACTTTGTGTTTGTTCACAATGACAATCAGGTCGCACTGTACTACCCCAATAAGCAGGATGCACTGGATTGTACCCTCTATGTCAGAGGCCCATCCAGAAACGGCAGAGAGTTGTCCATTTGGGCCTGCTCCTTGAGGCTACTTTTTTGGCAGACAATTCCAACAGTCTAGCCGCCAGACTGTACAAGGTCATGTATCGACATGAGTGGTCTCTTTACTACTACTACTACTACTTATCATTTCTATAGCGCTACAAGACAGGAGCATTGCCTGCGAGCTCTTCCTACTGTGGACCATCCTTTTGATACATCTCATGGCCACTCAAGTACATCTCTCCATCTTTCAATTCTGTTCCAGGCTCCAGGTCCACAACAGATTACTGTTGGTTGCCTTCCTCCTTCCTTAGGGGAACAGATTTCTGTATTCATCTCCTCTCATCTCTCTCTTAGGACAGGCTCTGCTGCCACGCAGGTAGGACCACAGGGCCAGGATTCTGATTGTTCCTTATTGGCCCCTGCAGATCTGACTTTCTCTTCTTCTGAAGTTCTGAGCACCGTGGAGCTTAGACTATTCTCCGACCCTCATCACGTGGAGTGGGGGTTCTCTTCTACATCCCATCCTCTGGTCTCTGGCCTCACAGCCTGGATGCTTGGGCTTTGCATTAGCTGCCTCACGTCTTCCTGAGGATGTCTCCATGGTCTTGCTGATTTTCAGGAAAGCTCCCCTTAAGAAATGTTCCTCTTTCCTACGGGGTAGATTTGCCATCTGGTGTGCAGGTGGGCCCATGATCCCTTTTCTTGCCCTGCACAGGTCTTGATTGCATACCTTCTACATCTTTCTGAGTTTGGTATGAACCCAACTCGATGGGGTTTTAACTCGGTTTACTCAGTGCTTCTCATCTTCGCTTAGTGGATACACCCATCTCTTCACAGCCTCTAGTTGTTCACTTTGTTAATTTCCTTATGTCACAGCCCCAGTCACACCTCTGTATGTGTTATGTGGACCTCAGCGCTGATCTCCCTAACTGATAAATGTTCCTTTTAAGCCACTTATTTTCCTGTCCTTTGATAAGTTGGACCTGGACAGTCTTGTTTTTAGTGGCTGTTCCTTCAGCTCGCAGGGTCCATGAGCTTTGGCCCTGGTGGCAGTTCCAATCTTTCATCATAATAGAGTGATTCTCTACACATACCCCGAGTTCCTGTCTCAGTTTGTGTTGGGGTTCTATCTACAACAGTCGCTTGTCTTGCCTCCATCCTTCCCACAGTCTCATGCCCCTGGCAAACGCATACTGCACTACTTGGACTGCAAGCGAACATTGGCCTTTTCCTTGAAGCGGCCTAAGCACCACAGGTGTTTTCCCCAGCTTTTTGTTTCCTTTCATCCCACAAGATGTGGGCCACCATTGGGAAATGCACAATATCTATTTGGCTACCTCATTATTTTTCTTTTCCTTATGCCCAGGCTGAGCTACCCAGGAGGATCCTTTTAAGACTTACAGTGTCAGAGCCATGGCTGTGTTGTTAGCCTCCATTGGGGAGATTTGCTAGGCTGCTGTGTGGTGCTCATTCCACACATTCACATTTCATTTCTGATTTAGATAGTATGCTCTAAGCAGCAACCCCAACATAACAGTAGATTTGGATAGATAGGAATACAGACTTAGTTTGGGTTCTAAAATCCAACTCCCCCCGCCTAGGCCTGTTTTTTAAATTTTGTGCCAGGCTACACTTTTGATGATTTGCTGAGGTTTACAGTTTATCTATGTTCTGACCTTGTCATTACAAGGTGCAGTTCATCATTGGTTGTTGTTTCCAGTGAGCCTGGTAGCTAGGTATTCCCCACTTGTGAGAATATTAGCCTGCTTGTCCTTGGAGAAAGCAAAGATACTTACCTGTAGTAGGTTTTCTCCGAGGACAGCAGGCTGTATATTTTCACATACCCTCCCATCTCCCCTTGGAGTTGTCTTCTATGCTATAATATTATACTGTTAGTCCCACGCTCACGCGGCAGGTGGGAAGGCACTCACGCATGCTTACTGGAGCATGACCCATGCTCCAAAGAGCTCTGTGAAAAGCTTGATACAAGCTCCAAACCAGGCAATGTGGATCACGTTACCTTTATTTGAGAATATACAGCCTGATGTCCTTGAACACCTGCTACAGGTAAGTATCTTCACTTTAGAGAAATGCCAGACCTGCAAAGGTTGGTGGAGGAGAGAAGGGGAGAGATGTTGGATCTGGATGGGTGGAACAGAAGGAAGAGAGAGAGACCTGGAGCAAAGGAAAGGGGAAAGAGAAGAGGAAATATGCTGGCCTGGGTGTGGGGGGGGGGGAGCAGAAGGGAGAGAGTGAGACCTGGAGCAAGAGAGGAGGAGAGATGCTGGTCCTGAATTGAATTGAATACACAAGACGCCATGGCCCAATGTTGTAGCACACCAAATTGAATGGCCTATTATTGTGGCAATTTCATGTTAAACTATTGGGCTTGGGTGAGTCCTTACTGATGGATTTCCACTATTTCACAAAAAATGTCTTTAGATTTTGGTTTTGATCAGTTCATTTATCTTCTAGGTGGGTTTTTGCTATTTGTTAGACCTGAAGAGATGGCAAAGCAGAGAGAGAGAGAGAGAGAGACCTGGAGCAAAAGGGAAGGGGAAGAGAGGGAGGAGAGATGCTGGACTGGGAGCAAAGGGGAGAGGGAGAGACTGGACCAGGGGGAGAGAGGAGGAGAGATGCTGGACCAATGGAAAGAGGGAGATAGAGATGCTGGACCATTGTGGAGGGTGCAAGAAGAAGGGAAGAGAGAGACAAGAAGCTGGACATGGGGAAGGACAGGGACACAGAAGAGATGTTGGGCGCAGAGGGAGCATAGAGACAGGTACACAGAGGAGCAATGCTGAGAAAAAGAGGAGGAAGAGAAATACAAAGGGCCAATGTTAAACAGAGTAAAATAGGGACACAGAGGAGAGATGCTGAATATGGAGGGAGCATAGGGACACTGAGAGGGCAGTTGCTAAACATGGTTAGAGGATAGGGACAGGGACACATAGGGGAAACATTGGATAGGATGGATAGGGATGCAGAGGAAAGATAGGTAGTTCACATAGAGAGAAAAAGAGTGTGAAAAGGACAGGAGAACCTGGAAAAAGAGTTCAGAAAAAAAAAAACAGAGAAAAGCAGAAAGGACACACTGGGACCAAAGCAATGCTCAAACAATAAAGGTAGAAAAAGTATATTTTCCTGAATGTATTAATTGTAATATGTCAGCTTTGGGAAATGTGCATCATGATCTCTGATACCTTGCATTTCAGTTTCTATTTCTATTACTATGACATGTCTTCTATATAGGTCTGGAATGTGTTTGCTTTTTGCAGGGTTTGTTTACTGGAGCTCTGAAGGGATTCCTTCTCCATTCCCCCCTCCTCCCTGGTCCCCAATACCTTGGGAGAGATGGCATTATAAGAGGTCCTTCTTAATTTTTCCACCTAGGACCCATTCAGTGCTACCTACACCATTCATTGGTGGAGTGATTTTTAAGGTGCTGATTGCCATGGGCTGAATTTGATGTCCAATGCAAGACCTAATCCAGCCACCAGCACTGAATATCTGAGACTTGCCCGAACAGAAGTAATCTGGGTGCTGGCTGATATTCAGTGCTGGTAACCAGACAACTATCTAGGAGTGGAGGAATAGCCTTATGGTTCTGCAATGGCCTGAGAACCTGGAGAACTGGGTATGATTCCCACTGCAGCTCTTTTTGACTCTGGGCATTGCCCCAGGTACAAAATAAGTGCCTGTATATAATATGTAAACCATCCCATCCCCTTTTCCCCTGCAGTTTGTACAGTCCTACTTGCCCAGATAGTTATCAAGGAACAGGCACTGAATGTCAACAGTGCCTGTATACTTCTGGGTTTCCCATGAACAGTAGAGTACCAAGGGTGAGGCAGCAAGAGGGTGCACAGCTGTCATCTCTGCCAGTTCCCTACCTGTTCCAGGGCAGGAGACTGGCAGAGCCAACAGCTACGGGCCTGCTCCGCGCACCTCCTTGCTAGGAGGAAAGGTGGTGGGGTGATGTGCCTCGGGGGAGGGGAGTGTGCCTTGGGGGGAGGATGATGCATCGGGCGGGGGCACAGCAGCGACCTGCCCTGGGTGGCAAACAAGCTAGGTACTCTACTGCCTTTGACTCCACCCCAGCACTAATCACAAAATGTTGCAACTGTCGGAGTAGTTATTAGGCAGTGCTTTCTAGTTAAGTGCCACTAAATATCAGCTCTGGGACCAGGCAGGAGCCTGTCCTCAATTTCTGCCCAGTGAAATAACGCTGAAAATCTACCCCACTCTGAGCAAGCTTGATTCACTTTGCCATCATCTTACTTTGTTTTAATGGACTTTTTGCCTTATTGTTTTCATTGCTCGACTTTTCCATATTCTTGTGCACCTGGGGAGGATCCAATAAATGGGTATCTTTGTACAAATCTTTACCAGCCTCCCATAGCTATTTTTCCAATGTGAGTTGTGTGTACTTGTCCATAGACTATTGATAAAATACACAGCCAGCCTTCAGGGACCCTTTTTAATGGTTCCGTGTGCGTGGGAAGAGACGGGTGGAAAAGATTTTGATATTTTGGCCACAGCCACCCACAAATAAAATGTGGACCCAACTCTAGTGTCACCCTCGGTTTCAATTAATTGGAGGGCCAACTACATACATACATACGTCATCTAAAGTTCAAAAAGGCAGCAGCTAGTACATTAGAAAACATTTACAGTGGAAAAATATTTGTGCTGATATTGCAGAAGCATTGTTACTTTTTTCTTTTTTTTCCCCTGTTATCAGAGACTCCAGATTGAACTCCATCCACCCAACTGCTGACACAGTGCTCCACAAGCAGTTACAAGATTATTCAAAAATCCTTTCTTTCTGTTTGAAATACTACAGATACAATCAAAAAGGTTCATCAAAAATCCACCATATAATCAAAGCGTGTCAGAGGTTAATATGGCATGAAAGTGCCTCTTTTAATCCTGTTTTATAATGATGTGTGAAGGCCATTATTCATGGAACACTGAGATTGGAATTCAGACATCCAGGTCTATTCATGCTGAATTTTGGCATTTTACAAAAGGTTCTGTCAAACATGGAGCCTTTGGTAAAATACCTATAAGGACATGCAATCAAATGAGATGTTCAAGTTGGGATGTTCATAGTTTCCCATATATTTTACCAAAAGCTGTGCTAAATCTGAAGCTTTTTATAAAATATGTGTATGGATGCGCAGGAATACACCTGTAAGTGCCGGCTTGTCAAACACGAACAGCCTTTTTGGTAGGAAAGACGCCCCAAAAAAGAGCAGCATCACTTCAGATTTTGCTCATTTAAGTGCTGCCATTAACCTGTGTACGTTCTGGTTTTGTAACCTACACAAGAAAACATTGGCAATTACATGTATAAGCACCAGATTTTACAAACTAGACATCCAGAAAGAGATGCTTAAGGAATCAAGGAATATTGCTCTTATTTGTAAATTTTGAGGTGGTTTTAAACACCATAGAGGAAAGCACAATTGCTCTCTCAATCACTGGTGTAAATCTCAAGTAAAAATGAGCAATCGTCTACACTTACGCTTGCTGTGGAATAGGTGTAAATGGCGATGTCCAAAGATTTAAAGTATTTATGTATTTCTGTTGTAAAATTGGAAACACAAGTGAACTTTTAGGGCTTATTCCAAAATATGCTTATGACCATGCCCCTTGAAAATTGTGGGGCCCTTTTACTAAGCTGCGTAGGTACGTCCTATGCATGTCAATTTTGAACTACCACCTGGCTACCACGTGGCCCGGGAAGTAATTTCATTTTTTTACCTGCACCCACTACACATGCTCGCGGCTCTAACCGGGCGGTAATCCGCATTGTGTGCGCACTGACGATTAGCGCCCAGTTAATGCATGAGACCTTACCGCTAAGTCATTGTGTGGCGGTAAGGTCTCAGGCCCAAAATGGACGCACGCCAATTTTCATTTTGCCGCACGTCCATTTTTGGCCCTCCCCCCCCCCCCCCCCCCCCCACACACACACACACAAAGGGCCTTATTTGCAGGTGCGCTGAAAAATAGACCTGCAGAAATCCAATACACGCATCTACACCAGCGCAGGCCATTTTTCGGCACACCTTAGTAAAAGGACCCCTGTGTGTTCTCCAGATCTTCACATGTGTTGAGATCCCAAAGGTTTTGCTTTGCTCAGATGGCAGAGACATCTTGTTGTTTATGTCCTGTCCTACTTATCAAATCACATATAGAGATTGGTGCAGACAGAGTGGGAATGTCCATTTATTTGAAAAGACATGGGAAATGTTATTTCATCTAATTTTTAGCCTGAAAAATATAGGAGAGAAAAAAAAGAAGAAATTTGGGTAGAGAGGTTCCTGTGCAAGTAGGACATCCTATGGTCCTTGAGTATCTTTGTGAAAGATTGATGAGCATGTCTTTGGCCATGGTTTGTGTTCTGTGAGTCAGGGCTTGTTGAGGATGTTAAGTGTCCAAGAAATGTGTTTAGACACTGTAAGATGCCATGCTTTCTCAGTGGCTGATCTTTTATTCAGATTTATAGACCACATAATCTAATCAATATTAATCTTCATGGAGAACAAGAAAAGAAAAATCAAATACATTTAAAAACTGCTAATAAAAACAGGGTTGAGAAAGAATAAAATTATCAGGGCTTTTTTTTGAGGGGGTACTTGGGGGTACTGATTACCGGCACTTTTTCCACTGTTTGCTAAAATTGACCCATAGTCCCCAAGTTTTAATGAAAGAGCTCAGGTTCTATACACAAATTCTGCCTTGTCATAGATTCTGTGACTGGTTGCATGGGGCCTGGCTATTGTGGCTTGGGTCTCTCATTGATCACCCCACCCCTGAAGGGTGGCCTGCCATTTGAGTACCGGTATCTTTTTCGCTAGAAAAAATGCACTGAATATTATACACAAATCAGTCAGGCATTAAATGTGGTTGTATATATAGAAAAGTTTCCATTTTTTAATGAAATTGAAGATAATTCTGTTCCAGTTTCAGTGAAAGTGGTAGACTATTCCACAGAGATGGACCCCTTACTAAAAATGTGATTTGTGTGTGTGTGTGTGTGTGTGTGTGTGTGTGTGTGTGTGTACATGCTAACTGAGCCAATTGGACACAAAGGATCTTAAGTAGATTCATAGTAGATGATCTAAGCACACGTACAGCTTGAGGTTTAACCAAATGCCTAGCTAAATAGTGTGGTTCATCATTCCACAGAACTAAAAAAAAAAATTAAACCACTGATTTTAAAAATAAACCAAAAAGTTACAGGTCAGTGCAGCTTTTCCATCACTGGCAAAATATGCTGTCATTGCCCATAATAGACAATGAACCTCGCCACAGCATTTTGGATCAACTGCAGTGCCCTGAGTGACATTGAAGACAATCCATACAAGGCATTCAGAAATCTAATTTTCCAAAAATCAATGATTTGCACCATACAAAAAAAAAACCCAACATAGTAGCAGAGTCTTTGAATAAATGTAATTTATAAAAACAACTATGGACAACATCCTGAACATAAGACCACAAGGACAGACCAGAATCTAAAAGTACCCTGCGTCTGCACACATGATTCAAAACTGAAATTTCTAAATCACCCCCTCTATCCATACATAATTTATCAAGAAGGAATGCACCACTTACCCAAAGAATTTTGGTCTTAGCAACATTTAATGCTAAATGATTCCTCAGCATCCAGTTCTTAATTATTATGACACAAGTATTAAGGCTGCCAGCAATTCCTAGAGCATTGGCTGCTGGCATCAGGAGCAGTTCAAGAGACTGTGGCACCCTGAGCCAACTTTTCTATCGCCCCCCCCCCCCCCCCCCATCACAATCCAATATCTCTCCTTCCACTCCCTTCCCCCCACCGGTGATCCAGTATCTCCTCCTCTGAAGTCCCCCTTCCCCACCTCCCCACTGATGATAACAAATGTCAAAATCCCAGTTCAGCATCTCTCCTTCTGTCTTCCCTCCCTCCTTTCCTGTGGATACTGAACTGCAGGCAGAGGGGCAGAAGGAGAGAGGGAACGGAAGAGGGAGGGAGAGATGCTAGACCAGGATTTTTGCACCCTTTATCACTGGTTCCTTGGGCCAGTGCCTCAACTGGTGCATAGGTTGAACTGGGCCTGACTGGTATAAATATGGAAACTGTAATTGCAAGAATGTAATAAAGATTAAAAGATAGCCAAAAATAGATTTGGCAAAACAGAAGCTACAACTGAACCCTGAGGAACACCAGAACATAGGAAGAACCACTATATACAACTTGTTGCTAATGATCCTGTAAATAAGAAGAACACCATTGTAAAACATTATTGCGATTTCTAAAATCTATGGGCGTAGTTTGTTTCATTTGGGGGGGGGGGCAAAGTGTGCACATTATTAAATTAATTTGCATGCAAACATCTCATACATGTTCATTATGGTTATAAAACACACACACACACACACACACACACACACACAATAGACTAAAATGCTGAATATGAAGCCAGCATACCAAAACAATGAAGATATATATGTTTTAACTGAAATGAGCCTGCACCATGGGAAATTTATCTCATTATGCCCCCTCTCACATGCACACAAATTAGTAAAAGGAGAATGCACTTTCCCTCTCCCCCTTCCCTAGGCCTGACAACAGCACCCTCCCTTTTTCCCCTTCTCTAAATCCCAGTTCTTTCTCCCTCCTTACCAGCAACTCCCCATACCATGCCACATGGATAGAAAAAATTACCCCACCCCCCACCTTTATAGGCAGCACTTTTTTTTTTAGCTCTCCTTCCCCAGAGGCAGCACTTACCCCCCCCCCCCCCCCCCCCCCCCCCCCCATATAACTTTTTTTCCTCTTGGCCCCCTCCACTGACAGCATTCATCCCCAGGGGCAGCTCATGGCAGTCTGCTGCCTAAGGTGAGGGATGAGATGATTCCCCCCCCCCCTCCCCAAGGCACCCAAAAGACAGGGCCCCCTGAAAACTCTATGTTCTATTTTTGTAGCACCAAGGCTTACCTGGCAGTAATCGGGCAGCACCGTGGGCTGCCTGGTAACAGCCAGGTTGCTGCAGGAGCCTCTACCACTACCTCAATGGGTGGCAGTAAGGGCTGTCCCTCGAAATGGCCACATAGCAAGTGGTTCACTTACCGCATGGCCATTTCTATTCAAAACCAAAAAACAGCCTTTTACACGCTGTGGTAAAAGGGGGCCTCAGCATGTGTCAAAAACACACGCTGACACTAGCGCAGGCCCCCTTTTCCCGTAGCTTATTAAAAGGGCCCCTTAGTTAGCTAGGATGAACCACATTGAAATAGTACTGTGTTTTATATGGTCCTATTTATGCGATTATCCTAGCCAATTAAGGGCCTTGTTTAATAGCCATGCTAGAGGCACGTTAGCATTTTTACCACACGCTAAGCATTAGCATGCATGTCATCTTGCGCCGCCTACTCAAAAGGTAGGCCAAGAATACCGCATCAAGAGTTCCGCTTGCCAATGTGCAAGTCGATTTCAATCCCAGCACCACTTGCCGAAGCGGAAGCCGAATTCAATCCATTTCTTTAAGAAAAGGGAAACCTGCCTTTTACCCGTCAAAAACACACGCCAACCCCAGTGCAGGCCTCCTTTTGCCGCAGCTCGGTATTGTATTTATGTTTATACTTGTACATTTTACTATTGTTATGCTGTTAACTAAATTGTAAGTTTGATGTTAAACTGTACCTGCTGTACACTGCCTTGGCTGAATCTCTTCATAAAGGTGGTTAATAAACCCCAATAAATATAAATCCAAATACTGCTTGCCGAAAATGCAAGCCAAATCCAATCCACAGTTCTGCTTGCCAAAGTGCACACCAAATTCAATCCAAACACCACTTGCCGTAAATACAAGCCGAAAGAGGTTGGTCTCTCTCTTGGCTCCCCTCTGCCAGAGAATTCTGTCTCACCGCCCCCTTCCCTCTCAGCACAGGGAGATACACTCCAAAAGTTCCTCTGGTACTGGCCGGGGAGAAACCCCCAAGGGTCCCAACAATTTCTCCGGCTCCTGGCTTCTTTCTCTAAAGCTTCCAGAGGGACCCTTTTACTAAGGCGTGACAAAAAGTGGCCTTTGCTGGTGTAGGCGCGTGTTTTAGACACACACAGGTCCATTTTTCAGCGCGCCTGGAAAAAAGGCCTTTTTGTGTGGCCGAAAATGGATGTGCGGTAAAATTAAGACCAGTGCGCAATTGCTGCCTGGTAATTTTGCTCTTTATAATAGTCTCTACCATTTTGCCCAGCACTGCATTTCATCACCCTATCAGTCCCAGCACCATCCCTGTGTCTCCTCCCATATCTAGCCTCCAAGGCCATTCTTCTATCTCTTACCCTATACCCCATACCCATCTTTCATCATCTTTTTAATCCCATTTCCACTCTCACTCAACCCCTTCAGAGACTCATCCCCTTCCTCCTATACTCCTCCCCAGTGGCCCATCCCTTTGCAATGCCTCTCATCCTCTCACCAATCTTCAAGGTCATTCACATTATGTCTCAACCTTTCCCTATGTCATCCCCTTCTCTTGCCCCTCTTCTCATATCTCTCATTTCACACCCTCACTCATTCTCCCAACCTATTAATATACCCCTACTCATATCTAAAATTGCCAAGTATTCACTATCCCCTAAAATTCTCACTCCACCTCTCCTATCCATTATTCTATGCTCTGTTCTCCTTACCCTCTCTTTCACCCATACCCCTTAACCCCATCCATATTCTGCTCCATTCTCCCTCCCTTTCACCAACACCTCCTAGCCCCATCTCCTACTCCATTCCCTGCCCCTTTACCCATACCCCTTAACCCCATCCATCTCCTGCTCCTTCCCCCTCCCCCACCACACGGTTCCATCAATCTTGTGCTCCTTCTCTCTGCCCCCACAGCTCCCAGTCCCATCTATTTGCTCCTTTCTTCCTCCCCCGTCCCATTCATCTTCTGCTCCTTCCCCCCTCTCGCAGTTCCATCATCTGCTTTCTAGTATCTGTCTATTTGACTTTTTTCTTTCTCCATGTCCACCATCATTCCCTCAGTGTCCCTATCTGTCCTGTCCAGCACCTCTCCTCTGTGTCCCTGTCCCTATTCCCATGTTCAGTATCTACTACTACTACTACTATTTATGCCCTCTGTGTCCCCATCCTTCCCCCTGTCCTGCTTATCCCCCCTCTTTCCCCTTTCTCCTTCAATCCCACTCTAGAGCCAGCATCCCTCCTGCCTCCTGCCCCTTCCCCATGGTACTGCATCTTTCTCTCTCCCCCTCCCAGGATACAGCATCTTTCCCAATCTGCACTCCCCCCCCCCCACACACATCCCATCTTTCCCCCCCCCCCCCCCCATCCCAACATCTGTCTCTCTGGGTCCAGTTTTCTCCCCCTCTCTTCCCCAGCTCCTCATTCAAGCTCTTGCTTCCCTGTCCCCCTCTCCCATGGTCTGGCATTTCTCTCCCTACCCCCTGTGATCTGGCATCTGCATCTCCCTTTCCACTACCCCTCCCCTCACAAGGTCCGGTGTCACTCTCCCCCTCCCCCCACATTGCAGCCCTTCAATCTTCCGGACCACCAACAGTGCCCCAGAAGCCTGCAGCATCCCACTTACATAGGAACAGGACGTTACAAGAGAGAAGGCTTCCAGAGCAGGCCAAAGGCAGTGTGCTTACATCGGTAATGCTGCTGGCGGCCTGTAAGATTGAAGGGCTGTATTGCAGAGGGAGGGGGGAGAGAGAGCAATACCAGATCCTGCAGGGAAGAGGGTTGGAAGGAGAGAGGGAAATGCTGTACCACTCGAGGCAATGCCAGACAGGTAGAAAGAAAATGAAGTGGCAAGCCATTTGGGGGAGCAATGCCCCCTTCCCCAAACTATGCCCATGCTAAAATCATGCAGTAAAAGGAGACTGGGATCAATTACACGAAAGGCATCCTCTTCATTTTCCATAACTCTCTTAGGTTCATAATCGTAATGTTTTTCTAGTTCAGCAATGTTATAATGTTTGCAAAATTTCCAGTGGATGAGATGTGTCACTTTATTGTGCCTTTTCTTATACAGTTCATCAGAACTCTGCAGCCTGCTACAAGATGCATAACCAATTCCCCGCTCTTTCTTTCTGAATTTACATATGTCAATTTCCCCAGTTATTTCATATGCTTGCTGTGAACCGTCTTCTCTGCAATTCAAAATCTTGAGATATAACCTCCTAACACAGTAAATGATGGCAGATAAAACTCACACAGTCCATCCAGTTTGCTCAACAACACTGCTAGAGCTGCACCTATCACTCCATTTAGGCCACACTCTGTAACTGTTAATTTCTCATCCTTTGATTTCAGTCTACTGCTATGTAACCACTCTTATGCTCCACTGAGGGGACAGATGATGGCATTGTCAGGATGGTAGGATCCAGGACAACCAAAACAGTGTGAGACTGGAGGCTTTTCCCCAGAAATATATTCCTGCTAGCAAGATCAGTGAGGAGCCCAGTGGTACAGGATTGGAGACAACTTGGCAGATGAAATCTATCTGGAGTTAACACAGTGTAGGATACGCGGAGGGGTATTTTTGATAGAACGTCTAAATCAGAATTTGAACATTTTACAAAAACGTCCAAATTCTGAACAGGAAAGAAGGTCATTTGCAAAAAAGATAGATGTCTATCTTTTGTGTTCGAAATTGCTATGGACGTTTTGTGATTTGGACGTCCTTGATCCTGGGGAAGTGTGTTCAATTTCCACTGCAGCTATTTTTTTTCTTTTTTTAGAACAATCTGAGTATATATATATATATATATATATATATATATATATATATATATATATATAATTATTTATTTATTTATTTATTTTTGTGACTAGCACCACATAACTTGCAGCAGTTTCCAAGTTAAGTGGTGTTGGTCACAAAAGATATTTTTATATACTCAGATTGTTCTAAAAAAAGGAAAAAACAGTTAAAATACTGATCGCTGAAGATTTTGCACAACATTACCTAAAATGTTTGGATAGCAATGCTGTTGCTGTGAACTCTGATGATCCTGATATCATTATTATGAAAATTAATGAAAGTACTTTAGCATCGGGAAGTGATATTGATACCTGCTATTTGAGATATGTTTAAGTAGAAGCTGCTGGGAAGTTATCACTGTAGTTTATATGTCCATGCACATTTGATATTTCTGTCCCATTAATTGGATTTAAAAAGGGCCTCAACATGCAGCAAAAACGGTCATCGCGGCTAGTGTGGGGCCACTTTTACCACAACTTCCTAAAAGGGACCTTTAGGGAATGTGCATGCTCCAAATACTGACACTGTCGCTTTCCTTCTGTTCTTTAAATTCTCTCCTTTTAAGCACATTTCTGGAACCATTTTTCTTGGATGCGAATTCATTTGTACTCTTTGTCCAAAGGACAGATCTGATTATAATGCTCCTGACAAAATCGGGACTATCTATGTTGAAACACTGCACTAAAAACAATGGCTTGATTGATGCATGGGAAGCTTTACATTATCACAAGAGAGGTTTTACTTTTTTTTTTTCTCACGCTCATGGCTCCTGCCCTAGAACATATATCCCAGTCATTTTTAGAGCCAGTGCAAGCCTGTGATATTAATAACACTCTTCTTTCAGGGACCAGGCTTTAGGCTCCTTGTTTATTGAATTTCCTTTCTCTTGGATGGGTGGGAAAAGTTGGATGATGGGTAGACACTGGCTATCTGACCTCTTATTTTAGGAAGGGTTAAAGAAACAATGGACTGAATATGTAGAATTTAATAATGTAATAATATAGGAGGAACAGATCTCTGATGTGTGGGATGGTGCTAAAGCCTTTATGAGAGGCTGTTTTATTTCACAAGTTACAATTTTCAAGCGTCAGAAACAAGCCCATTTAGATCAATTAACTGGAAAGCTGTCACAGCTGGAAACTCAACATAAACAACCAGACAGCAGTATATTCTGTTGGAGCTGACAAAAGCTAAAAATGAAGTGATTACAATCCAGACTGCACGTACTGCTTATTATATTTAATTAATAAAGCAGGTTTTTATGAACAGGCTAACAAACCCACAGCATTTTAGGTCCAACAATTATAAAGACAGGGGGTGAACAGGGTGGTCTTCAGTATCTGCACCCAATAGAAAACTTGACATTTGAGTTTTCTCAGACTGCCAATGCTTTTGCTGCTTATTACCAAGATATCTATACTTCTCAAGTATCTCCTGCCTCCAAGAGAGCACATTCTTGGCAGTCTATGCTTAATCTCTCTCAGCTGCATGAAGATTCAATAACAGCTCTAAACAGACCATTTACCTTAGCTCAGAGCTTCCTAAACTGTGGGTCAGGACCCCAAATGGGGTCACAAAATCTGCCTTTGGGGCCACAACCTAGGTGAGCTCTCCATAGTTGCATCATTATTCTGAACTTCCGGGGGGGGGGGGGGGGTGGCGGTGGTCACACAGTTTTATTTGGCCGCAATCATGGGTCACAGCCAGAAAAAGATTGAGAAAAACTGCCATAGCTGAAGTGTTGTGAGCCATAAGGGAAATGGGACTTGATATACTGCCTTTCTGAGGTTTTTACAACTACATTCGAAGCAGTTTACATATATTCAGGTATTTCTTTTGTACCAGGGGCAATGGACTTGTCCAGAGTCACAAGGAGCTGCAGTGGGAATTGAACTCAGTTCCCCAGGATCAAAGTCCACTGCACTAAACACTAGGCTACTCCTCCACTAGCAACATTCCATGTAGAAGCCTGCCCTTGCAGATCAGCAATGTGGCTGTGCAGGCTTCTGTTTCTGTGAGTATGAAGTCCTGCAGACTCACAGAAACAGAAGCCTGCGCGGCCGCGTTGCTGATCTGCAAGGGCAGGCTTCTACATGGAATGTTGCTAGTGGAATAGCAACATTCCATGTAGAATCTCAAATAGTAGCAACAGAATCTCAGTAGTAGCAACATTCCATCTAGAATCTCAAATAGGGAAATGGGACTTGATATACTGCTTTTCTGAGGTTTTTGCAACTACATTCAAAGCGGTTTACATATATTCAGGTACTTATTTTAAGACACTATAACCCAGTAGTCAACTAGCCTGGATTTTATACTGGCTGAATTTTACAAAGCTATGAATGTCTGTAATCATGTATAAGCAACAGGCAAGTTCTCAATTTCATTTTATGATGCAGTCATCACAGCTATTGCTTAAAAGGGTAAACATCCCACCACATGCTTAAGTTATTGTCCAATCTCTTTACTTAGGGGGTCTATTACTAAGGATTATCTTGAGTTATCTGCTGCAGGGTCCATTTTATTGCTGTGGGCCCTGCTGCAAATAACTCAGCTAATCCTTAGTAAAAGACCCCTTTAATGTCTGCTATTGGATATTTGCTAATATCTTATATAAGAGACTAGAAAAAATAAACTGGGCTTATTAAAGGACGTCTGAGCTCAGACAATGTTTGTTGTTGTTTTTTTTCTTCAAAGACAAAACACATCTGTGCCATTTCTCCTCTAGATGCATTAAAGGCATTTGATAAGGTGGAACGGCTGTATCTCTTTCAAGTCGTGCAAGCTTTTGGTTTTGGCATCCAATTCCAGCTATATATTGCTTACTGTGTGCCACTGTCTGGGAAAATGGGGTTAATTCTTTTTCAAGTATCAAATATCATTTTATTTCTGATATACCACAAAATCATATAAAATATGTCTAGGCAGTTAACAAATCTAAAAAAGGGGGGATGGGAGAACTACGCAATAACAATTAAAACAAAGACAGGGATTTGGGAAAACTGCACTGTAACAACTGACTTGAATTTAACAAAAAAGATGAAACCAAAGGAGAAACACAGGTGGAGGGGCATTTTCGAAAGGGATGTCCAAGTTGTGATTTGGCCGTCCTTGCAAAACGGCGAAATCCAGGGCTGGGAAACCTGTATTTTCGGATGTCCATCTTTCGTTTCGAAAATACCATCAGGGACATCCAAATCCTTAAATTTGGACGTCCCTAGACATGGACGTTTCTGACTTTTGGCGATTTTCAAAACCAAAGATGTCCATGTTAAAAGCGTCCTAATGCAAGCCATTTGGGCATGGGACGAGTCAGCATTTGTAGTGCACTGGTCCCCCTGACATGCCAGGACACCAACCCGGCACCCTATGGGGCACTGAAAGTGGACTTCATAAATTGCTCCCAGGTACATAGCTCCCTTACCTTGTGTGCAGAGCCCCCCCCCAAATCCCCCCAAAACCCACTACCCACAACTGTACACCACTACCATAGCCCTTACGGGTAAAAGGGGGCACCTACATGTGGGTTTCTGGTGGGTTTTGGAGGGCTCGCTGTTTCCTCCACAAATGTAACAGGTAAGGGGGGTATGGGCCTGGGTTCACCTGTCTGAAGTGCACAGCAGTACCCACTAAAACTGCTCCCAGGACCTGCATGCGCTGTCATGGACCTGAGTATGGCATCTGAGGCTGGCACGACATATTTTTAAAGATTTTTTTTGAGGGTGGGAGGGGGTTAGTGACCACTGGGGGACTAATGGGAGGTCAACCCCAATTCTCTCCGGTGGTCATCTGGTCATTTTGGGCACCTTTTTGTGCCTTAGTTCTAAGAAAAACACATCCGGGTGAAAACGTCCAAGTGTTCGTCAGGGACGTCCTTGTTTTTTTCGATTATTGGTCGACATCCAAGTGTTAGGCACGCCCAAGTCCCACCTTCGCTATGCCTCCGACACGCCCCCTTGAACTTTGGCCGTCCTTGCGATGGAGTGCAGTTGGAGACGTCCTAAATTGGGTTTCGATTATACCGATTTGGACGTCCCTGGGAGAAGGACGTCCATCTTCCGATTTATATCGAAAGATGGACGTCCTTCTCTTTTGAAAATGAGCCCAAAAGGGAGCAAACTGCAATGCAATAAAAAACATATAAATGTATGGGGAAAGGGGAAAAAACCCACTACTCTCTTTCCAGGGCTACCTAGCAAGGTTGCCCCTTATCTCCTTTTCTCTTTGCTGTGGCCCTAGAACCTTTAACAACTTTTAGATATCTTTGACCCTACTTTGGTATTTACAATTGCAAAGGAATGTCACATTATTTTCCTCTATGCAGATGACATGCTTTAGTATTTATAAAGCCCTTGGGAGACATTTCCAGAGGTTATGCATGTATTATCTTTTTTTAAATAATTTTTCAGGATTCATCATAAACTGATCAATAAGATGATACCTTTTTTATTGGACTAACTCAATACATTCTTTTGTTGAGCTTTTCTAGGTAACCCTTCTTCAGATCAGAAATGAGCATATGATGACATATATCTGGCATGTGTCATCATTTGCTCATTTCTGAATTTCTAATCTGAAGAAGAAGGGTTACCTTCGAAAGCTCATCAAAAATGTATCAAGTTAGTCCAATAAAAAAGATATCCTATTTTTTTCCTTTGTTTTGTTTTATTTCTATTTGTTTCCTTTAAAAGTGGACTAACGCGGCTACCAAACCACTTCTCTCATAAACTGATCAAAATCAGTTCTTATGACATATTTCTCTAAATATACTGTGGAGCCGACCTCATTATGGGGTCCTTTTACAAAGGCATGCTAGCATTTTTATGGGCATCTCTAATGTTTAACGCATGCTTATTTTTACCTTGTGCTAAAAACACTAGCGTGCCTTTGTAAAAGGACCCCTAAATAATTTCGGAATCCAAGTGGTATTTCAGTTTAAGTATTTAGGTGTTGTTGTTTTGAACAATTTATTGAAACTTTATCAGGTAAGGGGTAAATATTCAGTCGGCAGTGGTCTGTATTTTTTTGGCCGCTGGTAGTGTTATACCCCGATAGTCAGTGCTGGGCCATGTCCAGGCACTCGCATTGAATATCCAGGTTTGTGTGGCTGGCTAGTCAGAGTCACTAGTGCTCTAACCACTAAGCCACTCCTCCACTCATATTACCCTACTCAACTCTACCACTGGTCTTCCTTAAATTCAGACCTCTGTTGCTAAGACTGTAATCAAGTAGGAGATTTTTAGCATTTGTGGTGGCTCTGCCCAAATATATCTCTTCTTCAAGTGGCAATCAGAGATTCCTTTCAAGTTATTTTTAGAAAGACCATTGTTATTTTCCCCACAACCTTTTCTGTTAAATTTGAACATTCCTGGTACCTTCTTTCGACAAGCACAGAGGAACAAAAGACCTTAGCACAGGTTAGTACAAGCAGGCAAACACAGCAAAGGTGACACCAAAGATGATTCGTGTCAAGCCCATTATACTTTCAATAAAGCTTCTGATGTGAACTCTTGGAGTCCATTGGATGTTTTTTGCACTCATCTTTGGTGTCAGCTTCACTGTGTTTGCCTGCTTGTATGCTTCTTTCACATCTCTTGATGGCAGCCAGGTGGGTGTTGGCAAAAGAGTGGGAAAAAACTGGTACAATAAAACTCAAAGCATTGATGACATAGAAAAGCTTACCCTGATGCTCTGTGACAAACTCTCTTCGAGAGAATATGGACTCCTTTTCTTGAATTAACTTATTCCTGTTCCAATCAACCATTTAAATTTATTTGTGAACTTTCTCTGTTTTTATCTCATCTTATTTCATTTTTCAGAGCTTTTAGTTTTATCTTACCATCTTTTAACTTATTTTATTTTACTTTGGTTTATTTTATTTCTTTTTGTTTTTCCCTACTCTGTTTCTGTTTTTGATTATCTTTTGTTTTTATTGTCCTGCATTATTGTTATCCGTTGCTTCTTATGAACTAACAGTATTCCACTTTCTTTGGTTGCTGGATGGATATCAGAAGATTTTCAGCTCTCTATTCCCCATTTTTGGAGTCAAAATATGGAACTCTCTACCTATTCCCATAAGAACAGAAAACAGCTACCTCAACTTCAGGAACAGGCTAAAAATCTTTCTCTTCCCAAAGACTGCTTCATAACAATCCATCATGACTTCTACCTCCTAGAATCATCCATTATCCTTTCCTTAATGTTTTTAGTCTCATGCATTAATCCAAAGGTCTTTATTATTATTATTATTTATTGCATTTGTATCCCACATTTTCCCACCTATTTGCGGGCTCAGTGTGGCTTACAATACATTGTGAATGATGGAAATACAGTTTGTTACAATGCGTTTATAGGTTACATTGTGAGGAGTTATGGAAGACGGAGTTATATTGTGAAGGATTATGGAAGACAAAGTCAAGTCAAAACATCTTTGGGGCATAGAAACTATGGAATGTGACATTGGGGAAATGATAGGATGATCGAATAATAGTAAGAGGGTGTTAGGGTGTGACAACTTTATCTGTGGCTAGGTTTTAGGTGTGGAGAGAATTCAGGAGAAGAGAATTCAGAAGGGAGTATATTGATGCATTTCTGTTAGAGTGTATGGAGTTCATGTGTTTTGATCCTTGCCGTAAGTTTTTTCAAAGAGATAAGTCTTCAATCGTTTGCGGAAGTCGGTTAATTCGTAGATCATTTTCAGGTTGCGTGGTAGTGTATTCCAGAATTGCGTGCTCATGTAGGAGAAGGTAGATGCATGTAGTACTTTGTACTTTATGCCTTTGCACTTAGGGAAGTGGAGATTGAGGAAAGTTCGGGATGATCTTTTGGCATTTCTGGGTGGCAGGTCTATTAAGTCTGACATGTATGCAGGGGCTTCACCGTGAATGATTTTGTGAACTAACGTGCATACTTTAAAGGTGATACGTTCCTTGAGTGGGAGCCAGTGTAGTTTTTCACGTAAGGGTGTTGCACTTTCGTATTTTGGTTTTCCGAAGATGAGTCTGGCTGCTGTATTCTGGGCTGTTTGAAGTTTTCTCAATATTTGTTCTTTGCAGCCTGCATATAGTGAGTTGCAGTAGTCCAGATGACTGAGTACGAGTGATTGCACTCTAATATTTATCAGATCTCACACCAACACTATTTGCTTTTGTCTTAACTAGAATGAAAACCACACTGAACCTTGAAAGGGGATATTAGTGGTATACAAGAAATGATTTGAATTTAAATTTGATATCAAGCTACAGATTATTGTTTTGATAGTGAAATGTAACCTTGGTTTGATTGACATGGTTTATATGTTGTAAGTGTTCTATTAAAAAAATGTTATAAGGTTTATTGTGATAAAAAAGGTTTGAAAGTTCTTGATGGAAAAGTCAATAAACCATTATTTATTTATTTATTTCTATGTTCTAGAACAATTGAGAGCCTTTATGGATGCCAAGTGTTGTGTGAACCCTGTGATTTCCACACTGACTAGAGACTTTGATGATAGTAATTAGTTGCATTTGATATACTTGTCTTATGCCAAGTTTAATACCTTGTCCCTGTAATAATTTTAGAGGGAGCAATTATTTCTCTCTACTCCCCATTTTTAAATAGGGGTCTAATGGATCATAGATGTTGTTTTTGTTTGATGTTATTTTTCTGCTCTTTTTTTTTTTTTTGTACTTTGTTTGCTACAAGGTTTCAGCTTCCAAGTTATGTTTTGCTGATGATAATTTTTTGAAATTTCAATTAAAATAAAAACATTATTAAGGAAGACCTGGTTAAAGCTACTGCTTATCCCTGGGGATATAGAGTATAGAATCTTGCTCCTCTGGGGATTTTTCCTGGATTGGCCACTGTTGGAAACAGGATACCGGGCTGGATGCACTTTTGGTCTGACCCAGAGGTCAACGCACATAACTATGGCTGGCAGAAGTACACGGCTAACAAGCAGTGTAGGTGCTCATTAATGGCCACTGGGATGTAGAAAACACTTCCGCATTGAAGTAAACTTGCAATAGACATCAGTGCACACCATATTAAGATGCAGGTTAAGGAACGTTTTAGTTAACCTACAGCATTGCAGAGTTGTGTACTGATGTCTACAGCATGGACACAATGCCAGAAACCCACTACCAGACCTGAGGCAGCATAGAGAGCACCCCACACCCTGAGCCCCTTCCGCTGGATAGGCTTCTGCATTGTCCCTCCCTCCCCAAGACCTGATCTCCCTGCCCTGACTTCCAAAAATAATCCCTGGTAGTCTAGTGGCCCTTACACTTCCCCCTGACTTTAAAAAATAAACCCCTGGTATCTAGTGGCACCCATGATCCCTCCTCCAAGATCCCCCATCTCCTTCTAGAGTGTACTTTAAAAGAGGCAGGAGTAATGCCCATTTGCTTCTGCCTCTGATGCCACTATCATGGAAAATGGTGGCACTTGACCCCACATGGTGCATCCTGGGATACACTGTGTGGGGTCGGTCTGAAAAATAAGGCAATTTTCCTTTATTTGCTAGTCTGGGCAGAAGCTACCAAATAAGGGAAAATTCCTTTATTTAGCAGACTGACCCTGCCTGGTGTATGATAAGGTGAACCACGTGAGGTCAAGTGCCACCATCTCCCAATATGGTGAAACTGGAGGCAGGAGCGAGTGGACATTGCTCCTGGCTCTTTTAAGGTGCACTCTCTAAGGGGGTTTGCGGGGGGACTTAGGGGAGGGGTCAAGGTGGAGTGCCAATAGACACCAGAGACTTATTTTTTTAAGTTGGGGTGGGTGTGGGGTAGTTGGGGCTACTAGACTATCGAGGATCAATTTTTGAAGTTGGGACATGGAGGGTTCGGTTGCTGGGAGGGAGGGGTCCATTAGACTACCAATATTTATTTTTTGAAGACAGGGCAGAGGGCAGAGGTGGACTGGATTGCAGGACAGGGAGAGGGTGGGGAGGCCACTAGACCACCAGGGGTAAGGGGCTGGTGCAAAAAGCTGGTGGCTTGTTTTCATATTTTTAAATGTCCCCCTTCTTGTCAGTGCCTGAGCCAATCACCACTCAAGCACTGACAGTAAAGGGAACATTTTACATTGAGCTACAGATAACTGCCTCATCGTTTGTGGGAAAATATTCCTATGGAGCAATTTTCATGCCTCTATCAGTTATGTACTAAAATACATGTTTCAACATCAGGTTGAGGAGATGCAAATTAGGTTTCTGGCTAGAAGATATCCTTCAAGAGTAATGAGAACTTATAAGCTCTTAACGCACAACACTCTATTATTATTGCCACAGCAAGAAGAACAATCTGCTCCACTCATGTGTAGTAGCTTATTCTGAGAGATTGTTTGCAATGAAACATATTATAAAAACGATATTGGCACGCATTTCAACGCATGAGGTTTTTTTCTACTCCCCCCTCATTTTGCTTTTTCACATGGAAGAAATTTAATGGATTATTTAATTAGTTCTCTTCCAAACAAAAAGTGTAAATGCAGTTCGAAATGATTGTTCTGGTCACAATATACGTGGTAATCGCTAAATAGGGGGTACTTTTACTAAGCTGCTATTGAGGTGGCAGAAAGGGCTCTCGCGCTAACCCAGCAGTAACTGGCTAGCACACGGTGCTGCCCGATTACCGCTGGGTTAGCGCCGCGCTAGAAAATAGACAGCTATTTTCCCTAGCACGGCAAATGGCGTGTGCTGGGGTTGGAACTACCACCGGCATCCACGTTAGGCTGGCGTTAGTTCCAGATTAGCGTGCAGTAAGACTGCGTTGGGTTTACAGCCGCTTTGTAAAAGGACCCCTAAGTAAACATGGAATTGTTGCAGATACTGTGAGACATCTGACTTCACCATTCACTCATCATTTATGTGCAAGGAGGTCATATATTTAATTACGTGTCCATTGAAACTTCTATATATTGGTCGCACTATGAGACAGGTGCATGTTTGTATTTTAGAACTTATGAGCTGCATCTAATGTAACACTTTGGAAGCACCCTTAGTTGAGCATTGGATTGAAAATAAACATGTATCAAATAACATAGTAACATAGTAGATGACGGCAGAAAAAGACCTGCAAAGTCCATCCAGTCTGCCCAACAAGACAACTCATATGTGCTACTTTTTGTGTATACCCTACTTTGATTTGTACCTGTGCTCTTCAGGGCACAGACCATATAAGTCTGCCCAGCACTATCCCCGCCTCCCAACCACCAGCCCCGCCTCCCACCACCGGCTCTGGCACAGACCGAAGCTCCTACATTGCAACAAGGTAGTGATGTGTCAAAATGGCTGTGGAGGAAACAGCAATGTTAAATTTAAAAGTCGCAGACCGTTGCTCTAACGGTATTAAACCAAGAAGTGAAATGGGGTGCTTTTCTGTTTTTAACTGTAGATCCTCTCCTACTAGTTGACATTTTCCAATGAGTTTAAATAAGGGTGAGCATGCTCTCTATACATAGAAGGTTGATGAGAGTTCAGTGTTTTATGACCGTTGGTTATGTGATGACTGAAGGTAACCCATCTGGTAAGATAATTAAACATCATAATTTTTGATATACCGTTAAAAACGTCATAAAAGTAAATTTTCATTTTAGTGAACAGAAGCGTGCTCAGGAGGCTTTGCCTTAATTTTTGTTTAACATCTAATTGGGTTCCCTGAAGAAGTGGCATGTGAAACATGAACCGTGTGGGGACCCTTGTCTGTGAAAATATAACTACAGTTTAGTGCATTTTTAAAAGATTTTTGAGGGATATTTATGGATTACTCCAGTGCCGTGATTTTATACAGTTGAGTTCTGGTCTGTGGTAGTCCCTCAACTATGTATGAGCACACCATTACAACATTTTGTTGGAAATGAAGGATTGTTTATGATATTCAGAGGAGTCTAGCTTTGAGGCTCTCTTTCTATTTCTAGTGCCTTTCACCCATCTTAACTTTTCCCCTTGCAATAAATGTGGCATTTTTTATGCGACAGTAATCTGCATGTTCATTGCTTACTGCATAGAGTGGAAGTTTTTATGTTAATTTCGCTATAGAAGTTATGCATTCAACCAACTCTCACCTGGTTTTCTGAATTGACCCCTCAGTATGGCAATTCTTATGTCCTTAATATATTGCTATGTACTATTATCTGGATACCTCAGTGAGTGCCCAGCAGTATCCAGGTAGTGGTGACATTCAGTTGCATTTTTTACTTGTGTTTTGTCCTTTGTATATTCTTACACTTTACAGTTTGTCTTTTGGCTTTACATTAAAAATACATATTTTATAGTCTTACACAACAGAGATAGATCTATATCTCTAGATATCTAGATATATATGTAATTCACTCTGTTTTTGAGGCTTCTTTTAATTTCTCAATGCTTAATTCACTGGATTTTGTTATGTTTTAATTTTTTACATCTTTTTATTGTGTTTTTATTGTATGCATTGTTTTAGACTCCTGAGGCAGGTGTTTAGCAGCTAAACACTGTTCCATGTCAAGTCTCCAATGTGTATGCACTGAAATAAACAGTGTGTTTTTGAAAAATGTCAACTCTCCTGTGTTATTGGAAGTGCCAACCCCCTTACCTTACTCCATTAGACTTACCTTACTCCATTAGACTGTTCCTGCTACATCCGTAGGGGCTGGTGTTCCTCCACTTTCATGGTTGCCTTTCCCAACATTCAGGTGATATCCAGATAACTTATCCAAATGCGGGAAGCTTTTTTGCTGCCTTAAGTTACCTGGATAACTGTGGTCTCCGTCCCGACTCTGCTTTGGCATTATCCGGATAGTACTTTGGAAGGCTGTAAAGATATGCAGTAGTACAAAATAAGCACCTCTATACAATATGTAAACCGCTTTGATTGTAACCACAGAAAAGTGGTACATCAAGTCCCATCCCATCCCTTACTATCTGAATAGTACCACTGAATATCTTTCTCAGCAGCATTTCTCTGGGTAGCAAATACTGTTACCTGGACAAATGCTTTTGTATATTGACCCCTATCATCTTAGTGTTAGGCCTAGTTTAAGCAAATAACTTCTGTATTTAGCAGACAAATATCACCAGGCCCCAATTTAGGCATACACGTCTTAGGCCATTGGGTCGAGTAGGGCTGTCCCAAGGGGTTGTGGCATCCTGAGCCAACTTTTGATTTGGTGTCTTTCCACCCCTCATCTTGGGGCCAGTCTTTCGATATGAACCATGCAGATATCGGGACTCAGTGGCAGCTCAAGCTAATCTGCTGCCTGAGGTGAGGGATGAGATGACCCACCCTCTCCCCAACTGGTGCTGGTGCTTAACTTTAAGCACTAGCTATTCCCTTCAAATATTTTGCCCCAATGAAGACTGGATGGACCGTACAGGTCTTTATCTGCCGTCATTTACTACTTTACTGTGTGAAAACATGCTGGATTCTGTGGGGTTGTGAAACTTCTTATTGAACCAACACAAGAATTATCCAAAAGCATCTTTCATGGGCTTTCAAGACCACTCACATCCCTTCTTCAGATGTGGCCAACTAAACATTTGAGTTTATGGCAGATTAATTGTAATCCAATCTGGAACTCAAAGGGAACAAAAATCCCAAAGATTTTTTTTTTTTTTTAGTCCAGTGAAATCTACATAATGCTCTAGACCTCAAATTACAAGCTGGTTGTTTTTGTTGAATACCTCTATGCCAGGGCTTCTCAGACCTGTCCCAGGGAACCCAGAGTCGGTGGAATTTTTCAGGATGCCCACCATGAATGTGCGTGAGATAAATCTGCATCCATTGCATGGAAAAGTATCTCATGCATATTCTCGGTGGCTATCATGAAAACCCAACTGGTTATGGGGTCATTAGATCACATTTGGGAAGCTCTGCTCTAGACAGAGTTGGAATATGGCATTACCAATATAAAACGTGATGTCCTTTTTCAACTATCAGCTTGACATAAGAAAATAATGTTTGCCTTTTCATTCAAGCACATGCATCTGTGGTGTGGTTTTTAGCTCCAAATGTGCATGCCAAATTTCAGGAAAACAAATGAGCACAGCCAAGCAACACAATACCCAAAGGACAAGGAAAAATGCCACAAGTTCTAAGTGAATATAACAGTAAGGGAAAATATGCACAGCCTGATCTTCAGACCGCAGGAGACAGCCTGCATAAGTGCCGCAATCATGCTGACCCCGAATATTCAATGCTGGGCCATCTCCAGTGACTGGCATTGAATATGTGGGGGAGGGGGGGGGTTGTTTTTTGGATGACTGAAACTTAACCGGCTAAGTGAATATTCAGCACTGGCTGGTTAAGTTAATAGCAGGCAAAGATAGGACTGCTATTCAGGTGGTCCAATTTGGCAGCTAAACTGAGCTTACCAGCACTTGGATATTCGTGGATAGCCGGCTATCTCACGTGATGTAGCCGGTTAGCCACTATGCGCTAACCGTATATATTCAGCGGAGATAACCAGCTACCTCTTGCTGAATATTCATAGTTAGTGTAAAGGGTTGGAAAAAAATAAAATAAAATAAGAGTGTGTCCCCTTTAAAAGGGGTTTTACCTGGGTGTGTGTGCTGAGGGTTAGAGCTAGGGAGAAGGTTCTAAAGTGACATCACTGGGAGAACAGCTGAGCAAGCTGGCCTGATTGCCTTGGCAACGGCTTGCTGGGCAGTTGGGTGGTAGTTTTGATGCTGAGCAGACCTGCGGTGAGGTCTCTGATCAGCTGTTAAGGGAATCACCATTCAGAAATTGATTAAGTAAAATTTAGGAGCTGTATGTGTGGTAAGAGTGTGACTTGAAGTAGTTAACTAATTTTTAAAAGCCTCTCGCGTTGTTTTATGGCTTTTAGAGTGGTGACTGAAGCTGAGTGCTAAGGTGAAAGCTTTAACTTTAAAATAAGCCAATAATTCAGACAAGCATTAACAGTTTGGTAACCTGGGAAAGCTTGTTCATGTAATAATTGGTCACACTATGTGCACATGACTAAGGTGACAGTTTAAGTGCACATTCCTTGCGGTCAAGCTTCCAGAGGGGTTTTGTGAAAAACTTATGAGAGAAAAACCCTGCGTATGCTAAATTAAATTACTTTGGAAAGAGGAAAAGTAATTATATTGTTTAAAAGTTTCAGGGAATTCAGAGCTGCTGTGAGAAGTTCTGGACAGAGGATTTTAAGACCTCTGGTGGTGTTTAGTATTCTCAGTAAGTTTGGTCATAAAGAAATTGTTTTGCTGAGACCATTTAAAATGCTGGGGAACATTATTTGAGGGAGGGATCAGAATAGGGCTGAATTAATTATATTTTTCTTTACTTGGGGAGCTAGTTAGGGAAATAAGTTGCACAATCATATAGGGAAATGAGTTTAAAATTATAGCAAAAGAGGAATTGATTTGATGAATTATACAGGGATAGGGTTTTGCCTTTTTGATTTTTTTTATAAGCATAGAGTAGTAGGTACTAAAAAGTTCCGGGTTCCTGCTCCCTGGTATCGTTGAACCAAAGTACTGGCAACCAAACAACAAGTGCACCAACGTTAAAGAAAGACCAACGTTAACCCCATGCAAGAAAGGTCTACAAAACCGCTAAGTACAAACACCTACAGTGATTAAGAGAATAAAATTACTTACCTGAAGGTAGCGAAGTGTATGCATATCCATGTGGAGGAGGTTATATCCTTAAAGAGAAAAATGGAGAAAAAAGAATCAATTTCTTCAGTAGGACTTTCTGTTTAAAGTAAATTTTTAGGAATATAGAACTTAAACAACTGTATTACTTATCTGATTTGTTTGATGAAAGATGTCCGTAGATGGTAGTCAATTTATTGAATATGTCCACATCTTCTGAGAGGAAAAAAAGTGTTGTGGATTAGAAATGTTTTACTGATTGTTCTGAAATGAACACAAACCTTTTACATTTGTTATTTTGATACAATGAAACAGCTGTTTTATTAATGAAATTAGTACAATTATATATTGAATTTACTTAACCATTTTGCATAATAAATTATTTAAATTTCAAGTTTAATGTGCCATAATGTCATCACTTAGTAAAATTTGAACCATCATCAAGGAAAATTCATTTACTAACATCTTAAGTTGCACACTATATCAAATATAGAATTTCCTTAATTTTTATCTGTATTTCCTCAATTGGTGAGTGTTGAGTGTGGGGCGGGGCCTTTAAACCGTGATTGTATACTCTTACCATCTGCTCTAAACCTCACCCAGAGGGGATCTACAAATGGCGTCACGGACACAGGATATCTGAACATTCTAATTCAGAATGTTCTATTTCTGAACATTCTGATTTTGAATATTTTATTGTTGAACATTATAATTCAAGTTTTTTTCTTAGAGGGAGCAAAAGGTCATATTTGCCCTTGTTCCTGGAGGGTGGTGGTGCTTTTTGAAAATTAATAAGTGTGTGAAACCCTGTTTTCCTTGGAGAAATTGTGGTGAGCCAGAACCATGGAAGACTGGAGAACTGAGATGGAGAGCCTGCGCCAACGGTTGGGAGAGCAAGAGAGACTGACTCGAGAACAGGCAGAGGTAATCCGAACATTTCGGGGAGGTCATGGGGACGCTAGTACTTCGCGTCCGGAGGAAAGTATGCGGTACCCTGCTTTGTACATACCTCGAGACAAGCGAATTTTGGATTTTTCGGGACAGCCTCTGAAAGTGGGGGAACCAACCGTGGAAGAGTGGATAAAGATGACCAAATCAGCTTTGAAAATTTTGAGAGTGCCACCCGAAGACCAGTGGGAAGTGGTCCAAGATCACTTAAAAGGAGCAGCAAGTGATGTTATGAAATTGTATGCCGGAGATCAGAGACATGTAGAGGATATGTTTCAAAGACTGTTGAAGGAATTTGGAGACCGAGCGCCCTTGAATTTAAGAAAACATGAGTTTTATGGTAGGAAACAGCTACCCGGGGAGTCGGTGCGTGCCTTTGGCTGTGATCTGTTTGAACGGATGAACAGAATTTTGGCCCGGAAGCCACAGGCAATCCTGGATGTGGAGGAGGCCCTCAAAGATCAGTTAATTATGGGATTAAAAAGCGACAGTCTGCATCGGGAGATGAAGAGAAAGAACAAAGAAAATCCAGGATTCACTTTCCAAGAACTACTTGCAGCTGCTATTGAGGGAGCTGAGGAGGAAGAGAGAATTTTTGGGGATGGAGATCGGGATAGGCTGCGAATGTTGCCAAGAAGAAATGAGGGGTTGGTGAGAGCCACTGCAGTGGAAGCAGATCAGACACTGTTGGCTATTCAACAGCTGACTCAGGCAGTTGATAAGATGGGTAGGAGTTTAAGCCTACAGCAACAGGAATTATTTAATGTGATACGGGATAGAGAGGAAGATACCAGGCGAGAATCTTCGAGGTGGAGAAGAAACGATAATCGCCAGAGTGGGAAC
Organism: Microcaecilia unicolor; assembly: GCF_901765095.1. Classification (NCBI taxonomy): domain Eukaryota; kingdom Metazoa; phylum Chordata; class Amphibia; order Gymnophiona; family Siphonopidae; genus Microcaecilia; species Microcaecilia unicolor. Next base: position 445,529,957 of record NC_044032.1, read on the forward strand.
TATGGATCTTCAGATTGGAGAGGATCCCGAAGAAATAATAGAGAAGACATAATTTGCTTCAAGTGTAACGAGCCGGGACATATTAGCCGGTTTTGTCAAAGTGAGAAAATAGTGGGAAATAAAAAAGAAAAAATGACAAATAATCAGGAAGATGACGAAGAGACAAGTCGTACCGTAGTACGAAAGGTAGAGAAAAAAACGGAGAC